>NC_061116.1:84671704-84997248 GCF_002878395.1 Capsicum annuum | reverse complement strand
CGAAGATAGACTTTATTTGTCAATTTGAAACCTCCATATGGATACTAGTTTGGGGGTAATATGGAGTAGTGACCTTTTACTTCACCCCATGCTTATCAAGCAAGGGATCGAAGACTTGATTACAAAAATGTGGACCCTCATAACTAATGATTTCCTGTAGCATCCCAAACTTTGTAAAGATAATGTTCTTCAATAAGAAGGTGACACTTTATCTTTCACTGTTCGATAACACAATGGCCTCCACCTATTCTGAGACATAATTGAAAGGTACCAAGATGTATTTATTAACATGTGAATTTATGAAGGGCCTTATGTAATCGATCCGCCTTAATTCAATCAATTCAACGTCAAGGTTGGGCTTTAGAGGAATCTCATGCCTCCTTGAAATACTCTCTGGCATATAGAATTGAGGATACGTCTTAACCAACTCATGAGCATCGCTATGGAGAGTAGGCCAATAGTATCCACTTTGGAGAACTTTTACAGCCATTATAATACCACCATGATGTCCACCGAATTGAGAGGAGAGATATTCCTCAAGAATAACTCTCCTTTAAAAATCCATGACATAGCAACAAATAATACAATCCACACACTCGATAAATAAGTATGGTTCGTCCCAAAAGTAACTCTTCACATTAATAAAAAATCACTTTTTTATAACAATTGAGATCATTGGGATGCAAGCCACTCACAATGTAATTTGCATAATCCATATTCCAAGGATCAATACTTCACAAAAGTGATATGACTAACACATCAGGAATGTTTCATCAATTTTGATCTCACCCAATTTCTCATGATTCAGTTCAAAATGAGAGAGGTAGTCATCTACTTAATTTTGTAACAATTTTGGTCCTTCACGTAAAAATCATACTCTTATAGGAGAAATATCCACCTAATAAATTAAGGTTTTGCCTCTTTTTTCTCCATGAGATATCAAAGAGTTATGTGGTCCATGTGTACAACCAATTTTGTACCAAATAAATAGGCTTAAAATTTTTAAAAATCATATACCACCGCGAGTAATTGTTGTTTCATAACTTTGTAGTTATGTTGGCCATCATTCAACGATTTTCTTGCATATTAGATCAGATAAAACAACTTTTCTTTTCTTTGGCCCAACACCACACCTAAATCAATACCACTCACCTAACATACTACTTCAAAGTTCGTGGACCAATTAGGAGCTACTACACTAGAAGCCGACACAAGAAAATCCTTGTGATAATTGAAAGCACTTAAACAATCACCATCTTATTAAAACATCACCTTCTTTTCAAGGAGTTTGCACAAAGGCTAAACAATCTTTGAGAAATCCTTAATGAAATTCCTATAGAACACTGCATGACCACAAAACATCTAACACCTCTCATGGAAATAGGTAGAGATAATTTAGCAAACACTAAAATTTTTCTTGGTCGACTTTACCGTAATCTTATAGCCTTGTACGATGCCTTCTTTGACCATGAAATAACATTTTTCCAATTCAAAACAAGATGAACTACTCAAGGACCTTAATCAAATAATCAAGGCAAGATTTGAATGAGTCACAAACAATGGAGAAATCATCTATGAAAAATTCTATGGTATCTTTTACAATGTTGGAGAATATAGACAACATACACCATTGAAAGGTAGCGGGTGCATTGCATATCCTAAAGGATATATAATTGAAGGAAAAGTTTCCATAGGTACATGTAAATGTTTTCTTTTCTTGATCTTTTGGTGCTATACATTTTTAATTATAACCCAAATATCTATCAAGGAAACAATACCATTCACGCCTGGCAAATCGATCCAACATTTAAGTGATCTTTTTTGGTTCAAGAATTCAATTTACGATAATCCATATGTACCCTCCAACTCGTGACTGGATGGACAAGTAAAGGATTATTGTTTTCATTCGATAACATTATCATACCACCTTTCTTTTGAACCAGACTAAGCCATGTACTATTTGAAGTTGCGTAGACAACACCTGCATCAAGCTATTTGATAATCTCCTTCTTGAGTACCTCTTGCATTGGTGTGTTAAATCTTATTTGGTGTTCCACTATAGATGCATGATCAACCTCCAATTTGATTTTATGAGAAAAAATTCTTGTAGTAATCCTTATGATGTCTGCTATAGTCCACCTAGTAGCCGGGATTAATTTTTTCACAAAATATTTCAACGCCTCCACTTGCAAAGACAATAGATCATCCTAAACAATGATTGACAAAGTATTTTTCTCACCAAAGAAAATATACCAAAGGTGTGAAGATAATGACTTAAGCTCAATTAGAGGTAGTTCAATATTAGAACGTTTGGCAGGTGGACTTTCATGAGTTTTCAATTTAAGATCCAACTTGCTATGATTTTTAGTGTAAGAGCTAAGGTCCATCGTCAAAGCCACCATCTCATCATATTTTTCAACAGAATCACTCCCTAAGTTCCACAATAGACCCACAGAGGGGTCATTCATAAGATCCACCTCTATAGTGTTAGTCACCTCATTATCATTCATATCGACCATCGAAACAACATGAAAATTCCTGGTTTATTTCATAGAGTTACACATATTGAAAGGCACCTTATCATTGCTCACCCAGACCATTATTTCACCATTTTAAACATAAACCAAAAATGATAGGGACCTTAAGATCAATTTCACAATATAGAATGACAAAGTTGGCTGAAAACTAATTTCACAATATAAAATAACAAAATCGGTTGAAAAGATAAAGTGGTCCACCCTCACAAGAAAATCATACAACACACTTATGGACTTCTTGATAGAACGATCAATTATTAAAAGCCTCATTGTAGTAGGCTTAGGGGTACCCAAGCTTAGTTTACTAAAACACGATAAATGACATGAAATTAATACTCACAGCAACATCAAACATTCCATTTTTGAATTTGTATACCCCGATAGTGCAAGAAATTATGAATGTACCTAGGTATGCTTTCTTTACCACCATTGTGCTAGATAGTATAGCACTATAATTGCGACATATCTCAATAGTTTTAAAATCCATAACCCTTTGTTTTGTTATCAATTCCTTCATGAATTTAGCATACCCAGGCATCACATTCAAAGACTCCAACAACGGTATATTCACTGATAGATTGCTAAATGCAAGGAATTTCTTAAACTTGGTGTCGTCTTTTTTCTTTTTAAGAATTAATAGAAATAGGGGAGGAATCTTAATTTGTGGCATAGGAACAACTAATTTCATCCTATTTTGCAGTATTACCATCAAGCTCTTATGGAGCTTCCTTACTTTCAATCTTTCTTCAACAACCTTAAGATTTTAAACAATTGGCTTATTAGTATTTAGAACATCATCATTTGAATTTTCTAGGCTCATCACATCCTTTTTTATTTGTATCATCATCAAGATCAACGATATCTTTCCTAAGATTTAGACCCCTCTTAGTTACAATAGCCATATTATGAGCATTATTTTTTGGATTTGTAACTATGTCAGTAGGTAATCTATCATTTGGCCTTTCATTGAGATAAACCAAGATTTGGCCTAATTGAGTTTCAGGTTTCTTGATAGAGGCCAAATGAGAGGTCACCATTTGATCAAGTTATGAGAAATCCCTTTTTATCTCTCTTAACATCCTATCACTTCTTTCAACACCTATTAATATACTAGCAAGGAAATCTACACTCTTGAACTTCTCCAGATCAATGGATCTTGACTTTTTACCCTTGGCCCTATCATGTGGAAGGATGTGCTAATCATGATCTCTATTCTTATATCTTAAATCATTTTGTCTATCATGAACTTTTTCATGCAAATTTCTTTCATGATTATGATATTTCCATTCATGATCCATTTTTTTCCAATCTTGATTTCTACCTTTCCTTTGATAGGTAAGGTGGAAATACCCCCTCCTCCAATTTGGTTAAACAAGAACTTAATTCGACAAGAACTTAATTTTCTCATCAAGAGACTCGCTTCCTCTTTATCATAAGCTTTAACTCTATTAGAAGCAACGACATTGATCACGTCTAGAGGATCCTCCATTACATTCTTGGTGAGAAGATCAAGTTGAGTCATCACTTAAGCTATGTTCTTATCTATTTCATCAATTTTTTACTTTGATCTTGGCTTAAAAGAGATTCGAATGGAGCCCCCACAGCCACCTTGATATCTCTTGTCTGTCAACCTTGACTTTTCTTGGTCACTTGATCTAATAAATCCACCGCAACATCATAAGAAAGTTTAATAATAGATCCTTCGGCCACACTATTGGATAATGACTTGTTCAATTGGTCCAATGTCCTATATAATATTTGATGAATTATTTTGTCTTGGATCTTATTAGTTGGGCATTGCTTTAGCTTCTTGTTAAATCTTTTCCAAGTCTTATGTAATGGTTCACCATTATGCTACTGAAAGTTGATAATGTCATCCCTTAGTTTCAATATTCGTGAAGGATGAAAGAACTTATCCAAAAACACTTTCGTTAGCTCAATCAATGAAGTCATAGATACCATGAGTAACTCTTGCAATGATAAGATAGTTTCTTCTGTCAATGAGAATGGACAAAGATGCATATATATTGATTCTTGAGAATTGCAGGCAGTATAAAATGGAAGACACAGATAAATAAAATTCTTCAAGTGTAGATTTGAATTCACATGGGGTTAGCTCCTATGGAATCCTTTTATTTGAAGCAAATGACTCATCACACTAGTAACGTGAAATACTCCATTTCCGACTGCTGGTGAAATATGAATAGCACTAGTTGACCCCCATATCTGAGGTGTTCATAATCCTCGAGATGTCCATCAAAAGTACAGGTATTACTATCGTGTTGGATTATGGTGTCGTGTAAACTATGTTCATCACCTGAGAAAAAAGAAGAAAACATCAAATAATGTAAAATGAACACTGCGGCTAAATCAAATTGAATAAAAAAATTACAAGAATGAAAATTATATTTCACTTCTCGGTAATGGAACCAAAATTTGATGATGCTTAAATTACACCCTTAAGGTTTAAGTGACCGTTGTCAATATAGTAAATCAGCTAGAGTTGGGGTCGACTCTTCAAGGAATTAACAAGGCAAGTATAATAACGCATAAGGAAAGGATATTACAAGAAAATAACTACAAAATGAAATATAATAAGAATATCTAAAGAAGAAGGGGATATGATATACTACTAAATAGGTAGCCTAACACGAAGATTGTAACATAAGAGAGCTATCCTTACATCCTTATCACTACAAGAATCACATTAAGGTAAAATTTTAATTGTAGTACGCACTAAGTATCCTCAATAAAGTAAGGTAATAACAATATAATCTAATACCATGACTAGTAATGCTAAAAGACAAAGGGACTATAAGATATACCTAAAATCCTTTATAATATCTACCACGCCACAAGCTATATAGTAAGAACCAAAATAACCTAATAGAACACCTATAAGCCCAAAAGGTACCAAACATCATATATAATCTAATTGAAACCTTATAAGCGCAAAAGGTACATCACAGAAAATATAACCTAACTGGCCCTCATAAGACCGATAGATACAAACAATAAATAATCATACTAGAGATATGTGATGCTTATGAATGAAGAAATGCCATGGAACACCAGGTGATGCAAGATGATCAAAGTATTATATACAAGAGAAGTGCATACTCCTCTTGCAGCTTAGCAGCTTGCAAAGGGTGGATCTAAAATGAACATCCTCTTATGGTACGGTGGGTTATATGGAGGGCTCATAGAAAATTTGGGATATTCGTATATACTGCCTGGTACCAAATCAGGACTTCCATATAATTAGTAATAAATTAACTATGTCTAGTATCAAAGATAATCATTAGTAACAAGTGCTCAAAATCGAACCAAGACTCAATAAGTAGTAACCATTAAACTCCAGCACCTGAGATCAAACTAAGACTAACGTAATAGAATCATTGCATCATCGTGTTAAAATCCAACTACCAAATAATAATGGTGGTACAACTTTCATTTAATAATCATTTTATGATAAAAGGGAAAGAATAAATATTCTTTTGAAAATATTAGTTAAAACTGATGTATTTCCTTTAAATCATACCATAATACATATATGTTCTCGCGTAATGAAAAGAATACTATCGATAGTATCTAAACAAGAGTGTAACAATACAATTATGTATAGGCAGGTAATTCTAGTCCTCAATGATAAGTATACTAGCCAAGAACTGATACCAAGTCATAACCAAGGTCTCAGGTCTTACAATATACCCAGGAGTGCAAATATTTATATATACATAGCAATTCAGGAAACAAAAGTTAACAAGAGGAAGAATGTTATTGAAGATTTAACTGAGGGATGACATCCTTATAGAAAGGTACTACCAATATCTATACTAGAGATTACTAATTCCAACATAAGTCTATAGTAAGTAAAGAAGAATCCTTTATCCTAAAACAAGTTGTAGACATAAAAAGGTAAACATATAAGCTAAGGTTCAGTACCAAGCAGATCATACAATACTGAAGAAGTCTAAGGACAACATGCTATAAAAGAGGTATTATTGTAAGTAGTTATTTCATGGGATTTCTACGATAGATAAAGCACCTCGAGGAACTCATTATAAATTAAGAAAATATCCAAAGTAAGCTAAGGATTCCGGCAAATGGGTTCTAGTCTAAGACTCCTGACAAAAACTAAGATTTTCGAAATAAAGAAATACCCTTAAACAAATATGTAGACCCCAATCTTCCATTCAATTTATATAATGCACCATATCATATAGCTAAGTAGACCGTAGCTTACCTGGATGCTTAACAATAGGGTCAAACCGACCACGGGCAGCTCATTACTTCTTCTCAACCTCAAAAAACTATCTCACTAAACTCAATCTAATGATTTTCCACAATTCTCCAGCTCTAGAGAAAAAAATAAAGAAATTTCGAGCTCATATAACTTGATATAGATGATTTAATTTATTTTGATAAGAGAATATAACTACAAATTTTCCCCACAATCTCATATGTAAGTATATTCAGAGGATGTGAGGTGTTGATCATTATAATGCAAAATTGAAATACTTGATGAAGCCTATATGCATATACATAATAATAGATAATAAGAGTAAACGTTGGTATTCTTCGCACAATTTTAAATTCATGCATTCATACCTACGCGCTCCGTCTCTAATTACCTATCCCAAATTAAGATGATACATTGATTAAGAAAAATAATTAATAACATGCCTAGTTTACCATTCTATTTCATTTAAATAATGTTTATATTTTAATTTGAAGAAAAAGTAATTAATACAAAGGGTAAAATATGAAGAAAAAAAATTATTTCTTCTTGATTAATGAAAAAAGTAAATAAAGTGAAAAATCAAATTAAGAAATTTGGGATGAAAGAAGTAGTAAGCAGTGATAAGTGTGAACAAGTGGCATGTCATAACAATTTGAAGAGTTTTTGTCTATCCTTTCTTTTCCCACGTGGAATGATGGTGACTATGCAAAAGATTATTCTTATTGGGTATGCATGTACTTTGGTGTTACATAAATTCATCTTAAGATAAATCTGACAATATATCATAATTAATAGACAACTTTTTCTAATAAAACAACTATTGTATAATTTATTTATTTTTTTAAATAAACTACACTCGTTACTCCATTAAAAATACTAATAAAATTATTATAAAATAATATAAATATATCATAATTAATTTATTTTATAAATATTAAAAAATATTTTATAAAGACAATATAAATATAAATTTACTAAATTCTAATTTGAATAAAAATTTTCTAAATAGGCGCGGAATTGATAAAAATTATCAAATGAACTACTGGGGAATCGAATCATCTGTCCCGATAGGTCATAAATAATGAGTAGAAACTATCGGGAAGCTTGAAATGTTTGAAATGCATAGCAATTAAAAAATGACCTAGAGGGTCATTATATGATATCACCCGGATTTGAATCGATCCATAATGATATCATCACAATGTACTTTTATACTATCAGGGTATCATTAAAGTCTGCTTCAATCCTTATGTAAGACCTCCATGATACAATCATTGTATATCTATACTGACATGGTTTCATTGGAGTTTGCTTCTAGCTGTAATTATATCATTACATTATGGATATACTGTCATGGTATCGTGAATGTCTATTTCATTCGTTCAATGAGACTTCCATAATACCATCACATTATATCTATAAAATGACATGATATTATTATACTCTACCGACAGTTAGATAATGTTTTTATTTTTGTATTTTATTTTATCTTTATAAAGAAATTGATTGAAGAGGAGCCTTGGAGTAACTCGTAAAGTTGTTGTCATGTGATCAGGAGGTCACGAGTTCAAACCTTGGAAACAGCCTCTGAAAGAAATGTAAGGTAAGACTGCGTACAATAGATCCTTGTGGTGGAGTCCTTCCCCGAACACCACGCATAGCGGTAGCTTTAGCGCATCAGGCTGACGTTTTTTATAAAGAAATTGATTAAGAAAATACTATATTTGTTTTAATATTTGAATAAAAGAAATATAAACATGACAAAAGGAGAAGAAAAGAACAAACACATTGAAAAGAAAAACAGAAAAAAAAAAAAAGGAAAGAACAAAAATTTGTAAAATGAATTGAAAGGCAAACACACTAATTATGAGAGAAATGTGATGCAAGTTGAATAGCAATTGGTAAAAAAGTTGTGGATCGCGAGGGGTGTATGCAGTGTAAATATTTTCAGTCGAATAGCTATTGCAAGAATTAGTATGGAAGGGGGTGTTTGGGTGTAAATATTTTAGTTTATAATCTATTTAGTGTGTTTTCCCCTTAAAAATGGACCGCAGCTAGATATTTTGGATCCAAAATGACTGTAAGCTTCAAATATCGAACCAAATTGAAGTTCAATTAAGATTTATTAGTTATCAATTCGATTGAAGTGTAATTGAGACCAATTAGTTGTCAATTAAATGATTGAGCTTCCTAATACTAACAGAGTAAAATATATATATGTAAACTAGTTTTTATAAAACTCATAATAATTAAAATATGAATTGCTCCGAATTAACAAAATATGGCACATACTTTAAATAGAAAAGCTTTTTTCAATATGAATTGGTTTTCAAATTAATACATATTATAATGACAATAATATATGATTGATTTTACATGAGCAACCTTAAATATTATATAATACATACATAATAGCTATTAAGATATTTCTCAATATTAAATGGAAGATAAGAATAATATTTTAATTCAAAACAATTTACTTAACTCCTCTTGAAATTCATAAAGCTTGACTAATTAACTGAAAAGTTGTGGGTGAAAATTGGGTGTCAACAACTTATCTTTCCTTTGGCTAGGATTGATAATAAAGAGATCCTGAATAAAAGTAATTAACGATCTCAATTTTTTCTGATCACTAATTTATATCTCGAAAAAAGTTGGTTTAAGCATGAATCTCAAGGAATTATGGTCTGACTCTGGTATCATGTTTCTAACATATCTCAGGTTACATGAGAATTCAAACCACTTGTAGTTAAGGACGCTTGATTATATGCACGATTCTCAAAAAATTCAAAGATATTCTTGTTTTGAATAATGGAGAGACTGAAAATCTATCCAACTGAATTTTCAACATCAAGCTCGATTACATATCCTAATATTTTGGAATCAGGATGATTATAGTTCAGCTCTATCGAATAAAGCAGCAATCTCTAATGAAAAATTACCTTATAATTTTAGATGAAAGTAAAATAAATTGAGTGTGGAAAAGGCTTGAACCTCTTAATCATGAATGTAGAAATCTTCCCTCCCATAAGTAAGAACTTATACAGACATAATTTTAGACAAACTATATTATCACTTTGATTTGAAGAAAGGAATGACATTGCTCCATTGTAGCTAGGAGATTGGACTGGATGTGATACTTGAAAATAAATGAACAATGGAAATAACACACATGCCTTTTTACAGGGATACAATTAGATTGTGGTAAAATTGGTCCTCAACTCTCGTTCAAAAAGTTTAATAACCTTTCATTGAAATTTGCCACGGTTCACCGCTAAGAAAAGTTTCATGTTTTGCTTCATCTTTTTGAAGTCGTCCTCACTTATAGTTCTATTACAGTGTATTTTGAACTCAATCAAAATATCATAACTTTGACAATTATTATTAAAAGAAATAAAAGAGAGTTGCCACATAATATTTAAAAATTTAAGAAAACCTTTTTAAAGATAGTTGAAAAACTTTATTTTCAAAATCAGAGTTTGGAGTAAGGATTCAAGTGATTTTTTGTAAAAGGTTTTAGACATTTCGAAAATCCATAACTATGGTTGACTGGCACATTTAATTTTTTTTATTGCTAAAATAACTTAAAACCAATTTTCTATAAAATAAAGTGAAATCTTGATCCCTTTGACCAAATCTTAGAAATAAGGTTCATGGCTTTAGAGGGTTCAGTTCTACAAATAAAAACCTAAACTCCACGTTGATTCGTTTCTTAAAAATAATAAGGTTGTTCTTTCTTAAAAATGTTAGTGCCTGTGTTGGGATTGATTTTTTGAGCAAAAAAAAGATTGCAAAAAATAAACTTTTTGTGAAAAGATTGGTGTTTGGTTAACTTATAAAAGTGTTTTTAAAAATAAAACAGAAATAGTTTTTCTCTTGCTGGGAAGAAGCAAAAAAAAAATTCTTTTTAAAAAAACAAAAGCAGAAAATTAATTTTTTTATGATAAAAATATTCCTATCACTACACATATATATTAATATATCCTTTATTAATTAATTAGCATATCCGATAAGTTCTATTTTACAATTTTATACTTCATATTTACATCATAATTCTTTATCTAATTTTATGATTTATATATTATTATTTTATTTTTTACTCCTTTTATTTAAATAACATAAAAAAATATTAATGATGGTGATAATCAAAGAATGCATATCTCTTTATTTTTACTATTCGAGACAATAAAAGTCAGATGAATCTGTTGCAAGATCAAATGTTAATTTGACAGTACTTGTAAATATTTTTTCTCAAATGTTCAATCTTTTCAAATAAATAATTTATGAAAAGTGACATATTTATTACTGTCATAATCCAACGAGCCAGATCATGCAAGCACCTACTCTAGACCACCTAGATAGGAAAACTCGTACCACCCAATTAGAAAATATATGCGAAAGTCAATAAATCTAGAAAAACACTCATTCATTACAATCAATTAACCCAAACTTTAATTACAACTGAAAAATATTTTCCAAGAAACTAGTCTAAACAGGTACAAAAGCTTCTAAAAATATACAAGGCAAAAGACACAACTTCTACTGTAGGAACAATAACCAAAGCTACTAGAGATCTTTATGATATCAATCATGAAACACCTAACGACCCTGTAACTAGACTATACTCAAAAAAGGGTATACTGAAACACCTTAGTTTCTAGAACTTAGAAAATTTTCTTGATTTCTATTTTCTTGATTTCTGGTTTCTAGTCAAGATACGACTTAGAGAAACGATTCATACATTTGGAAAAGGGTGGTATGGTCCAGTCGTATGTTGACCAGTATTGGTTGGTGGGATGAGTGTAGTTACTGAAATACGTATGATTTAGGTGGTATGAGTCATATTTGTGGATACGGGTTGTTTGGTTACTTTATTTAACCTTAGACTTGGTACCTTAAGTTGGATTTGAGTATGAGTGGCTCACTATGAGCCATAATCCAGGGTACGAGTCATACCCAGGACTCTTATGGTGGTCAGCATTAAAACCTCCTGAGATTCTATTCTGCCAGGGGTATGGTTTATGGGTACTAGTCGTACACTTGGACATGACTTAGGTTTGGAGTTTCGTACCTTGGATAATATTAGGTCCAAGGGAGAGCCTAGGGTACGAGGGGTGGGTACCACTCATAGAGGATGGGTACAACTTGTAAGGGTCAGTCGTACCCTATGATGGCAATTAAGTACAGTTTAAGTGAGGGAAGTCTGGACATTTTCCCACTTATCTTAATAAGGTCCCATGACTTATATTGCACTTGAGAGGTTATTTACCCTACTATTCTATTCTTAAATAATTATAAAGCACTCTTAAATCCTATCTAGAGTTCTTGGGCAAAGAAAGCTAGGGTTTCATCTTAAGGAGTACATTAGGGCTTTTCTTGGTAATTTCTCTCCATTATCATCTTTGTTTAAGGAATTTTCTCTTCCTTCATCATTAGTGCCAATAAAAGGCATGGATTTTATACAATTTTCTCATGATTTGAATGTTGTATAATTTTGGAATTTCAAATATGATTTAGGGGTTTGACTATAAATGTTTAGTTATGAGTTTCCTATGTTTTAATTGTGCTTTTTATATGCTTTAATGGCGGTTTTGGATAATTGGTTGCATGTGAATGATTGTTTGGTAATTTGGCTTTGGTCTTGAAAATACTATGCCTAGTGTGTTTGATAAAGTACCTATAACAATGTTTTCACCATATTATTGGGTTGTCATTCGAACTTATGAATGGTTTAAACTTGCTAATAGAACCCTAATTGATATGAATAGTTTAAATGGGTTTGGAATGATTTGGCTAAATAAACATACTTGTAGGGTAAAAGGAAATCCCCCAAGTTATTATGGTAATACATACTTGTGGGGTACATAGGAATCCCCAAGGTAATTGGATAACAGGGTTTATGGGTACATGGGAATCCTTTGACCACTAAAAGGTTTGGATAAGGCCAATACTTGAATGTTATAGTCTATATGACTATATCACTACTAATAACCTTTGTTAATAAAAATGGAATAATGGTTTGGTTGGAAAAGTGGTTTTAATTGGGCTATAATTGCAGGGTATGAAAGCTAGCCATGAAGGTGGGAGTCTAATGGATGAACATCGGAAATTCATATTTGTTGACATGAGGGGTAGGTCAGGGCATTCTTATATGATACTTTTAAGGTACATGAGAATTCTTTAGGTAAACTGTATATATGTATCATGGAGAGTGAAGGGTGCTAGAAATCCCCGACTCTTATGGTATTTTCGGTTCGTGTAATTACACACATCGGGGTCCGTTCAGGGGGTTGCACTAGACCTATGTAGCTCGTGGATGATTTTAAGATAGTTAAGTTTCACATACCCAGGTTAAAGGTTTTAAATGCATGTTAACCCGATACCCTTTCCCGACATGGTTATATATATGTATGGGTTGTGTTCAAATGGATGGTTTTATTGGTTTTCCTAAATGAAAATTATTTATCCTTATCCTTAGGTTATGATAGAGTTTACCCTCTAACCTGTCTTTGGGTGGTTTTATCCCATGCGATGCAGGAACCACATGTTTTACTCCTCCTACTTATCATTCAGACATTTGGGGGTCAGCTTTGGATTGAAATGGTGAGCTTCCAATTTTCCTGAAGGCTCCATTTCATAGATTTTATGTCATACTTTGGATTATTTATGGATATTGATTTTGGCTATGGTTGGGGCCATGTCCCAACCATTTTTTTGAATTCTCTTAGTTATAGGCTTTTGTGGATATGGTTAGCGCCATGTTTCAATTTCATGCATAGTAAACCATTACTCTTTATATTTTTATGAATAATTTAGATGTATATTAAGGCTTCAAATAACTCCCAACTATCAGACGAATCAAAACATTCCTTACCGATTGAATTCTTAGAAAGGATATTGCTATAGTCAACTTTAAATGGGTATATCTATAGTTGTACAATGAATTTTTGATCTCATGACACATTAATGGATATATAATTGGATTAGATCTGAAACGATATCAATTTCGCCAAAATCCAACATTGGAGCAAAAGGTTATACCCATTTTACTCCAGCATGTCAACCTGGAAATTGAGTGACGATCTGTCTGACGACTTATCAAATTTCTGACGACCTGTCTGACAGCTTATCACATTTCTGATGAACTGTCTGATGTCTTATCATATTTCTGATGACTTATCATCCATGTCATCAAGCTTAGACATCAACCCATCAATTTCAGCTCCTCGGTGACGACCTGGGCTGACGGGCTATCACAGATCTGATGGCTTATCAGGCTTGGTCATTAGCTGATAATTTCAGCAACTGGGAAGTAATTTCATAAAGTTATTTTGGTGTTTTTTCCTCACCCTAAACCTTACCCCCATGACATAAAACACCAAAAATATATATTTAGCTATTGGTATTTAGTTTCGAAAACTCTTAACCCTCTTTGTTCCCAAGAACAAACTTATGGTTTCTTCTCAATTAACTTCGAGATCCCATAACACTCTCCATAAGATATTAAAGAATTAAACTTCCCAATCCAAGAACATTCAAGAAAGGTCAATTTTCTTTCAAGATTCAATCCCTAAGGTATGTGTAATGTTCATCCTAGATTTCTTTCATCCATGTACTCCAAGAATCAAGTTTTAAATAATAAATTGGGATTTTCTTATAATGGTGTGATCATGTTCATGTTGATTGTTGTTATTAGAGTTTTAAGATGGTATCTTAATGTATTTTCACGAAGTATGTGAGCATCTTAGTTGAAATCCATGACTTTGGGTGGCTCAAGATTGTTAAATTGATGAATACACTTACGCCACAAAGTATGCATGCAAAGTGTTTGATAAAATGTCTAAAAGACTAGAAGTCATGTATTATAGTTGAATTGTGACCTAAATGGCTAATGCATGCTACACCCTTATGAAAATAATGACTTCAATGTATTGTTATGCATCATAATTGTTGGTGGAATGTTCATGAAACTAGATTGATGGACATATGGCATGTTGTTATGTGCATTCCATTCCATGTATAAAACTTTGAGAACTATGTGTAGTTTGAAATCCCCAACTTATGATATTTTGAATTATGAATATTGGTCATGTGTTCAAGAAGAGAAAAGTCATGTTTTATCAGTTTCCTTCTATCAAGTCTTAGGGGTACTTGTACCTGATAATTTAGCTATGTGCCTAGAGCCATGTCATGTTTCACGATACTCTTAGTCAAGCCATGATCCATAGAACTCAGTCAAATATGTGACTCAGGAAATCTTAGAAAATATTTATAGTTCAGTAATCTCAGTGATTTCAGGATTCCAAGTAAAATCTCAGTAACTACAGTACTCTCAGTCAGTCCTCAGATATTAGTAGATTCCGTCAGTCAACAGAAATCAGTAAACTCTGTTTAGCTCTGCTAAACAATACCAGTAGTATCAGTTCAACTAATCAGTTTAGTTTAACTAATCAGTTCAGTTCAGTTAATCTGTTCAGCTCAATTTATTAGTGCAGCTTCTTTCAGATGGGAGTAGGATTCAACACCGAACGAGCCTAGGGATGGGGACTCACCTGCTAGAATAGGACTGAGATCCCTAGAAGTAATCCCTAAGTTCCAGAACTGCGTAGCCAGCGTAGGTACGAGATATTACCCATTAGATAGGACTGACATACTCAGGGATCACCCGTTAGCACATTTAAATGTATAGGACTAATCCCAGGGGTCACTGCTAGATTAGGACTGACTCCACAATAGTTGATTTTACCAGTGGCACGATACTGACACCCTTCCAACTGGGGTTATAGGTTGGACCCTAGACTAGCTAAAAAGGGGTATGTCGGTTAGATGAATACATCCCACAGTTTCAGTTATAGAATTAGGAATGTCAGATACAGTCAATCCTTATCATTATCAATAGATTTTGGGACCACCCACTAGATAGGACTGACCTTAACTACGGTCAATCAATATCAGTATCATCAGGTTTAGAGATCGCCCGCTAGGTAGGACTGATCTCAGACTAAGTCAAATCATCTTTATTGTCATTATACTCGGATATCACCCACTAGATTGGAGTGATCTCAAATTTAGTTACTCTATACAGAATGAAACTTAGATAGTTTCATCAGAACTTAGACTATCAGATATAATCGCTCAGTATCAGTTACACCGGTTATGCCGATCATTACAGTCATATTAGTTATAATAATCAGCATGACTCACCTTATAAGTATTCAGTTTCAGGACGGTTAGACACAGTAAATCAGATGAGTTCTTCATAATTTGAACTATCAAAAATAGTTAGTCATCTATTCAGTATCTTAGTATCAGTACACTCATGTTGTTAGTATTCAGACTCAGTAGTCAGTATCACCACGATTTCAATTATAGTTACTTATGCATGTATGTATTCGTACGTTTATATCATTCAGTATTGTTCATGCATATAAGCCCTTGGCATTTAGCCTACCTTACTCGTATACTCAGAATATTCAGTCATACTGACGTATTCGTACTATGGTGTTTTAATTTACGTAATTATTTTTTAGGCACGTGTTCCAAAGCAATAGTAGCATTACAGATTTCAACAATAAGAGTTAGCAATGAGTCCTCATTCTTTAAGGACATGATTACTACTTTATTACTTTAGTAATTTAGTTTGGCTTTCAGTAGTCGGGAGTTAGTTGGAGACATGTTACTTCCACTCCTTACTTCAGACAGTTAGAGGCTTTTAGACTAGATTACAGATTAGATTACAGACTAGATTCATACTTTAGTATTTCATTTTTTATTTTGGTATTGTGATACCACTTTATTCAGACACTGTTATTATTCAGATTATATTCAGTATTGAACCTTATGGCCTTTCAGTTCATATTTCCACATTTATATTCATATGTTATATAGTGTATAGGTACAAATATCAACCATGGGTTAGATTGTGGTCCTTCAGGGTCATGTACACCGAGTAGTATTCTGATTAAAAAAATTAGCGCATTAAAAACTTGGTATTAGAGCCTAAGGTTCAATAGAGTCCGAGGAAGTCTGAAAGTCGTATCAAGTAGAGTTTTGTACATGGGTGTGTTGTGCGCCATATTTATGTTCAGAATGCTATGAGATGTTTTAGGAATAGTTTTCCTTCTTTTAGTATTCATGTCATGCTAGTGAGCATAATCTCACGATAATCTCTCAGTCAAATCTATTTCTCCTCTTGATTTCAGAACATGCCTCCCAAGAGAAGAAATTAGCCAACCCCGCAGCCTGAAGATCCTTTTCGCAAACACGTTTCTAAAGCGGAGTTCAGAGCTGCATTCACTACTCTTGCTCAGTTAGTCACTTCCCAGCATGAATGACCTACTATCGTTCTAGCCAACCTAGTGGCCAATTCAGTTGTAGCCAAGATTCGGGACTTTACCCGAATGAATCCTCCTTCTTTCTCTGGGTCTAAGATAGATGAAGACCCATAGGAATTCATTGATCAGATTTAGAAAGTTACCGACATCATGGAAGTGACTACTGTAGATAGTACTGAGCTAGCCACATATTTGTTGCAGGATGTGGCTCATACTTGGTATAAATAGTGGAAGTCAGAGAGGTTAGATGATGTAGGTTCTATAGAGTGGGAGGAGTTTACCTCTGCTTTTTTTTTTTATAGATTCTTTCCGCAAGAGCTTAAAGAAGTTAAGGTGCTAGAGTTCATCAACCTCAGGCAGGGAAACATGACGGTAAAAGAGTATTCCATTAAATTTACTCAGTTAGCAACATATGCCCCTCAAGTGGTTGCAGATAGCGGAGCTAAGATGAGTAAGTTCAAATGAGAATATATCTCATTTCACTCTGAATTTTTGATCTCATAACCCATCAAAAGATATATAATTTAATTATCTTTCCAACGATACCAATTTTGCAAAAATTCGATATCAGAGCAAGAAGTTATAACCATTTTACTCCAGCATGTCAGCCAGGAAACTGAGTAACGACCTATCTGATGGCTTATCTCATTTCTGACGACCTGTCTGATGGATTATCACATTTTTGAGGACTTATTAGCCATGTCGTCAAACTTAGACAGCAACCCACCAATTCCAGCTCCTAAGTGACGACCTGGGCTGATGGGCTATCACAGATCTGACAGCTTATTAGTCTTGGTCGTCTACTGATAATTTCAGCAACTGGGAAGTAATTTTGAAGGGGTATCCTGGCCTTTTCCCATCACCGTAAACCTTACCCCCATGACATAAAAAAGGAAAAACATATACCTAGCTATTGGAATTTAGTTTCAAAAGCGCTTAACCCTCTTTGTTACCAAGAACAAACATAGGGTTTCTTCTCAATAAATTTCAAGATCCTATCACACTTCCCACAAGATATTCAAGAATTAAGATTTCAAATCCAAGAACATTCAAGAAAAGTCCATTTTATTTTAAGATTCAATCCCTAAGGTATACGTAGTGTTCATCCATGGATTCCTTTCATCCATGGAGTCCAAGAATCAAGTTTTAAATAATAAATTATGATTTTCTTGTTATGGTGTGATCATGTTCATTTTGATGGTTGTTATTGGAGTTTTAAGATGGTATCTTAATGTATTTTTAGGTAGTATGTGAGCATGTTAGTTGAAATCCATTAGTTTGGGTGGCTCAAGATTGTTAAATTGATGAATACACCTATGCCACAAAGTGTGCATGTAAGATGTTTGATAAAATTTGTAAAAGACTAGAAGTCATGTATTATAGTTTAATTGTAACCTAAATGACAAATGCATGCTACACGCTTATGAAAATTATGACTTCCATGATATTGTTATGCATCATGATTGTTGATACAATGTTCATAAAACTAGATTGATGGACATATGGCATGTTGTTTTGGGAATTCCCTTCCATGTATAAGACTTTGAGAACTATGTGTAGTATGAAATCCCAAACTGATGGTATTTTAAATTATGAATATTGGTTATGTGTTCACGAAGAGAAAAGTCATGTTTTTTTAGTTTCCTTCTATCGAGTCATGGGGGTACTTGTACCTAATAATTTAGCCATGTGCCTAGAGCCATGTAATATTTTACAAAACTCTCAGTCAAGGCATGGTCCATAGAACTCAGTCAACCATGTGACTCAGGAAATCTCAAAAAATCTCAATAGTTCAGTAATCTCAGTGATTTTAAGATTCCATGTAAAATCTTAGTAACTACAGTACTCTCAGTCAGTCCTCAGACACCAGTATATTTTGTCAGTTAACGAAACTCAATAAACTCAGTTTAGCTCTACTAAATAATACCACTAGTATTAATTCAGCTAATCAGTTAAGTTTAGCTAATTAGTTCAGTTCAGTTAATCAGTTTAGCTCAATTAATCAGTTTAGTGTCTTTCAGATGGGAGAAGGATTCAGCACCGAGCGAGCCTAGGGATGGTGACTCACCCGCTAGAAAAGGACTGAGGTCCCTAGAAGCAATCTCTAAGTTCCACAACTATGTATCCAATGTAGGTATGAGATGTCACCAGTTAGATAGGACTGTTATGCTCAGGGATCACCCATTAGCATATTTAAATATATTGGACGGATCCCAGGGGTCACCCGCTAGATTAGGACTGACTCCACAACAGCTGTCTTTACCCGTGGCACAATTGTGACACCTTTCCAACTGGGGTTACAGGTTGTACCCCATACTAGCTAGAAAGGGGCATTTCAGTTAGATGAATACATCCCACAATTTCAGTTATAAAATTAGGACTATCAAATACAGTCAATCCTTATCATTATCAATAAACTCCGGGATTACCCACTAGATAGGACTGGCTTCAACTATGGTCAATCAATATCAGTATCATCAAATTTAGAGATCACCTGCTAGGTAGGACAAATCTCAGACTACGTCAAATCATCTTTATTATCATTATACTCAGAGATCACCCGCTAGATAGGAGTGATCTCAGATTCAGTTACTCCGTAAAAAATGGAACTCAGATAGTTCCATTAGAATTTAGACTGTTAGATATAGTCACTCAGTATCAGTTATATCGGTTATGCAAATCATCACAGTCATATCAGTTATGTCAGTTATCATAACTCAAGTTATCAATATTTAATTTTAGGATGAAGTGGAAACTCGCATCGGGGGTGTTGTGTGATAAGAAAGTGCCGCCCAAGCTTAAAGGCAAATTCTACAGGGTGGTAGTCCGTCCGGCCTTGTTGTATGGAGCAGAGTGTTGGCCAGTTAAGAACTCCCACATCCAAAAAATAAAGGTGGCAGAAATGCAGATGTTGCGCTGGATGTGTGGACTGACTAGAGGGGATAGATTTCGGAATGAAACTATCCGGGAGAAGGTTGGTGTGACTTCAGTGGAGTGCAAGATGCGGGAAGCACGATTGAGATGGTTCGGTCACATGAAGAGGAGGGGCATGGATGCCCCAGTCCGTAGGTGTGAGAGGCTAGCATTGGATGGTTTTAGGCGAGGTAGGGGTAGGCCAAAGAAGTACTGGGGTGAGGTGATTAGGCGGGACATGGAACAGTTACAGCTCACCGAGGACATGACCCTAGATAGGAAGGTCTGGAGGGCGCAAATTTCGGCAGAGGATTAGGGCCAGTTTGGGTCGCTAGTGTAGGGAAGTACTTGGTGGGGGTTTTATTCCTGTTATGATTCCTTCTTCCGTGTTCCATGTTTTATTACGAATCTATGTACTTTCCTCTGCTTTTCTCTATTTTATATTACTTATGGGTGCCGTGTTTATGTCATGTAATCTGCTTTTGTGCTTTACTATGTGTTTGTGTGGTATCTCGTGCCTTGAGCCGGGGGTCTATCGAAAATAGCCTTTCTACTTCACCAGAGGTAGAGGTATGGTCTACGTACATCTTCCCCCCCCAGACCCCACTAGGTGGGAATACACTGGGTTTGTTGTTGTTGTTGTTGTTGTTGTTGTTGTAGAAATAGTCAATAGAACCAGTTCTTCATAATTCAAACTGTCAGAAATAGTGATTCATCTATTTAGTATCTCAGTATTAGTACACTTATGTTTTCAACATTCAGACTTAGTAGTTAGTATTACCACGAGTTCAGTTATAGTTATTTATGCATGTATGTATTCTCACATTTATATCAGTCAGCATTTTTCATGAATATAAACCCTCTGCATTTAGCCTACCTCACTTGTATACTCAGTACATTCGGTCATACTGAAGAATTCATGCTATGGTGTTTTATTTTACGCCATAGGTTCAGAGGCACTAGTTCTAGAGCAGTAGTAGCATTGCCGATTTCAGCAGTCAGAGTTAGCAGTGAGTCCTTATTTTTTGAGGACATGATTACTACTTTATTAGTTCAGTATTTCAGTTTGTCTTACAGTAGTTGGGAGTTAGTTGGAGGCATGTTCCTTCCACTCCCTACTTCAGACAATTAGAGGCTTTTAGACTAGACTATTGACTAGATTATAGACTAGATTACAGAGTAGATTCAGACTTCAGTATTTCAGTTTTGTTTTGGTATTAAGATACCACTTTATTTAGACATTGTTATTATTCAGATTATGTTCAGTATTGAACCTTATGGCCTTTCAGTTTATGTTTCCACATTTATATTCTTATATTATGCTATGTATAGGTATGGATATTAGTCATGGGTTAGATTGTGGTCCTTCGGGGTCATGAGCACCGTCTACTATTCTAGTTCATATAGATTGGAATGGGTGGGGTCAGTATTGGTGCAAACCTTAGTATTGGTACTGGTATTGGGCCTGATACCAGTTGACTATATTGTTGGTTGTTCTACACTCTTTTATTTTAGGAATATATATTTAGTTAGTAATGGAACTTATTTGGTTATGGTCGAATTTATAGTTTTTGTTTTGTTTGGTATGGTTGGACGATTAGTATGGGATAGTTGGACTCGATTTGGTCAGACACAACTGTTATCTTATCCCAGAGTTTTCATATGATTTGTTACACTATCTCGTTATATGCTCAAAATTTAGCCAACTCAAGATAGGTAGATGGAGGTTGGGTTAGGTAGTGGGGGTGGTCTAAGATCCAGGTCGAACTTAGGATGCCCATTACGACAAGTCCCTGGCTTGGGTCATGTCAAGTTATTATCAGAGCTTTAGATTCATGGTCAAATAGGAGTCCACAAAGACATTTCTTGTTGAGTATGTTTTACGGGTATGTAGCGCTCCATACTCATAAGAGAGAGGCTACACAACATTTAGGAATGTTTTACCTGGTATTCTATTTTCAAGCTTAGAGTCCGATTCCCAAAATTCTTCTCTAATCCTTGGTTGTTTACTTTTCAAATTATTTCTTGATAGTCTGGAAGACAAAAAAATTCTTTTCTCCCATCTAGGGATGATTTTTATGGGGTACATCCTACACCTTGAGTTCACACTCATTCTCAGGCTCCTACCACTGATTATTCTAGAGTCTTCTTAGTTGCTACTAGTCATCCTTAGGGTAAGGTGACTAATGTGGAATTTTGCCAATCTATTCATACTATTACTCAGTTTGTTATCGTTCAGGCTGAACGGGATACGTCTGGTAGGTTTTCTATTGAGGCCATAAGGGTTGGCCAGTTTATGGAGCCGAATCTTTCTAGTTTTACTAGTGTGAAGGTGGGGGAGCATTCTCAGGGTTTCTTAGATAAAATGACGAAGATATACAGGGTGATGTACGCCACAAATATGAAAGGTATGAATTTTATAGCTTATCACCTTAAGGATATTGTGTACCAATAGTAAGAGGAGTGGGATAAGGATAGAGATGGGGTGAGGTAGATGAGTTATCCTTATGGAATACTTTTTCTAATGCTTTTTTGGATCGTTTCTTTCCTCAAGAGCTGAGGAAAGCTAATATAGAGGAGTTTGTGAATCTCAAGCAAGGTATAATGCATGTCAAGGAATATTTCTTGAAGTTTCATCAGTTATCAAGGTATGCTCCTGATTTGGTGGGTGATATGAGGACAAGAATAAGAAAGCTCACTTCTGGGTCATCTCGGTATTTGACCATTTAAAAGAACTTCTTTGCTGATTAAGGATATTGATATTTTGAGGTTAGTTGTCCACATGCAATAGGTAGAGAAATAAAGAGGAAACGAATAAAGTTTAGGGAGAGGATGGGTAAGAGAAGTAGGTTCTCTGAGTAGAGTGGTGCTAAGCAGCAGAGCGGTCGGGATAGAGCTAATTAGTAAAAGAAGAAGTTGGGGAGATTGGGATCCTTATCTACTATTAGTGCTCCTTACCCAAGGCTTTCAAGTGACAGGCGTTTGCAAGGTTGTCATAATTTTTGAGCACAGGGTGACCAATCTCAGGGGAGTGGGGGTCAGTCAACTTCTTCATGCCCTCCTTGTCGATTTTGTGATCATCTTCATTCGGCTATTGTGATAAAGGAAGGTACAAGTGTTTTAAATATTGCCAGCCAGGCTTGTCTTGTCAAAAAGGGTGCATCGGGGCAGTTAAAGCTCCAATTACTTTATCTTCTTCTCCGATTTCAATCACAAGGTTGTCTTAGATCCTTTTTCTATTTCTACCCTGATAGGTGACTCGGTTAATATTGAAAGTTTCTATAGGGAGTATGTGGTATCTGTTGGTAAAAATTTGACCTTCGTAAATCTTTTTGAGCTAGATATGGTGGATTTTGATGTTATTCTATGTATGGATTGGTTACACTCTTGTTATATATCCTTGGATTGTCAGAACTGTAAGGTTGTCTTTAAGTTCTCTGGTGAACCAGATATAGAGTGGGAGGGTGGTTCCCTAGATCCTAGGGGGAGGTTTATTTCTTACTTTAGAGCTCAAAGGTTAATCTCTAAAGGTTGTTGATGTGTGAGAAATTGCTAACACATTTAAGGCCTTTAACTGAGAATAATTGTGAAGAAAATCTGACACCATTCCTGATAAGGCATCATGCCCTTGATAAGGAGTCACATAATGGCATCACCTATCCGAGAAATTTACTTAAGTTGTTATTTTATTTCCTTAATTAGACTCAAGTATAAATAGAAGCTTTTAGGGTTTTCCAATTATCATTGACATATTTTGCAATATACGTTATGCACGATTTTTCTCTCTCTCAAGTTCCAATACGCTCTAGAACATTATTGTTAAGAGAAGATTATCATCAATATTTTGGGAGTTTTGTATTAAGATTTAGTTCAAGTTACCCTTCTTGATTTTCATCATCATTGTAAGTTAATCTGCCCAACTATGAATTCAACTTGTGTACTTGTTTATTGCATCATGAGTGACTAAACTCTATTAACTTGAATTATGGGATCTAGGTTTAGGTCTTGATAACGTGCTAAGTATTCAAGATTCAATAAGTGGTAGGATTTCTTGCTAATTCTGAAGCTTTAATTAATGTCTGTTGGTTGAAAACAGTAGACACACCTACTTTGATTTGCTTGAGAAAGAAATCAAATATAGTAGGAAGTAAATTATCAACAGGGACTCAGAAATACTTCATTTCATAATCAGTGTTGTAACAAGGTTGGTTAAACTAAGGTAAAATCTGGGCAATGAATAGAAATTCCCTAAGTCCGAGAGGATTAGGAAATTAAATGCTTAAGTAGGTCGAAAGGCATTTGAGCATAACATCGATTAAGATAGCTTTTTATCATACCCAGCATGACAATCTTGAATCACCTTTAGAATCTGACATGTACCGTAAGCCCTAGTGAACACAATTCTGGTTATTTCATAAACTCTTGATTACAAATATCGAAAATAAAGTGACAAACAATTATTCATGAAGCTTAAACCCCTCATTTCATGAAACATTAAACTATTAGTGAATTAAATCGCAAAAAACTTAGGTTCACACCTTATTCCCTGTGGGATTCGACCCTAACCTAGTTGGGTTTTATATTGATAACGATTGCTTACACCCATTCAAGAGTGTAATTTTAGTGTTATCAAAAAATGGCGCCATTGTCGGGGAATATGGTTGTAAGCTGAAGTTTGTATGCGCTAATTGAGTATTAGTTAAGTTTCATAGATTTATGTTTATTTTTTGTTTTTGTTTATTTGGAAGATTATATAGTGTATGCCAAGCACCAGAAGTTTCGGAGAAATATTATTACCACTAAATTTGGAACCGCAACGAATAGGAAGAATGGTAGAACAACAAGAGGCTGACAGACTGGCAGCCTTAGCTAGAGCTTAGGTGAGTGTTCAAAATATCGGGTAACATGCACGACATCCAAATCCTGAGGACAAAGATTTGGGGGACGAGGAGTTATTGAACCCTAGTAACCCAAGGAGTGCAGAGCAGATAGCTACACAGGTTCCACGTAATATAACCAGAATTGTTTATTCCAAAAAAGACAAGAGTACCAAAGGGTCCAGTATGATTTGAATGATGATGATGGCATGGATGGGGCAGGTGTAATGGGTGCAATAATTCCTCCACTATTGGCACCTTGAGAAAAATTTAACATTACTAGAACTATGATCCAACTCCTTAATCTGATGGGGTTGTTTGGAGTCCTTCTTGGGGATGACCCCAACCTGCATCTGGTGAATTTTATCACCATTTCCCAATCTTTTGATAACCCAAGAGTGGGCCAAAATGCTATTAGGTTGAGATTGTTCCCGTTGTCTCTGTCTGGGGAGGCAACATTGTGGCTAAATGAGTTTACGCCTGATTCCATCACCCACTGGAGGGAATTGAAAGAAGCGTTCCTAGAATGGTTTTTTCCACCCTCCAAAAGGGTACAGTTGGGAGATGAGATTAGCGACTTTAGATAGCTCCCTACTGAAACTTTTGATGACACATGGGAGAGATTCAAGAAGAAGCTGACGCAGTGTCCAAACCACAATATGACAGACCTACACTTGATGGAGACTTTGTATAGAGCCTCAATTCTTTAACAAAGCCGATTTTAGACAATACTATTGGTGGTTCATTTGTTGATCTGTCTTTTCAAGATGCCTCAAATATGTTAAATAGGATGACTAAACTGAGTCAGGCTTGGCATACCAGGGAGTCTATGGTAGGAAACCCCACTATTTCTGTTGGTATGTCTGCTGAACAATGCAGGAGAGATGAGGAGCGGGATCAAGAAATGACCCATATGAAGACTCAGATAGAATTGCTCACCAAGTACTTATTGTTAGGGAAGATTAAGAAAGTGAAAGCTGTAACATCTCAAGATCGAGTGGATGTAGATCCTGAAGAAGAAGCAAATTATGTTAAAAATTAGGGGGGTTTCTGAGGCAATAGCCAAGGGAATCAAGGTCAGAACATTTATGACAAGCCTGGTTACAATGACAGGGAGCAAGAAAACTGGAGAAGCAATAATGACAGGAGTGGTTTATATATTCCTCCTAGAAATCAGAAAGCTACTGCAACTACCTCTAGCAAGATGTCCATGGAGGACATGATGGAAAAATTGTTGAAGGGAGTTGACTCTACCAACTCGGGGGTAACTACTATGAAGCGTGAATTCTCTACCCTGAGTCAGTTGGTTAGTTCACACTCCAATTCTATCAAGAAGTTGGTGCAGTAGATGAGTCAGCTTTCTGCGACACTGAACCATAGAAAAAGTGGTACTTTACCTAGTGATAAAGTTTAGAATCTGCAAAATGATAGCTCATGCATGGCGATTACCACTAGGAGTGGAAATATGTTACTTGGCCCATCTGTGGGAAAATCTGTAGATGGTGACGTAGTTGTTGATGAATCCAAAGAAAGCAATCTAGTCGAGTCTGAGAAGCTGGATAGTTTTGTTGATTCCTTGGATAAGGAAAAAGAGAAGGAAGAGGAAGTGGTGTTGAAAACTATTCCAAGACCACCACCTCTCTTTCCTCAATGATTGAAGAAGAAGGTTGATAATGTAAAATTTGGCAAATTCATGGCAATGCTCAAGCAATTGACGATAAATGTGCCTTTGGTTGAAGAACTTGAGCAAATGCCAGGACAAGCGAAATTCATGAAGGACCTTGTGACTAAGAAAAGAGCTATGATCTATGTATTGGAGGAAAATCTCCACCACTGTAGCGCTATTTCTACAAGGACCTTGGTGCAAAAAAAGCCAGACCTAGGTGTATTCACTATTCCTAGTACAATTGGGACTATGGAATTTCCCAAGGCATAATGTGATTTGGGAGCAAGCATTAATTTGATGCCACTGACTATTTATAGAAAGTTGGGTCTGAGAAATACGACACCCAGCAATATGAGGCTCATGATGGCGGATATGTCAGTAAAGCGACCTATTGGCATTCTATATGATATGTTAGAGAAAGTTGTCCAACTTTATATTCCCAGCAGACTTCATCATTCTGGATTACGAGGTGGACTTTGAGGTCACCATAATCTTGGGTTGACCTTTTATCATAACCAAAAGTGTGTTGATTGATTTAAGAGCGAATGAGCTCTTATTTAGGATGAATGATGAAGTGGTACAATTAGACGTGGTCAAATCAATAAAGCAGCATGAAGAAATGAGTGTGTTCTCAATAGTTGATGTGTATTATGAGGACGAATAGGATGTATCCATAGCTAAGCAACTTGTTATCGAACCTTTGGCTGTGGTCATGATGAATTATGATAGTGACAGCATCGAGGAGTACGAAGAGATAGTTTGTGCCTTGATAGGAATGGGTTCATATCCTTATACTCCTAAAAAGCTAAACCTTGATCTGGCTAATCGACCAACACCAACAGCCAAGCCATCTATTGAGGAGCCTCAAGTGTTGGAATTGAAGGATCTACCTGGACACTTACGGTACGTGTTTTTGGGCTGCGAGAACACACTACCTATTATTATTGCAGCTGATTTGGGTGAACAACAGGTGAATGCACTTATTTCAGTACTTCAGAGGCACAAGAGATCTATAGGGTGGACCATCATAGATATTATTGGCAATTCCCCGAGTATCTTCATGTATAAAATTTAACTTGAGAAAAATTGTATTCCAACCATAGAGCATCAGTTCCATCTTAACCCACCAATGAAAGAGGTAGTTAAGAAGGAGATTATTAAGTAGTTGGATGACGGAGTGGTTTACCTTATTTCTGATAGCAAGTGGCTGAGTCCAGTTTAATGCATGCCCAAAAAAGGGGACAAGAAAATAGTTGCTAATGAAAGGAATGAGTTGATTCTACTCAGTCCTGTAACTGGGCAGAGAGTTTGCATGGACTACCATAAGCTGAATTATTGGACTCTAAAATGCCACTTCCCGATGACCTTTATGGACCAAATACTTGATTGATTGGATAGAAGAGGTTGGTATTGCTTCCTAGATGGTTATTATAGATACAGCCAAATCTGCATTGCTCCTGAAGATCAGGATAAGACGACATTCACATACCCATACAACACCTTTGAATTTAAAAGAATGCCATTTGGGCTATGCAATGCACCTGCCACTTTTCAATGGTATATAATGTCTATCTTCTCAGAAATGGTGGAAGACACCATATAGGTATTCATGGATGATTTCTCTATGGTGGGTGACTCATTCGAGACATGTTTGGCAAATCTGAATCTAGCCTTACAAAGATGTGTTGAATTTACTGTAATACCCCAAAAAATCCAAACCAAAGTTAGGGCCATGTACCAAGCTAATGAATAGTACATCATGGTTTTCTTATAGTTTTATGAGTAATTTAGATGTATATTAAGGATTCAAATAACTCTGAGCTATCAGACGAATCAAAACATTCCTTACCGATTGAATTCTTGAGAAGGATATTGGTATAGTCAACTTCAAACGAGCATATCTCTTATTCTACATGGAATTTTTGAGCTCATGACCTATCAAAAGATATATAATTGAATTATTTTTCCAACAATACCAATTTCTCCTAAATCCTATATCGGTGGAAACAGTTATGCTTATTTTTCTCCAGCATGTCAGGTTAGAAACTGTGTGACGACATTGGTGGTAGCTTACCACATTTATGATGCCCTACCATCAAGGTCGCCAGCCTTAGGAATAAACCAGCTCCTAACTGATGACATTCATTATAGATTACCACATTTGTGATGCCCTATCACAAAGATCGTCAGCCTTAGGAAGAATCCAGCTCCTGTGTGACGACATTCGTGGTACCTTACCACATTTATGATGATCTACCACGAAGGTTGTTAGACTTAGGCAAAAACCATCTCCTAAGTGATGACATTCATGGTAGCATACCACATTTGTGATGCCCTACCATGAAGGTCATCAGACATAGGCAGAAACCATCAGTTCCAGCTCTTGTGTGATGCTATTTTTGACAGCTTACCACATTTTTGATGCCTTGTCACAAATATCATCAACTAGGATTTTCAGCAACTGGGAATTTATTTCATAAGGGTATTTTGTTATTTTCCTTCACCTTTCACGACTTATAACCCTAAAGAGGCATAATTTTTCCTATTTTTCTTCAGTTAAGCATCTTAAAAACCCTCTTTTACACTCTCAACCATAAGATTAGGGTTTTCTCTCAAGATCATCTCCTCAAGAACAAGCCTAAGGAATTCTTCAAGAACCTTCAGAAACCTTAGATCTCTTTTAAGATTCAGTCACTAAGGTATGCATAGTGTTCATCTATGGATCCAATCCATTCATAGAGCTTAAGAACCATGTTTTAAATACTATTTTGTGAACTTTTTATAGTGATATGAGCATGTACATGAAATATAGCTATGCACTCCCTACCATGCTTAATATGTTGAGAAAATACGTAATGTATAATATCCTCTATTTATGATAATGTGAATTGTGGACTCCAATCTTATGATCAAGTCAGTCATGTTGTGTCAGTTTCCTTCAATCGAGTTCTGGGGGTATTCGTATCCGAAAACTATAGTTGTGTGCCTAGAGCCATGTCATGTTTCACGATATACAAAATCAAGCCATAATTCATTAGAATTCAGTCATGTGACTTAGGAAACCTCATGGTCTCAGTCAGTTATCAGATATCAGTAGTATTCCATTAATCAATAGAATTCAGTAAGTTCCAATTATGAACAGTATGTTAAATCATGTTCAGTCTCTTCAGATAGGAGTAGGAGTTAGCACCGAGTGAACCCAAGGATGGTAACTCACCTGTATATGAGGGTGTGATTCTTAGCAGTCATCCTTGCATTCCAGAACTATGTAGCCAACATAGGTTGAGACATCGTATCCTATTATATAAGGGTAGATGAGGTGGCTTAACCTGTTATATGAGGGTTCCCAGTGTTCTCACTAGAGTTACTTGTTATATGAGGGTTGCTCACATGTTGTCCTTACTAGTGGTGTAGTATTGACACCCTTCCAGTCAGGGTAGAGATTAGACCCCATCTTAGCCATAATGGCATATATGGGGCACGTCGGTTAAAAAACTATCTCCCACAGTTACAGACTCAATCTTAGTACTCAGATAGTTCTTCAGATATCATTATACCAGGACTGTCAGATACAGTCAAATTCAGTTATAGTGCAAAACTCAGATAGTTCCATCAGATTTAAGACTGTCAGATACAGTCGCCCTGTTGTCATAACTACAGTTTCAGCCATGTCAGTTATTAGTAAACCATGTATTAGTGTACAGATCTAGCTATCACGTACTCACGATCTTAGTTACTATGTATGTATGTTTACACTTCCATGTTCATATTAGTCAGTCAGTTAGCATTGTTCATGCATGTAAACCCTTTTGTATTAGCTTGCCTCACTCGTATGCTCAATACTCTAGTTGTACTAATGCATTTGTGCTATGGTGCTTGCTTTTATGCTACATCATAAGATCAGAGACATGAGCTCCAGATCAGCTGTAGCATCCAGCCGTAGAGTTGCAGTTAGTCCTCATCTATTTGAGGGCGATATTATTCTATTTTATTTATTATTTTAGCTTAGTTTTTCTAGACGGAGTTAGTTGGAGACATGTTCCTTCAACTCCTTATTCAGATAGTAATTAGAGGTTTTCAAATTTAGTATTCAAACTTATGTTCAGATTTGATTCATTTTTCAGCTGTTTTGGGTATCTTTCACCCATATGGATGTTATATTTTGATAGATTCTTTATTCAGTTGAACCTTATGGCCTACATGTTCATGTTTTCTGTATTATTACGTTATATATGTAGTGTACAGGTACAGATATCAGTCATGGGTTAGCTTGTGGTCCCTCGGGGTCATGAGCACCATGTAGCTTTTCGATTCAGAAAATTAGGGAATTATAAACTTGGTATCAGAGCCTAAGGTTCAATAGAGTCCAAGGAAGTCTGAAGCCATATCTAGTAGAGTCTGGTACACGGGTGTGTTGCACGCCACATTTATGTACAGGAGGCTATGAGATGTTTTCCCTTTCTTCAGTATTCATGTCATGCTAGTAAGCATAATTTCAAGTCAGTCTCTCAGTCCAATCCACTCTTCTCTTATTTCAGAAACATGCCTCCAAAGAGAAAAAATCAGCCAGCTCCTCAGCCTGAAGATCCTTTGAGAGAACATATTTATCATGCAGAGTTTAGGACCACATTTACCTCTCTTGCTCAGTCTGTAGCTACCCATAATGAATGACTAACAGTCATTCCGGCTAACCCAGTGGCTAATTCAACAGCAGCTAGGATTCAGGACTTCACCCGAATGAACCCTCCATCCTTCTTTGGGTCTAAGCCAGATGAGGATCCTCAGGAATTCGTTGACCAAGTCCAAAAGGTCATTGATATCATGGGAGACACTTCTTCTCAGAGTTCTGAGTTAGTCGCATACTAATTGCAGGATGTCTCTCACACTTATACAAGCAGTGGTTAGCAGAAAGGTTAGAGGATGCAGGTCCTATTAAGTAGGAAAAAATTTTCACGGCTTTCTTAGATAGATTCTTTTCCTAAGAGCTGAGATAGGCTAAAGTTCTTGAGTTCATCAATCTCAGGCAGGGAAATATGATAGTTAGAAAGTATTCTCTTAGATTTACTCAGCTAGCCAGATATGCCCCTCATGTGGTTGCAGACAACAGGGCTAAGATGAGGAAATTCGTGTCAGGGTTAAATGATAGTCTGGTAAATGAGTGAAGTTTCATGATGTTGAAAAGATATATAACTTTAGCCAGGATCATGACCCATGCTCAACAGATAGAGCTGTAGAAGTATAATACTAGGGAGAGACAAAACAAGAGAGCAAGAGCAGGCAGTTTTAGTTTTGCTCAGCCTTAATTAGAGGGAGGAAATCATTTGCAGTGTCGTCCAAATTCAGCAGCTCCAGCCCTTTCCCCCGATAGTGCCCCAGTGCCAAATTTCAGGGACAGCAACAGAGATAGGGCACTAAGCTTTAAATCTTAGAGCAGTGTTAGCAGTGCCTGCACTTATCCTCAGTGTCAGACCTACGGTAAGCACCATCAGGGTGTGTGCAGAGCGGGTCTAGGCATTTTTTTTATTGTGGCAAGCCACACCACAGAGTTAGGGATTGTCCTCAGCCAGGTCCTCAAGGTCAGCAGAATTATTCCACAGCTCAGTTCGGTCGCCCGAACCTGTAGGGTGCCACTTCCAGTGCTACTAGTGGGCAATGCCCAAATAGACTCTATGCTCTTCATACCCAACAGGATCAGGAAAATTCCCCTGATGTTGTTACTGGTAAATTACAGATTTTCCATGTTCATATTTATGCTTTGTTATACCCAGGTCCATCCTTATTTTTTATCACTCCATACATTGCAGGAGATTTTAGAATCAGTCCTAAAATTTTAGTAGAGCCCTTTTAGTGTCTACCCTAGTGGGTAAAACTATTATAGCTCGATGGGTATACAGGAACTTCCCGGTTATGATATTTCAGAAATCCATGTCAGCAGATTTAGTGGAGTTAGAGATGACTAATTTTGATGTCATTCTTGGCATGGATTGGCTTCATTCCTGCTATGCCATAGTCGACTGCGGAAATAGGATAGTTCAATTTTAGTTCCTGAATGAGCCCATCCTAGAGTGGAAGAGTAGCACTTCTTCTTTCAGTGGTCAGCTTGTTTCCTACCTTCGGGCAAGGAAAATGATTTACAAGGGGTGTGTGTATTATCTCATGCATGTTAACGATTCCAGTTCTAAATCTCCCAGTCTCGAATCAGTCCCAGGGGTTAACGAATATTCAGACGTCTTTCCCTAAGATCTTCCAGGCATTTCTCCCGAAAGGGAAATAGACTTCGGCATAGACCTTCTCCTAGATACTCATCCTATTTCTATTCCCCCATACAGAATGGCACCAGCAAAACTCAAGGAACTTTAAGATCAGTTGAAGGATCTCTTAGATAAGGGATTCAATAGGCCCAGTACATCCTCATGGCATGCACTAGTCTTATTTGCTCGTAAGAAAGATGGTTCTCTCAGAATATGTATTGATTACTATCACCTTAACAAGGTCACTATCAAAAACAGGTATCCACTGCCTAGGATAGAAAACTTGTTTGACCAACTTCAGGGTGCTAGTTATTTCTCCAAGATAGACCTCAGATCAGGCTATCATTAGCTCAGAGTTAGAGAATGTGACATTCTGAAGATAGCTTTTCATACTCGGTATGGTCACTTTTAATTTCTAGCCATGTCCTTTCGTATTACCAATGCCCCTGTAGCTTTTATGGACTTGATGAACCAGGAGTTCAAGTAGTACTTGGACACATTCATCATAGTCTTCATAGATGATATTCTAGTCTATTCTCGCATAGAGCGTGATCGTTCAGACCATCTCATAATTGTTCTTTAGACTCTCAAGGATCACCAGTTGTTTTCCAAGTTTAGTAAGTGCAAATTTTGGATAAGATCAGTAGCAATCCTTGGCCACATTATTTCCGGTAATGGCATTAGAGTAGATTCTCAGAAAACTGAAGCAGTAAGAAACTAGCCTCGCCCTATCTCTCCATTAGATATCAAGAGTTTCTTAGGTTTGGCTGGCTATTACCAATGGTTTGTCGAGGGATTTTCTTCTATTGCATCTCCTATGTCAAGATTGACTCAGAAAAAGGTCATGTTTCAGTGGTCAGAACCTTGTAAGAAGAGTTTTCAAGAGTTGAAGACTCGACTCACCTCAGCTTCAATTTTAGCACTTCCCGATGGTTCTGATAGATTCATAGTATATTGTGATGGATCCAGAGTAGGTTTAGGTTTTGTCCTCATGCAGCATGGTAGAGTCATAGACTACGCCTCTAGATAGTTAAAGCCCCATGAGTAGAATTATCCTACTCATGACCTTGAGTTAGCACCAGTTCTCTTTGCCTTAAATATTTGGAGGTATTATCTATACGGTGTTCATGTAGACTTCTTCACAGATCATAAGAGCCTTTCGTATGTCTTTTCCCAGAAGGATCTCAATCTTTGTCAGAGAAGGTGGTTAGAGCTCTTGTAGGATTATGATATGAGTGTCCTTTATCATCTTGTCAAGGCCAATGTAGTGGCCGACGCATTCAGTAGACTGTCCATGGGTAGTGTTTCCTATGTTGAGGATAGTAAGAAGAAATTAGCTCAGGAGATTCATCAGCTTGCCAGACTAGGTGTTCGCTTAGTCAACTCTTCAGAGGGTGGCATATGTGTTTAGAGTAGTTCAGAGTCATCTCTAGTTTCTGAGGTAAAAGAGCAGCAAGACAGGTATCCTAGCCTTGTCAAGCTAAAAGAGTTAGTTCAGAGTTAGGATGTATAGGCTTTCTCCCAAGAGGGAGATGGTGTTCTTTGTTGTCAAGATCGTCTGTGTGTTCCCGGTGTAGATGACTTGAGGCAGCAAATTCTTATAGAAGTGCATGTTGTGCGATAATATATTCATCCAAGGGCCACTAAGATGTACCATGACTTCTGGGAGATCTATTGGTGGAGTGGGAACAAGAGGGACGTTGAAGAGTTCGTGGCTAAGTGCTCTACATGTTAGTAGATTATGACAGAGCATCAAAAACCTAGTGGTTCCATACAGGAGTTCACTATTCCTACTTGGAGATAGGAAGAAGTAAATATGGATTTCGTGATGGGTTTGCCCAGAACACATCATCAACATGATTCAGTTTGGGTCATGGTAGATAGAATGGCCAAGTCAGCACATTTTCTTCCAGTTTATACCTCTTACTCAGCCGAGGATTGTGCCAAACTCTATATCAGGGATTTGGTCAGATTACACGGTGTTCCACTATCTATTATCTCAGACAAAGGTACCTAGTTCACCTCCCACTTTTGGAAGATGTTCCAAAAAGGTCTTGGTACTAAGTTTATCTTATTACAACATTTCATCCTCAGACAGATGGTCAAGCAGAAAGGACTATTCAGACTCTAGAAGATATGCTAAGGGCATGTGCAACTAATTTCAAGGAAAGCTGGGATGACCACTTGCCTTTGATGGAGTTTGCATACAACAACAGCTATTACTCCAGTATTCAGATGGCTCTATTCGAAGCTCTCTATGGTAGGAGATGTAGGTCTCTGACCGGTTGGTTCGAAGATAGTAACACTGCAGTCATAGGGCCTGAACTAGTATTCGATGCCTTAGGGAAAAGTCAGTTAATTAGAGAAAGACTCTGGGTTGCTCAGAGCCGACAGAAGTCTTATGCAGATGTTCATAGAAAGGATCTCAAATTTGAGGTCAATGACTATGTCTATCTCAAGATCACTCTCATGAAGGGGGTGAAGAGATTTGGCATGAAGGGAAAGCTCAGTCCCTGATATGTCGGTCCCTTCAGGATCATAGCCTTGTTAAGCTAAAAGAGTTCGATCTCAGTCTCTTCAGATCTAGACTCAGTTCATACAGTCTTGCATGTCTCTTTGCTCAAGAAGTGCATAGGTGACCCAGTAGTTGTATTCCCTATTTAGAACATTGATATTCAGAATAGCCTCTCTTAGGAATAGATTTCATTCGAAATCCTCGACTATCAAACTCATAAGCTAAGGAACAAAGAAGTCCCTCTAGTCAAGGTTCTTTGGGGAAATCAGTCCATGGAGGGAGCTACTTGAGAAGCAGAAGCAAACATGCAAACCAAGTACCCTCATCTTTTCTCTGTTAATTTATACTTAGCTTGATTTAACCATTTTCCTTAAGCTTATTCAGTTACATGTTAAAAATTCTAGTAGAAAATTGGTATCAAGTATCAGTGCATACCTTATCATGCATTCATGAGTTCAGCTTATCAGTTATTCATCACATATGCATGTTCAGTTGGGTTATATTCAGTTTAGAATTCAATTTAGTCCTAAAATCATGTGACATTTGAGAATAGTGTATGCGTCATTTTATGTTTTCTACCCCTCTCAAGCAGTCATCATCCGAGGATAAATGTTTCCAAGGGGGAGATATTGTAATACCTTGAAAAATCCAAACCAATATTAGATCCATGTACCAATCTCATTCATAGTACATCATGGTTATTTTATAGTTTTATGAGTAGTTTATATGTATATTAAGGCTTCAAATAACTCCCAGCTATCAGACGAATCAAAACATTCCTTACCGATTGAATTCTTGAGAAGGATATTGGTATAGTCAACTTCAAACGAGCATATCTCTCATTATACTTGGAATTTTTGATCACATGACCTATCAACAGATATATAATTTAATTACATTTCCAACTATACCAATTTATCCTAAATCCAATATCGGAGCAAAGAGTTATACCTATTTTACTCCAGCATGTCAGGCTGGAAACTGTTTGACGACATTGGTGGTAGCTTATCGTATTTGTGATGCCCTACCACGAAGGTCGTTAGCCTTAGAAATAAAGTAGATCCTATGTGACGAAATTCATGGTAGCTTACCACATTTGTGGTGCCCTATCACGAAGGTCATCAGCCTTAGGAAGAATCTAGGTCCTATGTGATGACATTCGTGGTAGCTTTCCACATTTGTTACTCCCTACCATGAAGGTCATCGGCCTTGGGCAGAAACCATCTCCTAAGTGAAGATATTCATGGTAGCTTACCATATTTGTGACGCCCTACCATGAAGGTCATCATACTTAGGCAGAAACCATCACGTCCAGCTCCTGTGTGACGACATTTTTGACGGCTTACCACATTTTTGATGCCTTGTCATAAATGTCGTTAGCTATGATTTTCAGCAACTGAGATTTTATTTCATAAGGGTATTTTGGTCTTTTCCTTCACCTTCCATGAATATAACCCTAAAGAGGCATAATTTTTCCTATTTTTCTTCAGTTAAGCATCTTAAAAACCCTTTCTTACACTCCCAACCACCAGATTAGGGTTTTCTCTCATGATCATCTCAAGAGCAAGCCTAAGGAATTCTTCAAGAACCTTTAGAAATATTAGATCCATTTCAAGATTCATTCACTAAGGTATGCGTAGTGTTAATCTATGGATCCAATCCGTTCATAGAGCTCAAGAACCATGTTTTAAATACTATTTTGTGAACTTTTAGTGGTGATATGAGCATATACATATTGATGATTGTTGTTTAAGTTTTAAGATGATATCTAGAGGTGTTTTCATGGAATATATATACTTGTTAGTTGAAAAATATGAACCTTAGATGGTGTAAAATGGTACAAGTTATAAAACACACCTATGTTTTATAGAATGCATGCAAGGTGTTCGAAAAAATGCTTAGGATGTTAGAAATTTATGTTTATATGGTTCCATGATGTCTAAATGACAAGTCCATGTTAGCTATATACTTTAATATGAATTCCATGCTTTTCATGTGTTGCTATTGTTGTGTTATGAAATATGTATGATAATGAAGATATGCAATATGCATATGAAATATAGCTATGCACTCCTTACCATGCTTAATATGTTGAGGAACTACATGATGTATAATATCCTTGATTTATGATAATATGAATTGTGGACTCAAATCTTATGATCAATTTAGTCATGTTGTGTTAGTTTCCTTCCCTCGAGTCCTGGGGCTATTAGTACTTGAAAACTATAGTTGTATGCCTAAAGCCATGTCATGTTTAACGATATACAAAATCAAGCCATGATTTAGTAGAATTCAGTTAGTCATGTGACTCAGGAAACCTCATGGTCTTAGTCAATTATCAGATATCAGTAGTATTCCATCAGTCAATGGAATTCAGTAAGTTCTACTTACGTACAATCAGTTAAATCATGTTCAGTCTCTTTAGATGGGAGTAGGAGTTAGCACCGAGTGAACCCAAGGATGGGAACTCACCTGTATATAAGGGTGTGATTCTTAGCAGTCATCCTTTCATTCCAAAACTTTGTAGCCATCATAGGTTGAGCCATAGCAACCTGTTATATCAGGGTAGATGAGGTGGCTTTACCTGTTATATGAGGGTTCCCACCGTTCTCACTAGATTTACCTGTTATATGAGGGTTGCTCACATGTTTTCCTTACCAGTGGTGCGGTATTGACACCCTTCCAGTCAGGGAAGAGATTGGACCCTATCTTAGCCATAATGGCACATATGGGGCATGTCGGTTAAACAACTACCTCCCACAGTTTTAAACTCAGTCTCAGTAAAAGAACTCAAATAGTTCTTCAGATATCAGTATACCAGGACTGTTAGATACAGTCAAATTCAGTTATATTGTAGAACTCAGATGTTCCATCAAATTTAAGACTATCAGATACAGTCTCCTATGTTATTAAAACTACAGTTTCATCCATCTCAGTTATCAGTAAACCATGTATTAGCGTACTGACCTAGCTATCACGTACTCACGATCTTAGTTACTATATATGTATGTTTACGCTCTCACGTTCATATCAGTCAGTTAGTTAGTAGTGTTCATGCATGTAAACCCTTTTGCATTAGCCTGCCTCACTCATATACTCAGTACTTCAATTGTACTAACGTATTTATGCTATGGTGCTTTCTTTCAGGTTACACCATAGGTTCAGAGACACGAGCTCCAGATCAGCAGTAGCATCCAGCCGCAGAGTTGCAGTGAGTCCTTATTCATTTGAGGGAAATATTATTTTATTTCATTTATTATTTTAGCTCAGTTTTGCTAGACGGAGTTAGTTGGAGACATCTTCCTTTAACTCCTTATCAGACAGTACTTAGAGGCTTTCAGATTCGATTCAGTTTTCAGCTGTTTCGGGTATCTTTCACCCATATGGATATTATGTTTTAACAGATTCTTTATTTAGTTGAACCTTATGGCCTATATGTTCATGTTTTCCACATTATTACGTTATATATGCAGTGTACAGGTACAGATATCAGTCATGGGTTAGATTGTGGTCCCTCGGGGTCATGAGCACCGTGTAGCATTCTGATTTAGAAAATTAGGGCGTTACATTTAATTTGGTGCTTAACTAGGAAAAATGCCATTTCATGGTAAAGGAGAGCATCGTTCTTGGCCAAAAAAATTCCAAAAAAGGGAGAGAAGTTGATCGAGTAAAAGTGGATATTATTGAGAAACTACCACCACCCATTTTAGTGAAGAGAGTATGTAGTTTTCTTGGACATGCTATCTTTTATCGGAGATTTATAAAAGACTTCTCAAAGGTTGTAAATCCACTTTGCAAACTTTTGGAGAAGAAAGTGAAATTGTCTTTCGATAATGAGTGCTTGAAGACATTTGAATGCCTTAAAAAGAAGCTGATTGAGGGCCTTATTATTATTGCACCTGACTGGGTAAAACTATTTGAGATCATGTATGATGCAGGTGGTGTTTCCCTTGGAGCTGTATTTTGATAAAAGAGGGACAAACTATTTTATCCAATATATTACGCCAGCAAAGCACAGAATGGAGCACAAAAGAATTACCCTATCACTGAATAAGAACTTCTGGCTGTAGTGTATGCTTTAGAGAAGTTCAGAGCTTGTCTTCTTGGGACTGAAGTGGTGGTCAACACCAACCATGCTGCCTTGAGGTATTTGATGGCTAAGAAGGATGCAAAACCAGGGTTGATTAGATGGGTATTGCTGCTGTAAGAATTTGACTTTAAGGTCAAATATAGGAAAGGTTGTGAAAACTAGGATGCAGATCATCTATCTAGAATGGAAGGTGAAGAAAAAATTAGTGATAAAATGAAGATAAATAATACATTTCCTAATGAGGAGATCCTGGCTGCTGCTGTGGAAAAATTTCCTTGGTACGCAAATTATGCAAATTATGTTGTGAGCGAGGTCATCCCAGATAATCTTTCTTTCAATCAAAGGAAGAAATTCTTGCATAATGTGACACATTAATTCCGGGATGAGCCGTATCTTTTTTGGTGATGTGCAGACAATATTTTTGGAAGCATATCATGCTTCCCCGGTTGGAGGTCACCATGCAGGTGATCGAACTTCTAGGAAGGTGTCGTGGAGTGGATTTTACTGGCCAACATTGTTCAAGGATACGCACGAGTTTGTGCTGAAATGTGGACAATGTCATAGGCAGGGGTCAATCGCTAAAAGACATGAGATACCCTTGACTAAGATGCTTGAAGTGGAATTATTTGATGTCTGGGGCATTGATTTCGTGGGTCTTTTAGTATTATCGTACGGGATGAAGTATATTTTAGTTGTTGTTGACTACGTTTCAAAATAGGTCGAAGTTGTGGCCATGTCCGATAATGAAGGAAAGAGGGTTGTTGCTTTTCTCAAGAAGAACATCTTCTCCCGCTTTAGAGTACCACATATTATCATAAGAGATGGAGGATCTCATTTTTGCAACAAAATATTTCAACCAACTTTGGTAAAATATAGGGTGAAACATCACAGAGTGGCTACTACATACCACCCGCAAACCAGTGGGAAAGTGGAGGTGTCAAATCATGAGATTAGAGCCATCCTAGCCAAAATGGTGAACGCTAGCTAGAAAGATTAGTCCCAAAAGCTCGATGATGCTTTATGGGCATATCAAACTACTTTCAAGACACCCATTGGCATGTCTCTATTTAAGCTGATCTATGGAAAAGCTTGCCACCTACCAATAGAGCTGGAGCACAAGTACTTATGGGCACTCAAAAGGTTAAATCTGAATTTGAAAAAAGCATCAGCGTTGAGATTAGGGCAATTGAATGAGATGGATGAATTCTGTCTCAGGGCATATGAACGAGTAGATCTATATAAACAAAAGATGAAAAAGTACCACGATTCGAGAATAGAGAAATGAGAATTCCAAAAAGGTGACTTGGTGCTTCTGTTCAATTCTAGACTCAAATTGTTCCCAAGTAAGCAAAAATCTAAGTGGTCAGGCCCTTTTAAAGTTAGTCAAGTCCACTTATCTAGAGTAGTGGAACTTTAAAACGAAGATGGAAGTACCTTCAAGATAAATGGGCAACGTGTCAAGCTTTACATTAGCCCGAAAGAGTCGATGAAAAGTATCACCATTATCTATTTTGATGCAGTCTGAAGTAATCAAGATACGGGAGTCGTGCCGCAATGTTAAATCAGGCACTAAATTAGATGCAACCCATGACCCCCAAGATTGATCTATTCTAGGTATACTCTAAGATTTTGTTTAGTTTTGCTTTGATTTTAATTTGAGGGTGTAGGGTTGTCCATTTTTGTAACATATTTTGTGCTGACTAGGAGAAATATAAGTACAGAAAGCAGTTGACATGTTTTAATTGATATTGAACACCTCTTCAATGTTTTGTTTGCAAAACTGTGTGAATTACATTTACTTGTGGCCGTTGTGAATTTTGTTGTGGAATTATTTATAGCTACTTGATGATCATTCCTGAGCAATTTCATGAACTAAATAAGTGATAGCCTGTGATATTGTAATACCCCAACCATTTTGTAAGCTTAAATTCATCTTTTGAACAAATGGGAAAGACTTCCATAGTGAATTATGTTTAAACCGTGTTGTATTTCCCTAATTTTTACTTTCTATTATGTGGATATTTGAATAATCTTTTCGTGGATACCAATTTTGACAAAATTGAAGATCTGAGCAAGAGATTATGATTATATAAAGTCCCAACCATGAAACATCCTTATTTAGACCCTCAGTGCATCGCAGAGATGTGTAACATCCTAATTGTCACTTTACAGTGAGCCTTCATGATATTACCACATCGTGCATAAGCTCAATATCAGGATTATCAAATTCCAGTACACCAACCAATTCCACCGCATTATGGTGCCCTTCCAGATCAAAACCAATGTGGCAATGCGATTTCACCGTATCGTGCCACTGAGCAGTTTTCTAGTTGTCCAAATCTAGTGAAGGACTGTGATCATGGCGCCATATGCCAGGGCTAAAAATCAGGTTCCAGTTTTAGAATTTACTCAATGGCATTTTGGTCTTTCCACCTAGTTTGGTCCTCTATATATAGATTCAAGTAGAGAAGAGAAATCTATTCTTCTCCATTTCCCTTCCAAGAAATATCTAGAACTAGGGTTTCTATCTTCCAAATCCTAATCAAATCTTCTCCAAGAAATTCAACAATTTTTCCATACATTTCACCAAGTTGTTCAAGAATCAAGTTCTCCAAGTCAAAGGCATCAAGAAACATAGATCAAAAGTGTGAAAAAGAGTTTCCAATCAAGACTTTTCATCTTAAAGTTAAAATCCAAGGTATGTGGTGCTTAAACAAGAATATCCTTTCATTCTTGTGCCCAAAGAATTGATTTTTACTATTGGAATTTCATGATCTTTGCAAGTGGGTTTACACCCAAATTACTTTATTGATGATCTATGAGATTTGAGTTGATTAAGTTTGATATTGATGATTATTTTACCATCATATTTCTTAAATTGAGAACTTATGCCATGAGTTGTATATTATTATTATGCATTGATGATTTCTAAGTGATTTAGATAAGTGTCATGATTTAAGCATTTCAACGAGAAGTTGATTATTGAATATATATTAATATTTAAGCTTGAGAGTCAAGAATGAGTTCTATGATGTTTTCATGAAGTTTGTGACGTTTGATATGAGTTAATAAGCAAGTCCATGTGATGACGAGAAAGATTGTTTTGAGTTGAGTCGAGTTAGGAATCCACAAATTGTTTATCATTTATAGATGAGACCCTTGAGTTGATTGAGGTGGATTTCCTAACGCGTTCTGAGATGAGTTTAGGAGGAGTATTTAGCACCTAGTGGGAAGTGTGGGTTAAACATATCCTACTTATCCAGAACTACGTACCACCATAGGATTAAGCTTTGACGGTCAAAGTGCTGAGTTTGTAATCAGAGAGATGAGTTTGAGGTTATACTCTCTGGCAAGAGTACAACGCTCCCTCCAATGTGGGGTTCCTTCCATAGGAGGGAAAAATATTGGACTTCATGTAGCTCACATGGTTTATGTCGGTTAAAAGAAACTCCCAAGTCCATAAGAGTTCAAGTTTCATGAATTACCGAGCCACTCTAAGTCTTGAGTCAAAGAGTTTGAGTTGAGTAAAATTAAATAATTTATGAGATTTATATAGCATGTGTTACTGTTGATGATTTATGAGAAACTATATCAGAGTTTAATTCAAGCGAATAAGGTCACTGTCATTAGCATGCATGCTTTTCTTATTCATTTATGATATTATTTATAATGTGGCATACACCCTCATATACTTAGTATATTCCGAAGTACTGATTCCCCATACTATTTTGTGTGCTATATTTCCCCGTGATATAGGTTCAGGTGCTCAGTCTCAGCAGTGACAGTGATCTTTGAGTACCTTCATTGACACTTCTGTAGTTGGTGAGTCTTTATGGTTCAAGACCTATGTCCCTGAGTTTTTCTCATTAAGTAGATGATTATTTCTTTTTAGTTTAGTGTGAGTCAGAAGGGGGTCTGTCCCAATGGGTCTTTAGTCTTGATTAGTAGGCGCTTTGTCAGACTAGAGTTTCAGTATGTACAGAATGTCAGTATTTTGATTGTACTGGGTAACATATCTTTGCTTTCGAGTATCTCCATGATAGGATATCCTTTCTTTTTTTTCCATGACTTCCGTCAAAGTGAGTTCTGAAAGGGATGATAGTCTTAGAGGGTTAGCTTGAGGCCACATGTGGCTTTAAGCACCTTATGACCTCTCGAGTTAGATATGTGGGGAGTTACAAGCTTGGAATCAGAGCCTAAGGTTTAAAGAGTCTTAGGGAGTCTGACAAGCCACGTTATGTAGTGTTTTGATCATCGGTGTGTAGTGTGCCATATCTATGAGCAAGAAGTTGCGGGACGTTTTAGGAAAAGTTATTTCATTCTTTCAAAAGTCTATCGTGCCTATGACTATTTCTTTCTGCTTTTAATTTATGCTCTCATATGACAAAAAATACCTCCTCGTAGAGCTTACAGAAACAACAAAGGATGTCAACCCATCAATCCTTTAGATGAGATGCTGTCCCACGCTGAATTCCAGGCAGCTTTTCAGGTACTATACCAGGCGGTTATCTGCAATGTTCAGACCCATGCTCAAGTCACAGTTCCACCTCCGTAAGAAGGTAACTCAGTGGCAGCTTGAGTTTATGATTTTATGCGGATGAATCCTCCAGAGTTTTATGGGTCAAAGACAGGTAAGCACCCACTTTCTATTGCTTGAAAGATATTGCTTATGATTGGGTAGAGATGTGGAGGAAGAGTACAGGGGAGGCTGCCGCTCCTATTACTTGGAAATTATTCCAGGACGCCTTCTTAGATAGGTTCTTTCCCCGGGAATTGAGGGAAGCAAAGGTAGAAGAATTTACGAACTTGAGACAGTGCTTCATGATAGTTAAGGAGTATTGTCTTAATTTCAACCAGTTTTCTAAGTATGCTCCTAGTATGATGGCTGATTCGAGGACCACTATGAGTAATTTTCTGACTGGCATATTTATTTATGTTGTGAAAGAGTGTAGATATCCTATGCTCAATAGGTACACAGATCTTTCAAGGTTAATGATGCATGCTCAGCAGATTGAGGTGGACAAGGTGTAGAAGAGCGAGAGAGAGTAAGAGGAAATAAGAGGGTTAGGTCAGAGCAACAGGGGTATAATCAAACTAGATTTTCTTGAGGGAACCGCCCTTAGTTCCAGAATCGTTCATTCATACCAGCACCTTTATTAGCTAGTGCTCCCATATCCAGAATCAGGCAGGAGTAGGGAAATTGGTCAACTATGTCCAGGTCCTAGGATAGTATGAGTAACAGACCTCGTCCTCCCCTATGTCCGAGGTATGGTAAGGACCATCTCAAAGAGTGCTTAGCCAATAAGAAGGGTTGTTTTTGTTGCAGTAAGTTGGGCCACAGACTCAGATATTACCCATACGCTAGATAGAAGAGTTATGACATTCATCCCCAGAGCCAGGCTATTAGTGCTCCAGCCCCTTTAGTTTGTCATACTCCTCTTTAGGGTGCCTCATCTAGTACTACAAGTGGTCAATTCCAGAATTACTTTTATGCTATACCACCCCGCTAGGAGCAGAAGGATTCACCAGATATTGTTACTGGTATGCTCTGTGTGTTTCATTTTGATGTTTATGTGTTGATGGACCCAGGGTTAAGCTTTTGTTTTGTGACTCCATTAGTGGCTGTGAATTTTGTGATCAATGCTAAAAATATTCCTGAGCCTATCCTAGTTTCTACCCCAGTAGGCGAATCTGTTATTGCTAAATAAGTGTATAAGAAGTGTCCTATCATTGTCCTTCACAGAGTCTTATTTGCAGACCTGATTGAACAAGACATGGTCAATTTGAACAGTATTCTGGGTATGGATTGGCTTCACTCTTGCTATGCATCTATAGACTGTCGTACCCGTGTAGTCAAGTTTCAGTTTCCTAATGATCTAGTCTTTGAGTGGTTCAGAAATTTTGTATCCCCTAAGAGTCATTTCATATCTTACCTTAAAGGTAGAAAATTAATATCCAAGGGTTGCATCTATCTTTTGGTTTGAGTTAAAGACACTAAGTTCGAGACTCCGACTATTCAGTCTATCAGTGTTGTCAAAGAGTTTCTTGATGTTTTCCTGAAAGATCTCCCAGGGGTACCTCCCGATAGAGAGATAGAGTTTGGGATTGATCTTCTTCCTGATATGCAACTTATTTCTATTCCTCCATATCGTATGGCCCCTATAGAACTTAAAGAGTTGAAAGAGAAACTCAAAAATCTTCTTGATAAGGTTTTTATAAGGCCTAGTGTGTCTTGTTGGGGCGCACCCGTTCTTTTCGTGCGAAAGAAAGTTAGTTCATTGCATATGTGGATTGACTATCGTCAGCTTAATAAGGTCACAGTCAAGAACAAATATCCTCTTCCTAGAATTGATGACCTATTTGATCAGCTGCAAGGTGCCAGCTATTTCTCAAAAATAGACTTAAGATCCGGTTACCACCAGCTTAAAGTTAGGGAGTATGATATTCCAAAGATATCTTTTTGTACCCGTTATGGTCATTTTGAATTCCTGGTCATGTATTTCAGGCTAACTAATGCCCCAACAACTTTTATGGACCTCATGAATCGGGTGTTCAGAAAATAGTTGGATATGTTTTTTATTGTGTTCATAGATGATATTCTTGTGTACTCCCAAAGTAAAAACCACCATGCAGATCATCTCTGAATTTTCTTGCAAACCCTTAGAGATCATTATTTATTTACCAAGTTTATCAAGTGTCAATTTGGCTAAGGACAGTTGCCTTTCTGGGTTCTACAGTTTCTTATGATGGTGTTCAAGTTGATCCTCAAAAGGTAGAAGTTGTGAAAAATTGTCCTAGACCTATCTATCCATCTAATATTAGGATTTTCTTAGGTCTAGTTGGCTACTACCATCGTTTGTTGATGGCTTCTCTTCTATGGTGTCTCCTTTGACTCGGTTAACTCAAAAGAAAGTTAAATTCCAGTGGTTAGATTCTTGTGAAAAGAATTTTTAGGAATTCAAGACTTGATTCACTTCAGCCCTGGTGTTGACCCTTCCTAATGGTATAGATGATTTTGTGGTGTATTATGATGCCTCTAGAGTTGGTTTGGGTTACGTATTAATGCAGAAAGGTAAGGTTATAGCCTATGCCTCAAGGCAGTTGAAACCGCATGAGAAGAATTACCTGACCCATGATCTCAAATTAGCTGCAGTGGTTTTTTGTTTAAAAATTTGGAGACACTACTTGTACGGTGTTCATGTTGATGTTTTTACAGATCACAAGTGTTTGCAATATATTTTTACTCCGAGAGAATTGAATCTTCGACAGAGGAGATAGTTAGAATTGTTGGAGAACTACAATATGAGTGTGTTGTATCATCCAGGCGAGGCCAATGTGGTAGCAGATGCCCTTAGTAGATCGTCCATGGGTAGTGTAGCACATATAGAGGTAGGATTAAAGGAGATTACCTACGAAGTGCATCATTTGACTTGTTAGGTGTCAGATTTCTTGATTTATTTGAGGGAAATATTTGGGTCCAGAATAGTTCCAAATCTTCCTTAGTTTTAGAAATGAAGGAGAAGCATGATATGGATTCTCATTTGGTCAAACTAAAAGGGTAAGTTAAAGACCAAAAGATAGAGGTTTTCTCCTAAGGGGGAGATAGTGTATTGAGGCTTCAAAATAGGTTGTGTGTGCCTGACGTTGATGATTTGAGACAGAGAATTATTGCTAAAATGCACGGCATGCGGTATTCTATTCATCCCTGTGCTACCAAGATGTATTGTAATTTGCGGGAAATCCATTGGTGCAATGGTATGAAGAAGGATATAGCGATGTTCGTAGAGAAGTGTGAAACGTACCAAGAGGTGAAAAAAGAGCACTAGAGACCTGGTGGTATGATGCAAGAATTTACAATTTCTACTTGGAAGGGGGAAGAGATGAACATAGATTTCGTGACTTGTTTAAGTCTCTCTCATTGTTATCATGATTCAATTTGGGTTATTGTAGACAGGCTGACTAAGTTCGTACATTTCTTGTCATTGCATACATCATTCACCGCTGAGGACTATGCTAAGCTGTACATCCGAGAGTTAGTCAAGTTGCATGGAGTTCCATCGTCTATCATCTCCGATAGAGGTACTTAATTTACTTCTCAGTTTTGGAGAGCCTTTCAAAAGGTTCTTGGCACCCAAGTTCATCTGCAGATAGACGATCAAGCTGAGAGGACCATCTAGAATTTGAAGCATATGTTGAGGGCATATGTTCTTGATTTCAAAGAAAGTTGGGATGAATATTTTCCATTGATTGAATTTGCTTATAAGAACAGTTTTCATCCTAGCATTAGAATGGATCCATTTGAGGCTTTATATGGATGTAGATATAGATCATCCATAGGTTGGTTTGAAGTGGGTGAGGCTACTGTGATTAGACATAATGCGATATTTGAAGATATGGAGAAAGTTAAGCTGATTCAAGAAAGGTTAAAGATAGCTCAGAGTCGTCAGAAGTCATATGCAGATGTGAGAAAAAGAGCTCTTAAGTTTGAAGTTAATGATTTTGTGTACCTAAATATTTCACCCATGAAAGGAGTGAAGAGATTTGGTAATAAAGGAAAGCTTAGTCCCCGATATGTTGGCCCTTATAGAGTTTTGAATCATGTTGGGAAAGCAGCTTATCAGATTGAGTTGCCTGCAGAGTTGTCAGCTTCTACCCTGTCTTCCATGTCTCTATGCTTAAGAAGCACATTGGCAATTCTGTTGTTGTTGATCAGTCATAAAACTTAAACATTCAGGATAGTCATAAAACTTAAACATTCAGGATAGCCTTTCTTATGAAGAGATTCTGGTTAAAATCATTGATTATCAAGTCCGTAGACTAAGAAACAAGGAAGTTCCTTTGGTTAAAGTTCTATGGCAAAATCAATCACTTAAGGGTTCTAGTTGAGAAGCAGAAGTAGATATAGAAGTTAAGTACCTCCATCTCTTCTCTGCAAGTTCAAATCAAGCTGAAGGTATTATTTTTCTTTAATTCAGTTTTCTCCTAATCCAGTGTATTCGGTTATATAGTTGTCTTCCATTTTGATTCGCGCATTCAGTGAAGTATATGAAAGTCGAGAGTAAAGTAAGCCTGTTGAATAGATTATTTCAATATGGAATTTTGAAGTGTCCTCATTGACCTTGAGTCTAACTAGTAACATTCGAGGACGAATGTTTCCAAAGGGGAGATACTGTAATACCCGACCATTTCGTAAGCTTAAATTTTTCTTTTAAGCGAATTAGAATGACTTCCAAAGTAAATGATGTTTAAATCATGTAGTATTTCGCTAATTTCTATTTTCTATCATGTGGATAATTGAATATGCTTTCCATCGATACCAACTTCGTTAAAATCAGAGATCGGAGCAAGAAGTTATGACTATCTGAAGTCCCAGTCATAAAGCATCATTATTTAGACCCTCAGCGCATTACGTAGATGTGTAATATCCCAATGGTCACTTTCTAGTGAGCCTCCACAATATTACCACATCGCACTAAGGCTCAATAATATTATTATCAAATTCTAGTGCACCAACGCGATTCCACCGCATCGCGGTGCCCTTACAGGTCATAACCAAGGTGGCAACGCGATTTCACCGCATCGCGCCACTGAGCAGTTTCCTGGTTGTCCAAATCTTGTGAAGGACCGCGATCATGGCGCATCGTGCTAGAGCCAAAAATCAGGCTCTAATTTAAGAATTTGCTCAAGGGCATTTTGGTCTTTCCACCCAGTTTGGCCCTCTATATATAGATTCAAATAGAGAAGAGAAATCCATTCTTCTCTATTTCCCTTCCCAGAAATATCTAGAACTAGGGTTTCTATCTTCCAAATCCAAATCAAATCTTCTCCAAGAAATTCAAGAATTTTTTCATAGATTTTACCAAGTTGTTCAAGAATCAAGTTCTCCAAGTCAAAGGCATCAAGAAACATATATCAAAAGTGTGAAGAAGAGTTTCCAATCAGGTCTTTTCATCTTAAAGTTAATAATCCAAGGTATGTGGTGCTTAAAATAGAATATCCTTTCATTCTTTTGCCCAAAGAATTGATTTTTACTATTGGAATTTCATGATCTTTGCAAGTGGGTTTACACCCAAATTACTTTATTGATGATCTATGAGATTTCAGTTGATTAAGTTTGATATTGATGATTATTTTACCATCATATTTCTTAAATTGAGAACTTATGCCATGAGTTGTACATTGTTATTATGTATTAATGATTTCTAAGTGATTTAGATAAGTATCATGATTTAAGCATTTCAACGAAAAGTTGATTATTGAGAATATATTGATATTTAAGCTTGAGAGTCAAGAATGAGTTCTATGATGTTTTCTTAAAGTTTGTGACATTTGATATGAGTTAATAAGCAACTCCATTTAATGATGAGAAAGATTGTTTTGAGTTGAGTCGAGTTAGGAATCCACAAATTGTTTATGATTTACAAATGAGATATATTTATGATTTTGGTCTCTATGATAGACCCTTGAGTTGATTGAGGTGGATTTCCTAACACATTCTGAGCTTAGTCTGGGAGGAGTATTTATCACCGAGTGGGAAGTATGGGTTCAGTGCATCCTACTTCCCCATAACTATGTGCCACTGTAGGATTGAGATTTGAGGGCCAAAGTGTTGAGTTTGTGATCACAGAGATAAGTTTAAGGTTATACTCCCTGTCAAGAGTATAATGCTCCCACCAGTGTGGGGTTCCTTCCTTAGGAGGGCAAAACGTTGAACTCTATGTAGCTCCCATGGTTTATGTCAGTTAAAAGAAACTCCTAAGTCCATAAGAATTCAAGTTTCACGAATTACCAAGTCACTGTAAGTCTTGAGTCAAAGAGTTTGAGTTGAGTAAAATGAAATGATTTAAGAGATTTATAAAGTATGTGTTACTATTGATGATTTATGAGAAACTATATTACAGTTTAATTCAAGTAAAGAGGGTAACTGTCCTCAGCATGCATGACTTTCTTATTCGTTTATGATATTATTTATAATGTTGCATACACCCCCATATACTCAGTACATTCCCAAGTAATGATTCCCCATACTCTTCTATTTGCTACATTTCCCCGTGATGTAGGTTCAAGTGCTCACTCTCAGCAGCGATAGTGATTTTCAAGTACCTTCATATACACTTCCGCAGTTGGTGAGTCCTCATGGTTTGAGGACCTATGTCCTTGATTTTTTCTCGTTAAGCAGATGATATTTTCTTTTCAGTGTGAGTCAATTGGAGGTCTGTCCCAATGGCTCTTTAGTCTTTATTAGTAGAGTCTTTGTCAGATTAGAGTATTAGTATGTACAGAATATCAGTATTTTGATTATATAGGCCAACACATCTTTGTTTTCGAGTATGTCCATGATATGATATCCTTTCTTATTTTGCCATAACTTCCATCAAAATGAGTTCTAAAAGGGAGGGTTAGCTTGAGGACATGTATGGCCTTAAGTATCGTGTGACGTCTTCGCATAGGTATGTGGGGCATTACAGATATACTTGTATGCCATGTGTGTGTGAGCAACTACTTAATTCCCTCTGTATACTAAAGCCAGAACTTGCCTGGTTAGTTGTACTATGGTTGAAGAGTAGGGTTTAGGTTGATTAACCGACTTTAAGCCTAAATTGGCTTCCCTATGTACATAATACCCCTTGATCCCTGTTTTGATCCTAAATTGACCATTTCTTTCTTATGACACCTTTCACCTTCCTATTTATACCATAATGAACCTATTTTGGCCCTGGTCCTCCTTGGACACTATACACCTTGACCTACGCAATCAACCTAAGTTTAAGGTAGCTATCATAGGGGTGCATTGTATAAAATGAGTGTGAAGAAAGGTAGAGTAAAATAAAATGAATAAAAGTTGGGTGCTAATTTAAAAAAAAAAAAAAACACCCTACTTGAATATGTGTGATCAAGAGAAAAAGAGAAAGAGGTTAATGAGTGAACCCCAAGAGAGTAGTGTAGTGTCAAGGAGGCAAAGCCACTCTAAATGTCCTTGAATATCATACCTGTTCTAGCCTATATTACAAGCCTTAAAGAAGTCCTATAGTGATCCTAGCTGGCCTATCTGAAGGTCTTGGTAATGAAAATAAGAGAAAGCCTATGGTATATGGCATCACTGATTGGAACTTTGTTTTGAGAGTGAGAGTCTTTTGATGACCCCAACATTTACATTTTTGGGTCTTTACATGAGAGAAGGGGGATTTCTTTGTTGTGAGGGCACACTGGTATCGTTTCTAGCTACTTGCTTATTTAGATAGTGTAGAATTAGTACATGATTAGTTGTTGTGGCTAAGATTGATGCCAACTCTTAAGTCCTTTGTGTTACGTTATTGTTTTTCAATGGTATACATAGTTGGTTTTAATTGGATTGACCTTGGAGGTGGTAACTATGTCCTGAGCTTAAATGGAAAATTTGTTGCTGAATGTGCTATGTATTCTCTTAGTTGGGTTGATTTGCTTGAGGATAAGCAATTGTTTTAAGTTGAGGGTGTTGATGTGTGAGAAATTGCTAACACATTTAAGGCCTTTAACTGAGAATAATTGCAAAGTCTTAAGCAATTTTTTTTCATTTTTGTTTTGTTTATTTTGATTTTACAGTTTAAGTTGATGAGATAGAGAACCAACAAGAATGGAAGAAAAGAAGTTGAATGTAGAGAAATCAGAAAAAAAGTGTGGCTGACGACATCTGTGATAAGTCATCAGCCCTATGATAGGCTGTCACAGTTGTCTTTAGACTTAACCAGAGACATGGCATGAGTTGAATCCTGTGATAACATCTGGTGATACAACATCAAAAGTGTGATAAGCTATCAAGACCACCATCATACTTAACCAGAGAATGGGAGTTGAAGAGAAGTTGTGAAGACATTTTGTGACAAAGCGTCAGAGTTGTGATAAGGCGTCAGGATCATCCTCAACCTTAGGCAAAAATTATAAAAAGGGAAGAAGAGCTGACGATATCTATGATACGTTATCAGACTCTTGATATGTCATCATCAACATCGTCAACCTTAGGCGGAGCTTGTCAACATTGAAGGAAATCTGACGCCATTCCCGATAAGGCGTCAGGCCCTTAATAAGGCATCACCTAATGGCATCACCTGTCTGAGAAATTTACTTAAGTTGTTATTTTATTTCCTTAATTAGACTCAATTATAAATAGCATCTTTTAGGGTTTTCTAATTATCATTGATATATCTTGCAATATACGTTGTGCACGATTTTTGTATCTCACAAGTTCCACCATGCTCTAGAACAATTTTGTTGAGAGAAGATTGTCGTCAGTATTTTGGGAGTTTTGTATTATAATTCAGTTCAAGTTACACTTCTTTATTATCATCATCATTGTAATTTAATCTGTCGAACTATAATTCAACTTGTGTACTTGTTTATTGTATCATGAGCGTCTAAACTCCATTAACCTGAATTGTGGGATCAAGGTTTACGTCTTGATAAGGTCCTAAGTATTTAAGATTCAATAGGTGGTAGGATTTCTTGATAATTCTAAAGCTTTAGTTAATGTCTGTTTATTGCGAATAGTAGACACACCTGCTTTGATTTGCTTGAGAAAGAAATCAAATATAGTAGGAAGTGAATTATAAACAGGGACACTAAAATACTTCGTTTCATAATCAGCATTGTAATAAGGTTCGTTAACCTGAGGTAAAATCTAGGCAATGAATAAAAATTCCCTAAGTCTGAGAGGATTAGGAAACTAAACGCTTAAGTAGGTCTAGAGATATTTGAGGATAACATCGATAAATATAGCTTGTTATCCTACCCACCATGAGAATCTTGAATCACCTTTGGCATCTGTCATGTACCATAAGACCTAGTGAACATAATTCTGGTTATTTCATAAACTCGTGATTATAAACATCAAAATTAAAGTGACAAACAATTATTCATGAAACTTAAAACCCCCATTTCAGGAAATATTAAACTATCAGTGAATTAAATCGCAAACAACCTGGGTTCAGACTTATTCCCTGTGCAATTCGACCCCAACGTAGTTGAGTTTTATATTGACAACGATCGCTTACACCCATTCAAGAGTGTAATTTGAGCATTATTAGTTGTCTTTATCACTTGGTCAGGGTTAAAGATTCTAGCTTAGAAGGTTATTCTCTACATTCAGTTCTAGTGGTAAATGAATTTCCTGAGGTCTTTCCAGATAATATTCCTGGTGTCTTTTCGGATTGAGAAATAGAGTTTGGTATTGATTTTGTTCTGGACACTCATCCAATATCTATTTCTCCTTATAGAATGGATCTGACAGAGTTGAGGTAACTCAAGAAGCAACTTAAAGATTTCCTAGATAAGGGGTTTATTAATCCTAGTGTATCCCTATGGGGTGCACCAGTGTTTTTCATGCGCAAGAAGGATGGTTCCTTGTGGATGTGCATTGACTATCGGCAGTTGAATAAGCTAGCGGTCAAGAACAAGTATTCTTTTCAAAAGATAGTTGAATTAGTTTATCAATTACAAGGTGCCAAGTTCTTCTCTAAGATATATATTTGGTCTTGGTATCATCAACCTATTATTAGGGAGGAGGATATCCCTAAGGTTACTTTTCGTACTTGGAATGAGCACTTTAAATTCTTGGTGATGTAATTTGGTTTGACTAATGTCCAGGCAACATTTATGGACTTGATGAATAGGGTTTTTAGGCATATCTTATATCTCTTTATCATTGTGTTCATTAATGACATTTTGGTTTATTCCATTATTGAGGTGGATCATGCTAATCACCTGCGTGTGGTATTGAAGATCTTGAAGGAATAATAGTTTTAAGCTAAGTTCTCTAAATGTACGTTTTGGTTAAACGATGTGACTTTTCATAGTTATATTATTTCTAGCGAGGGGATAGTGGTGGACCCTCAAAAGTTGGAGGTGGTTAAAAGGTGGCCTAGACACATGACTACAATCGATATTAAGAGTTTTTTGGGTTTTGCTAGGCATTATCAGCGGTTTATTAAAAGCTTTTCGATGATAGCTGCTCCTTTAACTAGGTTGACTCAAAAAAAGGTGAAGTTTTATTGGTTGGATACTTGTGAAGGGATTTTTGAGAAGTTGAAAGATAAGCTAACCTCAGCTCTGATTTTGACATTGCTTGAAGGTAGTAAGTGATTGGTGGTTTATTATGATACATCTAGGGTGGGGTTTGGTTATTTCTGAATGTAACATGGGAAGGTGATTACCTATGCTTCTAGCCAGTTGAAAGTACATAAGAGGAATTATCCAACCGATGATTTTGAACTATTGGCGGTGATTTTTTCTTTGAAAATCTGGTGGCATTATTTGTATGGAGTACACGTAGACATCTTTTCTGATCATAAGAGTCTACAGTATGTGTGCTCTTTCAAGGAACTAAATCTCAGGCAAAGGAGATGGTTAGAGCTTCTCAAGGACTATGATATTAGTTTTCTCTATCACATAGGTAAAGCTAATGTGGTTATTATTGCTCTTAGTAGGTTGTCCATTGGGAGTTTGGCTCATTTAGAGAAAGGAAATTGGAAATTGGTGAAAGATATTCACCTCTTGATTAATCTTACAGTTCATCTCTTGGACTCCAAGGATGGTGGTATGATGGTACATTATGTGGTTAGTCGTCTCTTAGTGCAGAGATTAAGGAGAAGAAAGTTCTAGATCATATCTTGTTGAAAATCAAGAGCAACATATATATGCCAAAGGTAATGGTATTCAAGATCTGTGGTGATAGTACTTTACGGTACGAAAGGAGTTCATGTGTTCCTGATGTCCAAGGTTTGCAGCAAATAATCTTGGTCGAGATGCATGAATCGCACTACATTGTACATCTCGGATTGATAAGTATGTATCTTGATCTTAAGAAGATGTATTGGTGAAATGCTATGAAAAGAGACATGGCTAATTTTATGGACAAATGCATGGTGTGCCAATGAATTAAAGTTGAGCACATGAGACCTGGTAGGTTGTATCAAAAATTTAATTTGTACGAATGAAAATAGGAGGTAATCAAAATAGATTTCATTACCTATCTTTCTCGGTCTCAAAACCAGTTTGATTTGGTTTGGGTCATCGTAGATAGGATGACAAATTCTGCTTACTTCTTACTAGTAAGGACTACCTTTTCTCCGGAGAATTATACGAAGTTATATCTTCAGGAGATTATGAAGCTACATCAGGTCTTTTCAGAAGTGATCGGGTACTAAGGTGAGTCTGAGTACTGCTTTTCATCCTCAATCAGATTGGGAAGCAGAAAGAACTATTCAAATATTAGAGCATATGATTTTGGCTTGTGTGATTGATTGTGGTGGTGGTTGGATTTAGTATCTACCTATGGTAGATTTTGCTTACAATAATAGTTATCATTCTAGTATTAGTATGGCCACTTTTGATGTATTGTATGGTAGGATGTGTAGATCTTCTATTAGTTGGTTTGAACTTGGTGAGGCAGATATATTCAGACCAAATTTGATCTATCAGGCTTTGGAAAAGGTAAAGGTGATTCGAGATAGGCTTAAGGCTGCCCAAAGTCATCAAAAGTCCTATGAAGATGTAAGACATGCATACTTAGAGTTTGAGGTTAGGGACAAGGTGTTCCTAAAGGTATCTCCCATGAAAGAAGTAATGTGGTTTAGTAAAAGGGAAGCTAGTCCCCGATTTTGTGGTACTTATGTGATTTTGCGAAGGGTTGGTAATGTGTCTTATGAATTGGCGTTTCCTTCTAGTATGAGCTCTGTTCATCTGGTATTTCATATTTTCATGTTAAGGATGTGCATTAGTAATCCTTTTTTGATTGTTCTTTTAGAGGGGTGTGGTATCTCTGACTCTCTATCTTATGAAGAGTTCCTAATTAAGGTCTTGGATAGGTAGGTTCGTCGGTTGTGGACCAAGGAAATGAATTCAGTTAAGGTTCTTTGGCGGAACCATAAGGTGGAAGAAGCTACATGGGAAGCAGAGGAGGACATAAAGTCCAAGTGTATGCATCTATTTTCTACTCTGGGGATTCGTGCAGAAGGTATGTGTTCTTCAACACATCTTTATTTTCAGAGTTTGGTAAAGAAAAGATAAAAATATTTGCATCTTTGCTTTCAAAATTTGTTGAAGATTGGGAATATATCTGATAATGCAAATGACTCGAATGTGTGGTTACCCCTACCTTATCCATTATTCGGGGATGAATATTTCTATTTAGGGTGACAGAAACACCTTTATTTTTATAACCTTTGAAAATTTCCTTAATTTATGGTTTCTGGTCAAGATACAACTTAGGGGAACAAGTCATACACTTGGATATAGGTGGTATGGTCAATTCGTATATTGAGCAGTATTGGTTCGTAGAATGGATTAAATTACTGGAATAGGTATGATTTGGGTGGTACGAGTCATATCTGTGGATACGGGTTGTTTGGTTACTTCACTTAACCTTTTACTTTGTAACTTAAGTTTTGGTTACTTAATTAACCTTATACTTTATAACTTAAGTTGGATCTGAGTACTAGTGGATCACAATTAGTCATAAGACAGGGTACGAGTCATACCCAGGACTCGTATGGTAGTCAGTGTTCAAACCTCTAGAGATTCTATTCTGCCAGGGGTAGGGTTTATGGGTACTAGTCATACAATTGGATATCACTTAGGCTTGGAGGTGTCTTACCTTGGACGGTATTAGGTCCAAGGGGAACCTAGGGTATGAGCGGTGGGTACCACTCGTAAGGATGGGTACGACTCGTTAGGGTTGGTCGTACCCTATGACAAAAATTAAATACAGTTTAAGTGAGTGCAATCTGGATATTTCTCCACTTATCCTAATGAGATCCCATGAATTATATTGCACTTGGGAAACTATTTTCCATACTATTTTGTTCTAAAATAATTAGAAAACACTCTTAAATCCACTATAGAGTTGTTGGGAAAAGAAAGCTAGGGTTTCATCTTAAGGAGTAAATTGGGGCTTGTGTTGGTCATTTATCTCCATCATCATCTTGGTTTAAGGCATGTTTTCTTGCCTCATTGTAGTTCCAACAAAAGGCATGGATTTTATTCAATGTTTTCATGATATGTATGTTGTATGATTTTGTGTTTTCAAATATGATTTTGGGGTTTGGCTATAAATGCTTGGTTATGATTTTCCCATGTTTTAATTTTGTTTTTGTATGCTTTAATGGTGGTTTTGGATAATTCATTGCATGGGAATGGTTGTTTGGTAATTGGCTTTGGTTTTATAAATACTATGCCCCTAGTGTGATTGATAAAATGCCTATAACAATGTTTTCACCATATTATTGGGATTTCAATGGAACTTATGCATGGTTTAAACTTTGTAATGGACCCCTAAATGATATGAATAATTTAATTGGTTTTGGAATGATTTGCCTTAATAAACATACTTGTGGGGTGCAAAGGAATTCCCCAATTTAATATGGTAATGAATACTTGTGGGGTACATGGGAATCCCCCAAGGTAATTGGATGACAGGGTCTATGGGTACATGGGAATTCCTTGACCACTAAAAGGTTTGGCTAAGGACAATACTTGAAAGTTATCGTTGATATAACGATACCATTACTAAGAACCATTGTTAATAAAATGGAATAATGGTTTGGTTGGAAAAATGGTTTTAATTTGGCAATAATGGTGGGTTGTGAAATCTTACCGTGTAGGTGGAAATCCAATGGATGAACACTGGAAACTTATGTTTGCCGACATGAGAGGTAGGTCATGGCGACTTTATATGATACTTATGAGGTACATAGGAATCCTCTAGGTACACTATACATATGTATCATGGAGAGTGAAGGGACATGGGAATCCCCAACTCTTATGGTATCTCTGGTTCGTGTGACTATACGCATCGAGGACCCTTCAGGGGGTTAAATTATACCCATATAGCCCGTAGGTGGTTTTAGGATGGTTAGGCTTCACATACCTAGTTTAAAGGTTTTAAATGCATACTAAACCCGGTTCTCCTTCCCAGCATGGTTATATATATGTATGGGTTGTGTGCATATGGATTGTTTTACTTAGTTTTCTTAAATGGCATTAGTTTATCCTTATCTTATGTTCATGAAAGCGTTCACCCACTAAACCATCTTCGGGCGACTGTATCCCCCCGCGATGCAGGAATCGAAATTCTAGTCCTCCTGCTTATCATTCAGACATTTGGGGGTTACCTTTGGATTGAAGTGGTGATCTTCCATTTTTTGGGAGGCTCCATTTCATGAATGTTATGTCATACTTTGGATTATTTATCGATATTGGTTTTGTCTATGGTTAGGGTATGTCCCAACTAGACTTTTGTATTTTCTTGGTTAGAGGCGTTTGTGGAACTACTATGGGTTCGAATGGTCGGAGTCGGTATGGGTACCAGGCTTAGAATTGGTATTGGTATTGGGACTGATACTGATTGACTATATTTTTGGTTGTTCCATCCTCTTTTATTTTTGAATTATATATTTAGTTTTTAATGGAACTTATTTAGTTATGGTCATATTTATGTTTTTGATTTGGTTTGGTATGGTGTGATGTTCGGTATGGGACGGTTGGATTCGATTGGGTCGGTCACGATCGTTATCCTATCCCAGAGTTTCCATATGATCTTTTACGCTATCTTGTTATATGCTCGAAATTCATCCAATTCAGCAGGAGACTGGAGGTTCGGTTTGGTAGTGGGGGTGGTCTCCGGTCCCGATCAAACTTTGGACGCTTATTACAACAAGGTCGCGGGTCGGGTCTTGTCATATACTAATAGCAGTATTAGTACAAAACCACACGTACAAATAAGAATCATCAGTCGACCCAAATTAATCACATAAACATCATAGTATCCAGAAGAAAATGTACACCTTGAGAGTACTTTAGGACATTAACGATCATAGTCTCCAAGTACCCATTACTTGACAAGTAAGACCTCATTCCGTAATCCTCTATGAGTTATATCATACTCGACCCGCATGATTCTTTACCCTTAATCATTAGTAGATTAAGACCACTATTTGACCCTTAGCCTTGTACTACTATTTTTATCATTGTTTGATACTCTAGCATATTTCAGTTAATTTAAGTCTAGAAGCACAAATAACAACATAGTGACACCAACCTTCCTGGCTCGAAATACAATAGCCGCTAGACTGCCAATCATGTTATGACATATAAACACGAACATCTATTTAGTGACGATTTACATAGACAACAACTCAATTCAAAACATCCCTACCTATTTAGATATTCAGGGAAGCATAGTCAACATAGACACATCAAAAGTCAATAGTCATGACTTATTCAAAATACACCACCTCTTTTCCCATTCCCTAAGTAAGTACACTATATAGATTGAACTTCTTCTTTTATAAATATTAACCTGGACCTCTAATAAATTCCTCCCAATAATTGAAAAACAATATAATCATAAGTCCAAAGTCATTGAAGGACTAATAAATCAATCAACATATAGACAGATCATGCAAGAAAACAATATACAAGAATAACAAATAAACCGGTCCACTCAATGGAGAAGCACAATGTTGCGTATATCAAGCAAGCAAGTAAACAGATCTGCTCAGGAACTAAAATAACATAGAAATGGAAATTATCATGTATCATGGTTTACATAAATAAACAAACCTTTGCAAATAAAAATCATAACTTGGTTCACTCATGGAACCAACATAACACAATATATATCATCTAAGAAAGTAACTCAGTCTGCTAAAGGAACCAAAATAACATAGAAATACCAATTATCATGCATCTAATTTTACATAAAGAAACCACTTTTATCAATTAAACACATAACTTGGTTCATTCAAGAACCCACCAATAATGATAATAATTAAGTCCATTTTACTCAAGGAACCATATAATCAAGAAAATACTTAATCCCCGATCCACTCAAGGAGCCCTTATATTCACCTGTACCTTGTATGCATATGCCAAGGGTATTTTGTGTGAGCCCACAAGTCATGACCTGTAAGAGACAAGCTCTAGTTCATGTACCAAATCTCAAACATCAAGTGCCTTTCCTTCTTACTTCAACGATCCCATGGAGATGTTCAAATAGTGGTACATTCTTTAATAATTAAAGATATCATAATAAGACAACATCAATGATAATAGAAACAACACTTGTAATAAACAACGAGCATTCATATAAGTTCATTGATGTGTTTAAAACTTGAGGTATCAAATAGCCATTCTCTTTCCTTGATTATGCATTGTACAAGAAATGCAATGAATTAATTATCAAGAACCCATAACACAAATTGGGTTTCACCTACATTAAAAAATCCATCTACTATTCATAAGTATAACCGATGGGTTACGATCTTCCCTAACCATTTATCCTAAAAGTTTGATACTTTACAAATTTTCCATTCCTCTGGTTATCACTATAGATTATTTTGAATCTACGAACACTAACCAACTCTAATGAATAAGAATTTACTTAGGTTAACCAAAATTCTAGACACTACACCATTATTAACCATACAAGGATGTACAACAATAACAAGGAAACACATAATTCTATGTACAATTTTAATATCACAATATAATAGCTATTTCTCACCTAATTAGCTGGGTTTTTTTTATATCTTTTACCATCGAATAACTATGCCTAGTGGCCTAAACATGAAATTAAATATATATCTATGCCATGCTTACGCTTTCTAACCCATGTCTAAATTACACAGCAAAACCTAGCCTACATGGATATCAAGCAATTATAACAGAGGCATTAATGTGAGATTTTCACTCTGTGAAGATGAATACTGTTGTGAAATTTAGTAAGAAACCATGAGTTTTACCCTATTAATACTTAAACCCTCTTCTCCATTGCTATAGGTAATGTTCCATAGTTTTATGGCACTCTTAAAATTTAAAACAAGAAAATTATACAGGTGATGTGTTGTGTTTTTGTGTTGATTTTGTAGGGAAACAAAGTTTGGAAAAAAATGAGAAAAATAAATGAAGAGAAGCGATCCAACTTTTGGCTCATCGGTAGTACCTATGGACATGGAGGTTGGCAACGTAGGTTGATGATCTAAAGATTCTGAGAGTTGTTGCTTTCCTTTGATTCCTATGCCCCCTACCTACAAGGCATAGGTATTACCTATGTACCGAAAGTAGCCTCTTAGGTAGGTGTTCTGCAGTCCAAAGATTCCTTTGCTTTTCATAAGACTATATACACCCCCTAGGTACAACCTATGACCCATAGATTGCCTCAGGGGTTGGTACCAACTCATGTTTCCTACACTATTTATGATGGGTTTTTTGATGTATCAATAAATAACTATTGGATTTTATTATCTGTGTACACACTTTACACAAATTTTTTCAATATTTTGAGTTTTGAGATAAATTATTGATCTTGGAATTATTTTTCTTGGTTTTTAGGGTGTGAAATTAATTTTAGATTTTAGGTTTCATAATTATTCTTTGTAAGTTCATTCTTATTCTTTCATCTGTGGAATGTATGTGTGTTCTAACAATCAGGATCAATTAAACCCCATAACTAGGGTTGTGGGAAACCTAATGAATTAATAGAGCAATTATCGTATAAAGCCATTCTAAATTGGTGCTCTTGAATGTATAGGGATTTAATTTATTTTGATTGTTTTCTTAGTGGTTGCAAATGTTAGGAACTTGCATGTATTTGATACTTACTCAAGAGAGAGGTAGAGAATACAAGAAAATCACAACAATAATTTGAAGCTACCAACATTTATCTTATTAACTTGAGATCTAGAGAAGATAGTTAATTTGAGATCAAGAATAAGGGTTAGTAACGTGACACTTTGAGTTGAGAAGAGATGGGTGAAATTCATCCAAACCATGGTAGAGAGATGGTTAGGTGATCCATAACTTGTTAAATTTTTCATGTAACGCATTGAGCTAGTATGACAAGCCTGAATAATATATGGAGATATGAAGTTAGGAAGAACACAATCCTAGTGATTGTCTCATATTGGTAACAATACTAATTGTCCAGCATTGTTACTATTACTATTAATTTTACCAAAAAAACATTTACTTTATGAAATTTCCAATTACATTAGCAAGCTCGTGTTAGATTTCTAACCTATTCCTTGTGGGATCGATCCCAACCTTATTCTTTCTTGGAGGTGTCATTTAGGCGACATCAACAAGCTGTGAGGTAAACCTATGAGGGTTTTTTGAATAAAACTCATGCTTTATACAATTGAATTGGAGAAGTGATTGATGTAAGAATTATACTTGAGTTTTTGGTATGTCATCTCCCTATAGATGGAAAATTCCTGCTATAGCGGGATTAAATAAACCCTTCAAAAATTTCAAATTCCAAAATTTTATGTTGCTGCATATCACACTAATTTGAGATCATATTATTAAAATCTTTTTCAATCCATACCCATATTGATGTGTCTTTTAATAATGACAAAATAATTTGTTACAACAGATTCTAACTAACCCATTATTCATTCTTGAATTATCATGATAACAAAAGAATTATACAAACCCGTAGACCTTTTGACCTTACCGTGAATAAATAATTAAAGAAAATACATAGACACCAAACTTCTGTTTTTCCTTAGTATAATAAAATCTTAAAACCATAACCTAGTACTCCATCTATTGTGAAATCATATTTCCTTATGAATTACATGAGATAATTTAGAGCATAACATTTTCCAAGCACCCAAGATATTAGAGGCCTCATAAAAGTTATGGAGAGAAAGGAATTCAAATACAACAAATAAAAAATTCCACATTTCTAGGGATGGAATCCTACTATAGCAGGAATATTCCCACTATAGCCGAATCGCTATAGTGGTGCTAATATACTTGAAAGGTGAGAAATGGGTTTCTTGCCTATTTCTCCCTCTTTTAGTCAAAAAAGTCTCTTTCCATTCCTATAATTTTTCTCCCATCATTGGAATCAAGATAATTATAAACAACCTTACTCTTTTTACTTTCTTATATGTATTTATGCTTTTTTTCTTGAATTTGTAGAAAAGTTACAGGTTTTTTATTAGTTTTGATGTGGTTTTCACGATTTGGGCATGTTTTTGGTGTTATCATGCCCAAATTTTTACATACACTAGCGTTAATGTACTTTAGAAACACTGATGTAATGTTAAAATATTAAAATAGGAATTTTCATCAAGAGGCTCCATTGTTGCTTCTCTTGACTGCTGGCGACGATGAAATTTTCTATAGCTACCTTGTCCTACTATAGCGACCCTAATACAACAGAGAAATTTCCTCTATAGCTACATCTCTATAGTAGAGACTACCCACTATATAGGGAGGCTCTAGACATTTACCTCCTAATTATACCAAGGCATTGGCCTTATACTAAATTTTAATTTCTTAACACTATAAGTTGTAACATGTTGAACACTCCTACTCCGGCCTATGTGTGATTCCCTAAAAGCTTATCGAGAGAGATTTCTGGAGTACAGGAGGATGGGGTTCAATACATGAGGGCATTTCTTATGATAGAGGAGAGAAAAAAATGCCCATATTTTATCAAAGCTACATTGTTTAAGGAATTCCAAGGGTCATTATTTGATTTAATAAGAACCTAATCTCTCATTACTTAGAATTATATCTGATACTTAACTTAAGAAAGAAAAGAGGTAATTTCCTTTCCCTACGCCACTTAGTGTTCATTCCTCAAGCATCCAACTCAAAGTAATTCTTTAGATTTCTTATCATTGGGTATGTGGGATTTCATTAATGGGTTTCCTTTCACCCATTGGGTCCCGAGGATAACCCAATTTTTTTGTACGATTTCTTCTTCCAAACTGAGGGTTATGGGTATTGGTAGATTCATTGATATCTCAGTGTTTTGGTGTCTTTGGGTCATAATTCTCATTTTGAATGAATTTCAATGACATTATTTAACCATAATCCTAAAACCTAGTTACATTGTAAAACTCTAAAATTACTGGACCTAACTCATTGAATGTTTAAAATTATGATCAGTTCATAAATTTGACATAGTAGTTACATTTTTCTAAAATGGTGGGTTATGAACACCCGATGACCTTGATTTAATGCATACACTATTAATGTTAAAATTAATGGTTTACATAATTTTAAGTAATTTTAAAAATTTTGTTTATTTCAGTAATTAAATTATTACCATTCTTAAGCATTACTCATTCAGTTGGGAGTAGTACATAGAGTTGAGTGGACACAGGGATAAAGGATCCTTTTCCAGTTAGGATGATACATTTGGTAGCATTCCCTAAGTCCTAGAACTATGTTGCTACCATAGGTTCTAAAAGGTTACCCCTGATATCAAGCTTTGTACCTTATTTTTTTTTGACATTAGTTTAGTGGATCAAAGTCAGTCAGTGTTCCTACTCGCAATACCCAAGATTCTTTACCTCTTAAAATATATAGACTTTTTCACTCACTGACCAGGTAATGACTCACCCAATGAGTTGCGGAAACTCCTTATGAGTCATAGGGCTAAAGTCATAGGTAAACCATTGAGGGAAGCCCAAGTTTCTATGGATGTTATGAATTTAACCTTATGAGCTGTAAGGTGAGGTCACGAGTCATAGGGTGTGAATAATGAAACTAGCAGTATGGTTTCTTGAGTCACTTCTAGACAATGAGTCTAGGCAATAACTCATACTCAAGAATCATAAGTCGTGATGTGACCCGTAGCAACTATGGATAATTTTTCTTACACGTTCTCATCAAGGGTAAATCAGTATTTCCTCCTATCAAAATTCTATTTCAACTTAAAATATTCTTTTAGCCCTATTATAATTAAATTATCATAACATAAATATTATTATTCCCTCAACATCTTGAAGCCAAGAACAAGATAGAGTTTGTAAGGATTAGTTATCTAAAGCATCAATTTGTGGTTTCTACCCATAACTTTGATACCTCAGTCATGTATCTCTTCCCTAAAAATTATTTTGTAAAAAGAATCTATTTAAGATTATTATCCATGTGATTTAGTTGTTGATTTAGTAATTGGGTTGAGGACTTTTGGGTACTATTAATTTTATTTCTTTTCCCATGGATTTTGTGAATAATTGATGATTCGAATTGATAGCTTTTGAACCAATTAGGTGCATGGGCATAGTAAATAGCAATAGGGTTCATGGACCCCCCCCCCCCCAAATTGATTTTATAAACTTACAAGGGTTTTGGATTCCCCCCAAATTTATAGAATTTGGTAATGGAATTGGTAAAATACTTAACCCACCTTATAAATTGGCTTTAAAACATTGATATATGCATATTGAAACCAAATTTGAACTATTTTATTGCATAATAGGCTAATGTAATACAAATTGCTTTGAAAGGCCCTTATAGCTATGACATGATTTTAAATTAAACCTTGGTGGTCTTGCATTCCACCAAGTTAATGAATAATGTGACCATGGGGGTCATGGATTACCCTAAGTTGGTGAATAATTTGACCATGGGGTTTGTAGAGTCCACCAAGTTAATGGTCAATGGAATTCTCATAATGATATAAGCTTGCAAGGGTAATTGGTATGACGATACCAACGGTATGTTCCTTATTTTCATGAATGAGAATATGTAAATGTGTTGATTAGGTTTAATGGGGGTTGTGTAGCTGGCCGTGAAGGTTGAGGTTCGAGGGACCAATATTGGAAACCCATATTTGCCAACATGGGGGATGGTCTTAATGTCTATGTTCTTGTGCCATAACTTATATATTTGTATCATGGATTGCCGAAGGGTCATGGATTCCCTATCCTTTATTGATACCTCTAGTTTGTGCAGCTAACATGCACGGAGGCCCTTTTGGTGGGGGGAGCCGGACCGATATAACTCATGGATTCCTTTATGATGGTTGAAGCTACAAAGTCTAGGTTTATATTTTAACTCTCATGCTAAACCCTATCACCTATCCCAACATATTATATTTATTTATGTATATGATTGGGTGAATATAGGTTTTGAAAGATTTTGGAATGATTGATCATAAAAATATTTTATCCCTTCCCTGAGTTACATGCTAGCACTTAACCCGCTAACCGTCCCCAGGTATTGTATCCCCATACAATGCAGGGTTCAAAGATACTTTTATTTCCTTGTTCAATGGTAGCTGATTTCTATATTGTCTATAAGTCAGCTTTGAAGTGGTGAGCTTCCATTCTCTAGAAGACCCTCATTTCATGGTCTTGTCTTTATATATTTCTTACACTATTTTAGTGGGTTCTTTTTTGACCAAGGCCGGGGGTATGTACCGACTAAGGTTGTTTTTTGGTTTCTTAGAGGCTTTTATGGACAAAGTGTGCGTGGATTGTGTTATCTCTAACTTGTTATATAATGATAACTCATCTGTTACTAGCTATATTATGTTTTGGTTGGCTAGGCCAATAGGGTTGGTCTCCGGTCCTTGGAAAACTTTAGATACCCATCACGACTAGGCCCTAGTTCGGATCTTGATAAGCTTTGTATCAGATCCTAGGTTCATGTCCATTTAGTATCCACAAGGTTGTGTGAAGTAGAGTCTCTTTTATGGGTGTGTAGTGCTCCACACTTAAAAGGAAGAGGCTACGAGGTATGTAGGATTTTTTCCCTTTCTTGTGGTCCATATTTTGGGGTATAAAGTCTAAGGTCTTGATAACTCCTCTAATCTCCGTTTTCTTAGAGTTTATATCATGCCTCCTCAAAGATATGTTGCTCGTGGAAACTCTTCTATCCTACTTGAGGACAATGTGGATAGAACTTACCTAATTTATAGAGTTCAGACCCAGTCTAGGGCCCCTACTCCTGACTGGACTACCCCTAGTGGAGTTCTACCGGTCCCTACCAGTCCTCCCCGAGCTTCTTGGGCTAATGATGTTCCTGCCCCCACCACACCAAGGAGACATCTCTAATGCCAAGCTCTGTCAATCTATTTATCTGCTGACTTGGTTGGTGACTTTTTAGTCTTATCATCCTGACCGTGTTAGATCTATTATTCCATCTTCTGAGGTCACTAGAGTTCACCAGTTTATGAGGTTGAATCCTCCAACTTTTACTGGCTCTAATGTTTAGGAGGATCCTCAAGGGGTCATTTATGAGATAGAAAAGATTTTTGTGGTGATGCACACTTTTGATTCTGAAGGCTGCATATTAGGTGAGGGATATGACATGTTAGTGGTATAAGGAGCGGGAGTAGTTAAGGAGTGATGATGCTAAGTTGGCTTTATGGGATGAGTGTTTGAGGGCCTTTTTTAATCATTTCTTTCTTCAGGAATTGAGGGAGGCAAAGGCTACAGAGTTTATGAACTTGAAGCAGGGAAGGATGATTGTGAAAGAGTATGTGTTTAAATTCAACCAGCTTTCTCATTATGCCACAGATATTGTATCTAGTATAAGGGCGAGAATGAGGATGTTTTGTTTGGGTTTGTCACGGGACTTGGTACTAGAATGTAATATTGTAATGTTTAATAATGAAATGGATATATCTAGCCATGCGGTGTAAATGGAATAGGCTGAAGATGAAAAAAAAGGAGAAATCAAAAAGAGGCAGGACAAGAAGTTTAAATATTTAGAGCAGGGTGGAGGCAAGCAGAACAATGGTAGAGATGGAAGGCAGTGGGTAAAGAAGAGGACTTGGGAAAACTCGGGAGCATATTCTATGGCCATTGGTACATATCCAAAGCCTTTAGATGATCGTCACTTTTAGAATAAAAGTGGGTTTAAAGCTTAATGTGCCCAATCCAAGGCTAGTGTAGCTCACCTTTTTTGTTGATTTTATAGAAAGTTGCATTCTAGTCAGTGTCATGAAGTGAGGTATCAGTGCTTTAACTGTGGTTTGTTGGTGCATCTGTTGTAACATTGTCCGGCTAATGTTTCTTCTGGAGCAGATAAGGCTCCGGTTTCTTCTTCATCAACTCTTTAAATAAAGGTTGCTACTTTTGGTACCAACACTAGTTAGAATCATCTCTATGCTCTTGCCACTAGTTACGAATCTAAGGCATCTCTTGATGTTGTCACTAGTATGTTGAAACTTTTCTCCCATGATCTATACTATTTGCTTTATTGGGTTCTACCTTTTATTATATGACCCCATATGTGGTTGTTCATTTTTTTTTAGTGCCGAGAGTATTTTTGAGCCTTTCATTATGTTGACCCCAGTGGGTGATTCTGTCGTGGCTACAAAATTCTATAGGGCCTGTGTGGTGTCCATATTTCATAGGGATACCTTGGTGAATTTGATAGAGTTTGATATGGTTGATTTTTATGTGGTTTTAAGGATGGATTTGCTCTATTTTTTCCATGCTTCTCTATATTTTAAGACTCATAAGGTTAGTTTTAAACTCCCTAATACACCGGTAATAAAATGGGATGGAAGCTTCTTAGTACCTAAGGGGTGGTTTAGCTCATATCTTAGAGACTAAAAATTTATTTCTACATGGTTCCTATATTATCTAGTTCATTTGAAGGCTTCTGATTTTGAAAATATTTCCTTGCAATGTGTCCGAGTGCTTAATGAATTTTTGGAAGTGTTTCTCGATGATCTTCTGGGCATTCCTCCTGATAGAGAGATAGACTTTCGAATTGATCTTTTACTGGATACCTACCCTATCTGTAACTTTCTATATAAAATAGATTCTATTAAAATGTGGGGGGTTGCACCACTCTACGAGGGACCAGGTTTCTTAATGTTAGACACAGGCAAGAAACTAGTAAAGCAGTAAGGAAACAACACTTTACAGGAAAATAAAGAACATAGTGGTTTAACGTGGAAACATCCTTTCTCAAGGGAGGAAAAATCATGGCGTTCCCTCACCAGAACACAAAAATACGCTATAACCAAACTCTTGATTACATACTCTAATGGAACCTAACTCTAGGTTCAACTAGTTTGCTATAATTCTATTACAAACTCTACTTGACAACTCTATCAAGATCTCTCCTCTGTATTGATTAACTCTAACAAATATCAAACTTAGGTAACTCTACCTAACCACTTAAAAGAACAAGAAAAGAATTACTCTTACAACACGAGTAATTCAATTACAGACCAAGTCTTCACTCAAGAACAAACACTTTCTCAGCAAATAAAATTTTGGATCTTGAGCAATATTTGAGTTTTCACCGATTTCTCTCTTTGAATAGACAAATTGTAAAAACTATTAATTGAGAATCATTCTCTTTTATTTATAGTAGTATAATTATTATGGTAGAATTTTGATTGGGCTAGGTTTCCAGATAGGTACACATTTTACTTGTGCAGTTTGTTACACTAATAGGCAAAACTACTCACAAAAGTGAAAGTTGTATGTTTTCATGAATACCCAGGGACCTAGTCCGTTGTTGTCAGCTTCTCATCATTAAAACAATATATAGAAATTATCCCCCTTTTTGATGATGACAAACCAACCATAGATTTTTAGAATCAAAATTCATTCACCTCATTAAATCAGAGTGATCACCACTACTGTCGATGTATGTTCCGCCTATATTAAGCACTATGCTTCCCACTGTCAATATGACATCATAATTCACCAATATTCTTCCCTTTGTTAATAATCCATTCAACACATATGCCTCAATCTTTAGTTCAATAACTACACCTGGTACCTAGTCCCTACTATTTGAATTTAGTGTTCCTTATTCTGGTATATTGGAAAAGTGATAATAGTAAACCAAGAGTAAAATAGGCACAAGTTACTTAACTCATGTACACTAGGGCAACACTATCATGAAAAATGAATTTAAAATAAAGAGGAAACATATGAAACACATAAACAAAGATTCATTCATATTAAATAGTATAAGTACCATTACATTATACCAAAAGAACATAAAACAACTATCTTTTAAATCCACATTAGAAACAAAAATTGGAAACTAACACAAGGGTGAAAAATTGATGCAGGGATGATAGGAATTAGGTAGATGGGTTCTTAGGGGATAAGGATTTGAGCAACAACTCCATTCTAGAACCCTATGCAGCATAAGCATTCAATAAATGCTTATTGAGGTCTTTATCTTTAGCATTCAACCCTTGAACCTTTATAGTGAGTGATGCAACTTTAGTCTTGATTTCAACATTTTTAGTTGTAAGATCCTCAGTAGTACCTGGTCCCTCTAAGGATTACTTCTAATCTGCATCTTCAAGTGCACTATATCAGCATCCTTAGCAGCTAACTTAATCCTCATCTCCTCTATTTCCTTGCTTAAGTTTTTTAGAGCAGCCAATAGCTCTGACCATTGGGAAATAGTTCCCACTTTTCCTTCTATTCATTTATATTACACCAATATTATCAAATTAAACCTTTATTTGATTGTTCGAGGAGTCCCTTCAGTCCCAATCACTCCAAAGTGATCAAATATCTTGTTCAAGAAGTACCAATAAGGCATTCCATGTATTCCTTCTTTCTGATGGATCACCTTATTCATATGCTATATCATAAGAAAAGACAATAATATCAACTCAAATTTGCTCAGACACTCTATTAGAAATAAATCAACAGCATAGGCTATAGTCTTCTTCTTATACCTAGGAAATATGACTTTGTTTACAAATTCAAACACCAACTAGAATTCACTTATGAGAAATTTCTTTCTTACACCAGCTGTTTATGTCTCCCACTTTTAGAGGGCCAATCATGAACTTAGTTAAGGTTTGTTATTTTTAAATAGTCCTCACAACCATAATTGGCACATCCTAAATTTTTCCAAGTGCTTCTTTATCCAGTTTTATTTGGTTTCCTTACACCTGGGCAGTCAGGCTTAACCCATCATTTAAGAAATCCATTGTATAATAGAATTCTCTTATTTCCTCTTAAAAAAACCAGAGGAGTTTGTTTCTCTAGGAGGTGTAACTATCCCTGGTGTTTGACATATTTCAATAACTCTACCATGCTAGGTTTCTCATAAATACTAGGACCAAACACTTGACCAGACATTACTTTTTGGGTTTTCTAGATTTTATTTCTTGTTTCACTAGATGATGACTTATTTTCTTCCTCCTTTCTTCTTATTTTGGAATCACTACTTGGATCATCCTCAATAATCTTTCTCTTCTTGGTAACAGGTCCCTTAGAGAATATCTTCTTCTTAACAATAATATGTTTCTGTTTTATTCCAATGGGGCTACCAGACTTTGTATTAGAGGATCTAGTCCTTCCTACAACATGGATATCTTTTCTTCTTTTCTCATTTGCATCAAAAATATTAATATTAATGTCCTCAACTTATCAAACCTCTATAATTTTAACATTCTCCTTCTCAACTACAACAACTTTCTTCAATTTTATTCTCTTAGTAGTATAACAATTTCAAGCCTTTAAGCATCCACTAACTACATCTTTTCAGATCCCTTGGTAAAATATGATCTAGCAACCTTCACACCAATATCAACCACTTTTTATTTTCCTTTACTACCTCTCTACTTTTGAAATGACCACTTTAGAGGTAATTCCTAATCATCAACTTTATCCTCCTCATTTGGAGGTTGCACAAACTCCCCTTTCCTTGAACCATTATCATTTTCACTTGCTATTTGATCTTCTGCACCGAAGAAGATTTTCTTGGGATCATATGCAAGCATAAGTAAGTTTACAACTACCCAATTTATACTGCTGGAAACGTCAATTCTTTTTACTAGTATTTTGCTATCACACAGTAGAGCAAAAATGGCATTTAAATCTAAGGAGGTAGGGGAACTAGGTACTTATAAGACTTCTAATAGTTATATTCCTTATAGTTCTTCAGAGAGAATAGATATTTGAGATACTTTAGATAATTTTGGTTCTTCAAAGTAAAGAGGAAATTCAGATTAAGACTTCTTGTTCAATCGATCTACCTCTATGGCTGACCAGCAAGGTTTTCTATGAAAGCTGGAGTTTCAATAGAAATAGGTTTGTTTAGGGGTTCTATAATTTTTTGAGAGGATTCAGTAAGTAGAGTTAACACAAGTTTATGTCAAGGACTTAAGGAAATGTCTTCTATGGTTTTGGGTGTTAAAGGATCAGAGACTTCAATTTGGGGTTTTTCAAACTGACTATCTGGAGTTTTATGGACTTTCGAGTTTATAATGGGGCTTGAGGAGGTGGTAATTTTTTTCGTTTTGAGTTTTTTATATGTGAGAGAGAACAAATTCAATTAAATTTTAGAGATGATGTATGATTAAGGAAGATGATTTGAATTAATTTAGAGGAGAATAAAATGGTTGATTTTTTTATCATAGGAGGTGACCGTTTTCATTAAAACTTGTATTTTTTAAATGACATGTCTGATTTTAATAGGTATGACTCTTCACCTTGCTAATATTTGATAGCTTTTACTTAGATATGAAAAGAAACCTAGCTTTCTAGATAGAATTTTATAATTTTTTTAAAGCATGCTATTTTTGTACTTACCTGAAAGAGGAGACCATGTCTCTCTCTTTCTCTAGTGAATCCTCAATCTGTGTCTGCCTCAACTATTTTCCTCTAAAACTATTCCCATGGGTGTATACCTATAAAGGTATAGTACTGAGTTAGACTAATATGTATTTACTTTACCAAGGATACCTGTATCCTGATAGCAAATTTTAGGGAGAAAAAAATGATTCATCTAGTAGTTTAGGTTACTTTATAAACCCCAAACTCAACCTATTATTCCCATTTTGGCTCAGTTTTAGACAAAAATAATGAGAAAGCCATGAAATTTCTGACTTGAGCTCTTCTTTGGACTCTAGATTCCGTAGGTGTGGTCAGATTCTCAAGTGGGTTAGAATATTTGTTCATCCAGTTTGACCTTATAAGATGAGTTCCACTGGGTCTAGGTCCTTAAGAAGTTTTACTAGACCTATAAGACTCTGAAAAATTCTCTCATAGTCTGAGCCTTAGAGTATGTTCAGTGAAGTGTTAATCCGGCCCAAAAAGGTTGAGAAGTGTCTTTCTCAGTGAGATGTATTTTGAATCGTGTAGAATTTCCCCAATTCATTGCTAGATCCTTTGCTTCCATTTTGATCTTATATGTCATCATGAGTCATGCATGAGTTTTAGATCTAAGTCGGTCAATCATGAACCAGCTCGTAGGTGCCCCGTGCACTGCCTCAGTATTCCAGTAAAGTGTGTTTTGAGGGACATAGAGCATGAAGGGGGAGATACCCCATGATATTGCGATGCTCACATGTTCTTAGACTTATTCATTTGCATGTTCATACTCTCCTTATGGAGTTAGCATCAGTGATCATTGCATAGATAGACATGCTTTAAAGATTTAGTTCAGTTAGACATTCATGCATTAGATATATATGTTTAGTAGAAAGAGTTTAATTTTTCAGTGTGTTTAGTCATGCACTCAAGAGATATGCCCAGTTATGCATCCATGCATCCGATATGCAAGTCTATTTTGAGAATTCAACTTATGAGTAGCTTCAGTCAAGTATTCCATGCATCAGATATGCATGTCCAGTATATGAGAGTTTAGAATATCAGTAGTTCCAGTTGCATAGTCATGTTTTAGATTCTCCCATTCCTTGAGTAAGTTCAGCCGATTAATAGTCTTAGCCTATCAAGCGACATTTGAGGATTAATGTTTCCAAGGGGGAGATATTATTAAACCTCACAAAATTCTCTCGTAGTCTGATCCTTAGAGCGTGTTTAGTGAAGTATTAATATGGACCTAAAAGACTTAGAGTTGTCATCTAGAGTATTGAATAAGCTTTACGTCGATACCAAACTCGCCCTAATCCGACACTCAAGCAAAGAGTTAGAGTCATTTTAGTGAGACAGTGTGCCACCTGGCAATTTAGCGTGTCGTGGAGCAAATCAAAATGACAATCATAAAAATCCAGTGAGCCTTTACGATTATGTCACATCGTACCAAGGCTTAATTTCAGAATGGTCAATTTCTAGTGCACTAACATGATTCCACCATGTCGCGGTGCCTTTCCAGTTTATAACCAAGGTCGCAATGTAATTTCCACTGCATCAAACCATCAAGCAGTTTCCTGATTGTCAAATTTCTAGCGAGCTTGTGCGATTATGGTGCATCGCGCCAGCATGTAAAATTGGGATTTTTCAGTTTAATTCCAAGGGCAAAAAAGGTCTTTTCCCAAACTCTATATATACTCCTTAACATGGGATTTGGCCTCATTTCACCCAAAGTATCATTGTTTTCTCTCAAAGTTGTTCAAGAACAAGAGCTAGGGTTTCTACAAAATCAAAACTCTTCCTTCTTCATCAAGAGAAATCAAGAAATGAAGAATCTCTCTAAGGGATTTCAAGAAAGAGTTTCTCTTAGGTATGTAGATGTTGATTCTTGGGTCCCTTTCATCCAAGAAGCTCAAGAACCCTTTTTAAATTTCAAAGCTTTTATGTTTATGAGTTTTTATGATTCATATGAGTTGAAATTAATGTTCCTGCTATTATTGAGTTGTGATTCATGTTTGTTTACAAGGTTTTCATGCTTTGACCCTAGAATGTGGTATTCATATGATGTTTATGATAAACCCTCTTCAAGTTGCTTGTTAAGTGGTGTGTTCATGAAAATTAAGTGTAGAAATTGTTGAATAAGCAAAGAATGCTCCCCATATGCTTGATAAAATGCTTATGTGAATGAATTAGAGCCATTATCACATGTTGACTAGAAATCCACAATTGTGTGTAAGCACATGCATGCCAAGTGTTTGTTGAAAAGCTTAGTAAATGAAATGTGGCATGATAGCATGAAATTCCCTAATTTTGTACCTTTTGATACATGCTAATACTTTAATACATGTTAAGTGTTTGTTGAATGAATTGTAACATGATAGCATAAAGTTCCCCAATTATGTGTTCTCTGGTACATGCCAAGACTTAAATATGTGTGAAGTGCTTGATGTTAGGCTTTATTGAATGGAGTATGATGCAATACCATTTCTCCCAATACTATCACATTTTTATGATTCCTAAATTCTTGAAGTGATACCGTAGTGATTGTGATGGTGAATGATTATCCATGTTCTTGATTATTCAAAAATGGTTATGTTTTACTTTTATGTTATCGAGTCTTGGAGGTATTTATACTTTACAATTTAGCTACAGTCTTGAGCCTGTGTCAGTTTTCATGATAATCTCATTCAAGCCACAATTGTCGGAACTTAGTGAGTTATAAAACTCTATATTCTCAGACAGATATAGAACTTAAGAAATCTCAGTAATCTCCATAATCACCGTAATATCAGTATCACTAGTAATCTTGCCTCAGTTCTGTACCCAGATCAGATCTAGTCGTATTCAAGTGTTCAGTTCTAACCTCTATAGAAATCAAGTACTCTATTCAAAGCTCAGTATCATTTAGTTAGATAATGAGATTCAGTAGTATTCCGTCAGATACAGAACCAAGTGCATTCAGTTTAACTCAGTCAGATCATTTGAGAAACATGATCAGTATCAGATTCAGCTTAGTTTGTGTTTAGTTAAGAATTAGTTCAGAATCTTTCAGTTGGGAGTAGGATCTAGCACCAAGCAAGGGTAGGGATTGCAACTCCCCATCGGAGAGTCAGAGTTATTAGGAGCAATCCCTGAACTCCAAAACTTCATAGCCATCGCAGGATACAGGAGTCACCCGTCAAGAAAGGCTAGTTACCCGTCAGATAGGCTTTACTATTATATTGCCTTAGGCTCTACTTCCTATCAGGGTCACCGGTCAGATAGGATTGACCAGAGAGGTCTTTTCCTATGGCATGGTATTGACACCCTTCCAGCTAGCGTTACGGGTTGGACCCCACCAGTTGAGATTCGGGGCATGTCAGTTAAGTGACTACTTTCAACAATTATAGTTTTAGTATCAATCTTTAGAAATTAGGACTGTCAGATACAGTCATCTATCTCAGTAAGGAACTCACATAGTTCCATTGATTCATGGACCACCCATTAGATATCCTTGGTCCCACATAAAGTTATTCTATATCATATCTAGAGTTCACCCGTCAGATAGGCTTGATCTCAGTCTTATAATCAGTTGAGTAATCTCATTATCAGATCTCGAGATCACCCGTCAGATAGGCTTGATCTCAGTCTTAAATTCAGTTGAGTATTCTTATTATCAAATCTAGAGATCACCCATCAGATAGGATTGGTCTTAGTCTCATAATTAGTTTAGTAATGTCATTATTAGATCCCAAGATCACCCGTCAGATAGGCTTGATCTCAGTTTCAGATTTAATTGAGTATTCTTGTTATCAAATCTGACTTGATAGCTGACCCTAGAGCAATTACGAGTAAGCTTATGACTGGTGTATCCGGGTTAGTGTTAAAAGAGTGTAGAAATGCTATGCTCAATAGAGATATGGACCTTTCTAGGTTGATGATGCATGCACAGTAGATTGAGGCAAATAAGGCAAAATAAAAAGAGAGAGTGAATAGGAAAACCAGAATAGGTAGTCAAGGTTTCTCTTAGGCAAGGTCCGAGGGTGGTATCCATTTTAAGCATAGTCAGAGATTTTCAGTCCCATCTTTATCCTCAGGTAGTATACCAGCACCAAAGTTTAGGGATGTCAGTTAAGATGGGGAGCCAGGTTACAAAGCCTTGAGTAGTGCTAGTGGTGTTCGTAGCAATCCACTTTGTGGAAAGTGTGGCAAGAGCCACCTAGGTGTGTGTAGAGTCGGTAGTGATGTGTGCTTTGAATGTGGTGAGTCAGCCATAGGATATGATAATGTAGAGCGATAGCTCAAAGGTATAGAGTGTTTCTTCAGCAGAGTGCCCCTTCAGGTGCCAATAGTGGTCAGCGTCAGAACAGTCTCTATGCGATTCAGGCTCTCCATGATCAGGAAAGGTTCCTTGATATAGACACGGGTATGTTATGAATCCTTCATCTTTGTGAATGTATTGCTAGATCCTTTGCTTCCATTTTGAGCTTGTATGTCAGCATGAGTCATGCATGAGTTTTAAATCTATGTTGATCAATCATTATCCAGCTCATTGGTGCCCCTTGCATCACCTAGTATTCCAGCAAAGTATGTTTAGAGAGACATAGAGTCCCAAGGGGGAGGTACCCCATGATATTGTGATGCTCACATTTTCTTAGACTCATTAATTTGCATGTTCAGACTCTCCTTATGAAGTTAGCGTCAGTGATCATTGCATAGCCAGACATGCTTTGAAGAGTCAGTTTAGTCAGACATTCATGTATTAGATATGCATGTTCAGTAGAAAGAGTTCAGTTTTTCACTGTGTTTAGTCATGCAATCATGAGATTAGCCCAGTTATGCATCCATGCATTAGATATGCATGTCTATTATGATAATTCAGCTTATGAGTAGCTTCAGCCAAGTATTCCATGCATCAGATATGCATGTTCTGTATGATAATTTAGAATATTAGTAGTTCCAGTTACATAGTCATGTTTCAGATCCTCCCACTCCTTGAGTAAGTTCAACCGATTAGTATTCTTAGTCTGTCAAAAGACATTCGAGGATGAATGTTTCCAAGGGGGAGATATTGTTAGACCCTGCAAAATTCTCTCATAGTCTGAGACTTAGAGCATATTCAGTAAAGTGTTAATGTGATCCTAAAAGGTTGAGAAGTATCTTCCATAGTGAGAAGTATTTTGAACCATGTAGAATTTCCCTAATATTGACTTTTTTTATCTAGAAATTGAATAAGTTTTCCATTGATACCAAATTTGCATAAATCCGACACTCGGGCGAAGAGTTAGAGCCATTTTAGTGAGATAGTGTACCACCTGGCTCTTAAGCACATCATAGAGCCAGCAAAAATGGCAATCACCAAAATACGGTGAGCCTCTGTGATTATAGCACATCGCGCCAAGGCTTAATTTCAGATTTGTCAATTTCTAGTTCACCAACGCAATTTTATCGTATCCCAGTGCCTTTGTAGTTCGCAACCAAGAGAGCAATGTGATTTCCACCGCGTCGCGCCATCAAGCAGTTTCCCGATTATCCAATTTTCAGTGAGCTGGAGCGATTATGGCGCGTTGTGCCAGTATGTAATATTGGAATTTTTTAGTTTGATTCCAAAGGTGAAAAAGGTCTTTTCCCAAACCCTATATATGCTCCTTAACATGGGATTTGGCCTCATTTCACCCAAAATATCATTGTTTTCTCTCAAAGTTGTTCAAGAACAAGAGCTAGGGTTTCTACAAAATCAAAACCCTCACTTCTTCATCAAGAGAAATCAAAAAATCAAGAATCTCTCCAAGAGCTTTCAAGAATGAGTTTCTCTAAGTTATGTAGGTGTTGATTATTGGGTCCCTTTCATCCAAGAAGCTCAAGAACCCTTTTTTAAGTTTCAAAGCTCTTATGTTTATGAGTTTTCATGATTCATGTAAGTTAAAATTTATGTTCCTTCTATTATTGAGTTGTGATTTATGTTTGTTTACAAGGTTTTCAAGCTTTGACCCTAGTATGTGGTATTCATGTGATGTTCATGATAAACCCTCTTCAAGTTGCTTGTTAAGTGATGTGTTCATGTCAATTCAGTGTAGAAATTGTTGAATAAGCAAAGCATGCTCCCCATATGCTTGATAAAATGCTTATGTGAATACGTTAGAGTCATTATTTCATGTTTACAAGAAATCCCCAATTGTGTGTAAGCCCATGTGTGCCAAGTGTTTGTTGAAAAGCCTTAGTGAATGAATTGTGGCCTGATAGCATAAAATTCCTCAATTTTGTGCTCTTTGAGACATGATAAGACTTTAATACATGTTAAGTGTTTGTTGAATGAATTGTATCATGATAGCATGAAGTTCCCTAATTATGTGTTCTCCGATACATGCCAATACTTAAATATGCGCAAAGTGCTTGATGCAAGGCCTTGTTTAATGGAGTATGATCCAATAGTATGTCTCCCTATATTATCACATGTTTATGATTCCTAAATTCTTGAAGTGATGCCTTAGTGATTGTGATGGTGAATGATGGTCCATGGTCTTAATTATTCAAGAGTAGTTATGTTTTACTTTTATGTTATCGAGTCCTGGGGGTATTTATACCTGACACTTTAGCTATAATCTAGAGCCCATGTCAGTTTTCACGATAATCTTAGTCATGCCACGATTCTAAAAACTCAGTGAGTTATAGAAATATGTATTCTCAGATAGATACAGAACTTAAAAAATCTCAGTAATCATCGTAATCTCTGTATCGCTAGTAATCTAGCCTCAGTTTTGTACCCACCTCAAATCTAGTAGTATTCGAGTGTTTAGTTTTCACCTCTGTAGTAATCGAGTACTCTATTCAAAGATAAGTGTCTTTTAGTTAGATAATGAGATTCAGTAGTATTTCGTCAGATACAGAACCAAGTGAATTCAGCTTAACTTAGTCAAATTATTTGAGAAACATGATGAGAATCAGATTCAGCTTATTTTGTGTTCAGTTAAGAATCAATTCAGAATCTTTTAGTTGGGAGTAGGAGCTAGCACTAAGCGAGGGAAGGGATGGCGGCTCCCCGTTAGAGAGGCAGAGTCATTAGGTGTAATTCCTGAACTCCAGAACTGCGTAGCCAGCATAGGATACGGGAGTCATCCATCAAGAAAGGGTAGTCACCCGTCAGATAGGCTTTACTATTATATTGCTTTAGGCTTAACTTTCTTCAAGGGTCACCAGTCAGATAGGCTTGACCAGAGAGGTCTTTACCCATGGCACGGTATTGACATCCTTCAAGCTGAGATTACAAGTTGGACCCCACCAGTTGAGATTCAGGGAAAGTTGGTTAAGTGACTACTTCCCATAGTTACAGTTTTAGTAGCAATCTTCAAAAATCAGGACTGGCAGATACAGTCATCTATCTCAATATGGAACTTTGATAGTTCCATTAATTCATGGACCACCCGTCAGATAGCCTTTGTCCCATATAAAGTTATTCTACATCAGATCTAGAGATTACCCATTAGATAGGCTTGATCTTAGTCTCATAATTAGCTGAGTAATCTCATTATCAGATCCTAAGATCACCCATCAGATAGGCTTGATCTCAGTCTTAAATTTAGTTGAGTATTCTTTTTATCAGATCGTACTTGATAGCTGACCCAAGAGCAAGTATGAGTAAGCTTGTGACTAGTGTGTCTGGGTTAGTGTTGAAAGTGTGTAGAACCGCTATGCTCAATAGAGATATGGACCTTGTTAGGCTGATGATACATGCACAACAGATTAAGGTAGATAAGGTGAAAGAAAGAGAGAGAGTGAGTAAGAAAGCCAGGATAGGTAGTTAAGGTTTCTCTCAGGCAAGGTCCTAGGGTGGTATCAATTTTTAGCATAGTTAGAGATTTTCATACCCAGCTCTATCCTCAGGTAATGTACTAGCATCGAAGTTTGGGGTTGTCAGGTGTGTGTAGAGTCGGTAGTGATGTGTTCTTTGGGTGTGATGAGTCAGGCCACAGGATGCAAGAATATAGAGTTCTAGCTCAAAGGTGTAGAGAGTTTCTTCAGCAGAGTGCCCCTTCCAGTGCTAATAGTGGTCAGTGTCAGAATAGTCTCTATGCGGTTCAGGCTCTCCATGATCAGGAAAGGTTCACTGATATAGACACGGGTATGTTATGAGTCCTTCATCTTTGGGAATGCATTGCTATATACTTTTCTTCCATCTTATGTTTATATGTTAGCATGAGTCATGCATGAGTTTCATATCTAAGTCAGTCAATCATGACCCAGCTTGTAGGTGCCCAATTCAGGGCCCTAGTATTCCAGCAAAGTGTGTTTAGAGGGACATAGAGTCCCAAGGTGGAGCTACCCTATGATATTATGGATCTCAGATGTTATTAGACTCATTCATTTTCATGTTCAGACTCTCCTTATGAAGTTAGCATCAGTGATCATTGAATAGCCAGATATGCTTTCAAGAGTCAGTTCAGTCAGACATTCATGCATTAGATATCCATGTTCAGTAGAAAGAGTTCAGTTTTTCAGTGTGTTTACTCATGCAATCATGAGATAAGCCCAATTATGCATCCATGCATCAGATATTCATGTCTATTATGAGAATTTAGCTTATGAGTAGCTTCAGTCGAGTATTCCATGCATCAGATATGCATGTCTAGTATGAGAGTTTAGAATATCAGTAGTTCCAGTTGCATAGTTATGTTTCAGATGCTCCCGTTCCTTGAGTAAGTTCAGCCAATTAGTATTCTTAGCCTATCAATCGACATTCTAGTATAAATGTTTCCAAGGGGGAGATATTGTTAGACCCCAAAAAATTCTGTCGTAATCTAAGCCTTAGAGCGTGCTCAGTGAAATGTTAATACAAACCTAAAAGGTTGAGACGTGTCTTACCTTGTGAGAAGTATTTTGAACCATGTAGAATTTCTCTAATATCAACTTTTTGTTTTCTAGAGAATTGAATAAGCATTCTGTCGATACTGAATTTGCACAAATCCGACACTCGGTCAAAGATTTAGAGCCATTTTAGTGAAATAGTGTGCCACTTAGCTCTTAAGCGCATCGCAGAGCCAGCCAAAATGGCAATCACAAAAATCCAGTGAGCCTCCACGATATTGGCATATCGTACTAAGGCTTCATTTTTGAATTGTCAATTTCCAGTGCACCAGTTTGTTACTAAGGTGTTAATGCGATTTCCACCACGTCGCGCCATCAAGCAGTTTCCTGATTGTCCAATTTCCAATGAGCTGGCGTGTTTATGGTGCGTTGCACCAGCATGTAAAATTGGTATTTTTTAGCTTAACTTAGTAAGATCATTTGAGTAACGTGATCAGTATCATATTTTGCTTAGTTTGTTTATAGTTAAGAACCAGTTCAGAGTCTTTCAGTCTGGAGTTGGAGCTAGCTCTGAGCGAGGATAGGGATGGCAGCTCTCTGGTAGAGAGGCAGAGTCGTTAGGAGAAATCCCTAAACTCCAAAACTGCGTAGCCAGCACAAGATACAAGAGTCACCCATCAAGAAAGGCTAGTCACCCGTCAGATAGGCTTGACTATTATATTGCCTTAGGCTTGACTTCCTGCTAGGGTTACCTATCAGATAGGATTGACCAGATAGGTCTTTACCTATGGCACAATATTGACACCCTTCCAGCTAGGGTTACAAGTTGGACCCCTCCAGTTGAGATTCGGGGCATGTCGGTGAAGTGACTACTTCCCACAGTTACAGTTTCAATATCAATCTTTAGAAATTAGGACTGTTAGATATAGTCATCTATCTCAGTGAGGAACTCAGATAGTTTCATTGATTCATAGACCAGCCGTTAGATAGGCTTGGTCCTATATAAAGCTATTCTATATCATATCTAGATATCACCCATTAGATAGGCTTGATCTCAGTCTTATAATTATTTGAGTAATCTCACTATCAGATCCCAAGATCTCCCGTTAGATAGTCTTGATCTCAGTCTTAGATTCAGTTGAGTATTCTTATTATTAGATCTAGAGATCACCCAGCGGATAGGATTGATCTCAGTCTCATAATCAGTTGCGTAATCTTATTATCAGATCCCAAGATCACCTGTCAGATAGGCTTGATCTCAGTCTCATAATCAGTTGATTAATCTCATTATCAAATCTCGAGATCACCCGTCAGATAGGCTTGATCTCAAACTTAGATTCAGTTGAGTATTATTGTTATCTGATCTAGAGATAACCTATCTAATAGGCTTGATCTCAGTCTCATAATCAGTTGACTAATCTCATTATCAGATCCCAAGATCACCCATCAGATAGGCTTGATCTCAGTCTCAGATTCAGTTGAGTATTTTTGCTATCAGATCTAGAGATCATTCATCAGATAGGCTTGATATTAGTGTTACATTTAGTTAAGTAATATCATTATCAGATCCCAAGATCACTCGTCTGATAGTCTTGATCTCTGTCTCAGATTCAGTTGAGTATTCTTATTTTCAGATTCGGACATAATCATTTCTTATCATTGATAGTAGATTCTAGAATTATCTGTTAGGGATGTTTAATCTTCGTTGCAGCCAGTCGAGAGTAGAAAGCTTAGACTTCAGTCATTGATATGAGTAGATTCATTTAATTAGTTTTAGTATCATCAATTTTCGAGATCACTCACTAGATAAGACTAATCTCAATTCCAGTACTTAGTTATCAGTATCTGATGATTCTGTGTTTGGTGTCTCATGCATTAGTGTGAGTTTTGATGGTAGTAAAGTAGTATTCGAGTTTCAATATTTTGAGTCATGATAATTTCAGTTATGGTTTGTGCATTCATGCATGTGTTTTCTTTCAGTACTCTCATGATTATTCATTTAAGTAATTATTCATGCATAAGCCCTTGAATTTAGCCTTACCTTATCTTCATACTTGGTACATTCCCAAATTGGCACATTTTCACTATGGTGTTTTATTTGAAACCATAGGTTCAGAGTCATGAGATCCAGAGTACCATTAGTAGCTCAGTCCCAGTTAGTAGTAGTAAACATAGCAGTGAGTCCTCTTCAGTTGAGGATGATCCTTATTTTTGTCATTATCATATCAAATTTGGTTTACTTTCAGTGTACGGAGTTAGTTAGGGACATATCCCACCAACTCCACAGTTCAGACAGTTTAGAGGCTTTTCAGACTGATGTATCAGTATTCCATTTTTAATTTTGAGTATTTTTAGAAGTTTTGAACCTTACGGCTAGTTTCTTTATTTATTATCTATATTATGCAGTGTTCAGGTACAGATATTAGTAGAGGGTTGGCTTGTCATCCTTCGAGATCATAAGCACTGTGTGACATTCCAGTTCTAAAAAATTAGGCTTTTATAAGACCCTTTTTGATATTCTTCAACTGGAGCAAGGGTCTGGAACTAAGATCCTTGATCACCATCTCTTTCATCATTCCCTTCTGCATCATTTAGTCCTTGACTATAATCTTTATCAGTATCATTACTTTGAAAATGAATGAGTTCTTTACTATCAAAATCTTTACCATAGCCTGTATCTTTCTTCTTTCTAACTCATCAAAGACCATATACACCATTTTTCAACAAACTAAGTTCTTTTATTGAAAACTCGGTATGCTTTGCTTGTTGAGGAATAACCCACAAATATTGCTTCATCACTTTTAGAGTTAAACTTTCCTAGATCATTCTTCCCATTATATAAATCAAAGCATTTGCATCCAAAAGGTCTAAAGTAGTGAAGCTTAGGCTTTCTATTGAACACAAGCTCATATATGGTCTTGTTCAGGAATGATCGAATCAAGAACCTATTTTTCATATAGCAGGCAGTATTTACGACTTCATCCCAAAAATTTCGTTGGAAGCCCATTGTCAGTCATCTTGGTTCTGGCAATATCTATGAGGATTCTATTCTTTCTTTCAATAACTTTTATTTTACTGAAGAGCCCTTGGGGTAGAGAAGTTATGATTGATTCCATTTTCAGCATAGAATCCTACAACTTTGGAGTTCTCAAATTTAGTTCAATGATAATATCTGAATTCAACAATCCTTCACTTTAATTTCATTTGAATTTTCTTAGCAAAAGTAACCAGAACGTCATAGGTTTTATCTTTGGTTCTCAAGAACATTGTCCTGGTGAACCTAAAGTAGTCATCCATAATGACAACTACATACTTCTTTCCTTCTCTACTTTAGACTTTAATAGGTTCACATAGATCTACATGCAATATCTCAATTGGTCTAGAAGTACTCACCTGCTTCTCTAGTTTAAAGGAAGACCTAGTCTGTTTGCCCTTAACACAAGCATTACAAATATTGTTGCCTATAAATTTCATCTTTTGCATTCCAAAGACTAGGTCTTATGAAATTAACTTGTTCAGCAAATAAGAACTTACATGTCCTAGCCTTTTGTGCCATATATCAACATCTTTACTTTGAACACTTAAGAAAGTTAATTCCCCATTTGCCACTGACTCTAAATCAGCCATATACACATTTTTTATCCTCTGGGATTTAAGAATTACTCTCTTAAACTTTAAGCTTGAAACAGTACAACAATCAGATAATGACCTCGTTACTTTTGTAATATATTTAAGAAAAGCATAGATGACTGTACTTTAGGCCATTCATATAGTACACATCTTCTAATGCTTGATCTGGTGATCTTCTAATCTTTCCCATACCCTGAATATAGCCCTTTTTTACCATTTCCGAAAGTGATACCTCCACCTTCAAGTGTCTTGAGAGAAATAAAATTATCATTCCTCCCAGTCATATGCTTTGAAAATCCACATCCACAAACCAGTTCTGACTGTATTTCATTTCTCCTAGCAACAACCATAATCATTTCTTAGATTTAGAAACCCATTTGTGTTAGAGTTCCCAATAGAAATATAAAGGTTTGATCAAGTCTTTCTTTACCTATCTATGTAGAGAATTTTTCTTCACTTTTTAAGGGTATAAAACCCTTAGGATAATAATTCTCCTACTAGATGTATCTAGTAATGTTCATTCTAGATTTAAGTCAATACTAATAGTTTTCCTTCAAGTATCCATCTCTTTCACAATGGGTGAATAGAGGAATTGTGCACCCTATTTCTAATACCATGAACAAATTTTTCTTGAGGCCAAAGTGATTAGGTTTTATACTGATATCCAAGGCCTTTACCATTATTGGCTCCCTGAATAGTTAAATTAGAACGGAATTGAGAGGATCTAGTCCATTTTAATGATTTATTAATTTCTTTTCTTATACGTACTACGTCCCTTTCTAATTCTTCATTCTTATGGAGTGCAGTCATAAGATGCTTGAGGGAATCTAAACTTTTCCTCAAGCTCAATTTGAAACCTTGAGGCTTTTTCTTCCAGTTACCATCAGAATCGTCTATTTTCTTCAGTCTATTCATTAAACTCAATTTTTTAGATTCTAACTAAATAAACTATTCCTCTATTTTAGATATATTTAGAGTTAAAGCAATTAATTCAATCTCATGATTCTCTACTTTCTCTTCTAAATCATTTTTCTTAGAAGTTAGTTCACGCACAAAATCAATCAACACATTTGCTATCTTCTTTATCTTTCTAGTATAGTAGTTATCTAAATTTTGCTTAATGTCAAAGAGTTACCACATTTTCTTCTTCATCTTCAGTATTTTCTATGAGATAAAACAAGGAATCACAGGTAAAATCACACTCCTCCACAACCAGCATAAACACATCTTCAGCCTTTTCAGTTTAGTCAGATTTACTAGAGGAATCTCCCCCACAATGCTAGGGCCTGCTTCACTGAATAGTTAGCTGCATCCTTTCTTCTTGAATTTACAGGGACCTAGTCCTTGTTCTTTGCTTTGTCACCTTCAGTCTTGAGATAATCTTGATAATCCATTTTGTGCATTGGATAGTCCTTAATGAAATGATCAAGACTTTAACATTTGGGACAAACTTTAATAGTGCCACCCTTTTTCCCGTTACTTCTTTTTCTTTGAAACTGACTACTTTTACTCATAGTTCTAACAATCCATTTTCACAAATAGGCAACATCACTGTCTTCTTCAATTAAATTAGATTTTGAAGCCTTCAATGCCAAAGCTTTTTCCTTTTTTCGTTATTATTTTCTTGTCCTTGTTGCTTCTTGAGCTTAAGAGTCCTTAGATTACCAATGAATTCATCCATAGCAAGAGTCATCAGGTTTTTTCCTCAATAATAGCATCCATTTTTCTTTCCCAGGACATAGGAAGAACACAAAGAATTTTTCACACTTGCTTATACATAGAAACAACTTCTCCTAAGTGGTGTTGCTTATTTTTGATGGAAGTAAATCTTGTATGCATTTATTAAATTATCTCTCCTTCCTTCATATAAAAATTTTTATACTAATTAGTCAGTATGTCAACCTTTTAATCCTTCATATCAGTTATTCATTTTTAAGCTGTCTTCAGGCAATCCTAGATTTCCTTAGTATTTTCACAAGCAAAAATCCAGTTATACTCATCATATCCTATGCCACAAACAAGCAATTTCTTTTTCTTTGAATTCTTCTCAACTCTCTTTCAATCATTATCATCAAACTTTATTCTATTTTTAACAACTATCCTTGTCATGTTTCCTTATTTGACCTTACTAACTGGAACATGAGGACCATCAAGTATTATATTCATCAACTCACTATCCTCAACCATAATGAATTATATATCCTAGTTTTCCACCACCCATAGTACTACTTATTAAATTATGGTTGTCTAGTGGTAGATTTTCCTTCTTCAAGATTAGGTGGAGCAGTCATGTTCAATCAATCACTCTATGGATAAACTTTTTAAAGTGCCCTTACTCTGATACCAATTGTTGAGACATGGTGGTTTCACCACACTAGGAGGGATTAGGTCCCTTAAAGTCAGACATAGGCAATAAAATAGTAAATCAGTAAGGAAACAACACTTTGCAGGAAAGTAAAGAACACAATGGTGTAACATGGAAACCTCCTTGCTAAAGGGAGGAAAAACCATGGCTTTCCCTCACAAGCACTCAACAATCCACTATAATATCATACATGATTATAGACTCCAATGGAACCTAACTATAGGCTCAACTAGTTTTCAATAACTCTATGACAAACTTCTTTTCACAAATCTGTCAAGATCTAACCTCGTTACTGATTAACTCTAACCAATATCAAACTCAGGTAACTCTACCTAAGAACTCAACAAGCACAGTAAAATCATTACTCTTATAACATGAGTAATTCAATTAAAAACTAAGACTTGACTTAAGAACGAACACTCTCTCAGCATACAAAAGCTTTTATCTTAAGCAATACTTAAGTTTTCACTGATTTCTTTCTTGATTATCCAAATTCCAAACAATACGAATTGAGAAGCATTCTCTTCTATTTATATTATGATAATGATTAGGGTAGAATTTTAATTAGGATAGGTGTCCTGATAGGTACATAACTCATCTATGTAATTTGTTACACTAACAGAAAAAATTGTTCAAGATAGTGATATTTGTATGTTTTCATGTAGACCTAAGGAAATGGTACCTTGTTGTTATCTGCACATCATCAAAATAAGATATAACAACTTTGGATGAGTTGTAATAACTTAAGGAGCAGTTAAAAGATCTTCTCTATAAGGTTTTCATTCATCCTAGTATCTCTTCGTGGGGTTATCCTATGTTTTTTATGTGTAAGAAGAATAGGTCACTTCAAATGGGCACAGACTATGGACAGTTGAATAAGGTGATGGTGTATAATAAATATCCATTTCCAAGGATTGATGATCTCTTTGACCAGCCTTAGGGTTCTAGATGTTTCTCTAATATTAATCTTCAGTTGAGTTATCATCTATTGAATATTAGGGAGGTGAATATTCCTAATTCTATTTTTGAACTCGGTACGATCATTATGAGTTTTTGGTTATGTCATTTGGGTTGGCTAATGCTCCGACTGCCTTTGTGGATCTTATAAACTGAGTATTTAAGCAGTTTTTGTATTTGTTTGTAATGGTATTTATTAATGATATCTTTGTATATTCTAAGAGTGAGAAGGACAATGCTAATCACCTTTGAGTAGTTTTACAAACTCTTAATGATCAGCAATTGTATGCCAAGGTTTTGAAGTGTGAATTTTGGTTGAATGTTGTGACCTTTCTAGGTCATGTTGTTTCTAGTGAAAGAATTATGTTGGATCCACAAAAAGTTAAAACAGTTAAAAAGTGGCCTACACCCATGACTCTAACCGACAGTTAGAGCTTCTTCAGTTTAAATAAGTATTATTACAGGTGTGTGGAGATCTTCTCTTCTATTTTTGCTCCTTTGACTAGGTTGACTTAGAAATAGGTGAAGTTTCTATAGTTTGATTATTGTGAGGATAGTTTTGAGAAGGTGAAGGGTAAGTTGACTTCTGTGCCAGTTTTTCACCTGCCCAAGGGAACTAATGGTTTTGTTGTTTACTGTGATAAGTCTTATGTGGGACTAGGTTGTGTGTTGATGTAGTATGGTATGGTTGTGGCATATTCTTCCTGGCAATTGAAGGTCGATGAAAGGAATTATCTTACTCATGATCTATAGTTTGTAGTTCTGGTATTTGCATTGAAGATTTAGCACCATTACTTGTATGGAGTGCATGTCAAAATTTAATCAAATCATAAGAGTTTATAGTATGTGTTCACTTAGAAGTAATTGAATCTCAGGAAGAGGCGGTGGCTTGAATTTCTCAAGAACTATGACATGAGTCTTCATTATTACCCAGGTAAAGAAAATATGGTTGGTGATGCTCTTAGCAAGTTATCTATGGGGAGTGTATCTCATGCGGATGAAGAGAAAAAAGGGTTGGTGAAGGATATTAACCGGTTGGCTATCCTAGGAGTTTATCTTTTAGACTCTAAATATGGAGGGGAAATTATTTAAAAAGCGGATAAATAATCTCTTGGTGATAAGGTAAAAAAAAGGTTTTGAATCCTATACTTATGCTGATAAGGCTGATGTGGGTCAGCAAATGGATTTTGAGATTCGTGGTGATGGAATCTAAAGGTACCAAGCAAGATTATGTGTTCCTGATGTTGATAGGTTGCGTGAAACAATATTGACTGAGGCCCATTACCCAAGGTATACAATTCATCCAAGTTCAACAAAGATTTATTATGACTTGAAGGAGATCTATTGGTGGAACAACATGAAGAGAGATATAGAAAATGTTATGGATAAGTGAATGGTTTTTCAGCAAGTGAAGGTTGACCAATTGAGCTCCAATGGTATGTATCAAGAGATTGAGTTACCTATGTGAAAGTCGAAGATAACAAACAAAGATTTTATTACCTATATTTTGCGGTCTCGTAAGTAGCATGATTAAATTTGAGAAATCATGGATAGAATGACTAATTTTTCTTACTTTTTGCTTGTGAGGACTACTTACTCTAGATAAGATTATGCTAAGCTATTTATTCAGGAGATTGTAAAATTGCATAGTGCTCTAGTTCCCATTATTTTTGATTGAGGTTCGTAGTTCTCTTCACTTTTGGCGTTCATTTCAGAAAGGCTTGTGCACACAGGTCAAACTCTTGGTAAAATAATGTTAATCTTGATGAATATGCCAATGAAAGGGGAAATGATGAACAATCCAATGAAAAGAGAAAGCGACTAGAAAAGTCATATAATGATACTCCAAATCTTAATAAACCACTTATTGAAAAGCCGAGGGTAGTTGAAGAAAAGGGTGGAGGTAAAGTAGCACAATAAGATATTAATTATAATGCTTTAAAATTAGATGAAAATCTGACTGTCTCAATGCTGAAAATAAAATTTCCCTTTCATTTCCATATAGGTTCTAGAATAAGGAAGATGCTCGGGTATGCTAAATTCATGAAAGTCTTGGTCACAAAGAAATGAGTCATGTATTGTGAAACTATTGTGTTGACACACAATTATAATACGATAATGTCTGTCACGATGGTTGTAAAGAAGCAAGATTCGAGTGTATTCACTATACCTGGCAGTATTAGGATGTTAAAATTTAAAAAAACATTGTGTGATCTTGAGGCAAGTACTAATTTGATGTTATTTGCTATATTTTAGAAGCTAGGTTTGCGTACTCCTAATTCAACTACAATGAGTCTTTTAATGGCTAATCTATCTATGATGAAGCCCGTAGATGTGTTGTATGATATACTTGTGATGGTGGATTCTTTATTTTTCATGCTGACTTTGTCATTCTAGATTGTGAAATTTATCATGAGGTTTTTGTTATTCTTGGAGGACATTCTTGGTTACTGGATGGGCCTTATTTGATGTTTAATATAGTGAAATAAAGTTCTTGGTAAATAATGAGTAGTTGCCTTCAATGTGCATAAGTCCATGAAATAACCTATGGATTTGAAGTTGGTTCATTGATTGATGTGATTAAAGATGAAGTTACTAACACCATGGAGATAGATCTTATGAATGACCCCTTAATTCATGTATATGGAACTTAGATGCATTAACATTGAAGAATATGATCAGGTGGTTGCTTTGGTGATAGGTCCCTCATATACTAAAAATCCTTGTATGTTAGATCTTGACTTAAAGAATTGAGAAAGCCCACTTGTCAAACCTTCTATTATTGAATTAGCTCAACTTGAACTAAAGTTATTTTCTTTATATCTTTGTTATGTCTTATTGGGTGAGAATAATACATTTCCAATCATTATTGTGAATGCTCTATTGCCTTAGATAGTGGAGGCCTTAAAGTCTATTATGGAAATTTTTATCAGTTCTATTTGGGGGACCATAAAGGATATTATAGGGATCGCTCCCAAAATTTGCTTTGACATAATTATGTTAGAGGCTGATCATGTGCCTAGTGTGGAACATCAACAAAGACTTAACCTACCAATTCAAGAGTAGTAAAGAAGTAGATTACCAAATGTCCTAAGTGGGTGTTATCTAGCTAATTTCAAATAATATGTGGGTTAGTCCGGTCTAATGCATCTCCAATAAGGGTGGTAATGATAGTCTCAAATTAAAAAAATATTCTTGTACCCATCTGTTTGGTCATGGGATTAAGGGTATGTATGGATTATCGAAAATTAAATTCTTAGACCAAAAAATATCACTTTTTGATATCTTCCAGGGACTAAATGCTAGATCGATTAGACGGGCATGGGTGGTATTATTTTTTTGATGGAAATACAATTTATAATAAAATTTATTCTGTTTCCAAAGATAAAAGAGAAGACCACATTGGCATACCCCTGCGAGACCTTTGGTGTCAAATGTATGCTCTTTGGCCTATGCATTGCACCCTCTAACTTTTAATGGTATATGTTGACTAAATTCTTATACACAGTAGAGTATACCATGGAAGTGTTCATGTATGATTTTTCTATGGTTGCCGACTTATTCAAATCTTGCCTTGAATATTTGAGTAAGGTCCTTGAGTAGTATGTGGAGACTAACCTTATTTTGAATTAGGAAAAATATCATTTAACATCAAAGAAGGCATATTTCTTGTCAATGATATTTTGGGTAAGGGCATCTATTTTGATCAACCAAAGGTAGAAGTGATTGCTAAATTACCTCCCCCATTTCTGTAAGAGGTGTTATAATTTTTTTTGGTCATGCCAGGTTATATAGGCATTTCATAAAAGATTTTTTGAAGATTTCTCAACACTTGTGAAAACTCCTTGAAAATGAGGTAAAGTTTGAATTTGGTGGTTGTTGTTTCAGAGCCTTTAAGTATCAATGATATCCTTATGTCGGCTCCTATCATCGTGGTTTCATATGGATCAATTCCTTTTGAAGTCGTGTGATACGAGTGGTGTGGCTGTAATGAACCTTAAGGTCATTTTTTGTATTTTTGCTTATTTTCCCCATTACAAATTTTATATAACTTTCCCAAGTCATTTATTACTTGCTGGGACTAACATTTCAGTTATCGGGTGATTAATTTAGTATTTAGAGCCAATTTCCTATTTTGAAGTCTTTTTTGGTTCAAATTGCCTATCGAGTGAAAAAATTAGTCAAACAATCTTATATGCTGAATCTGACTTTTCCAGTAGCTCTAGAATCTTTACTTTAGGCTAGCTAGACCTTTGTTTTGGGTCTCGAGACACTCGAGCCTATTTCAAGCAATTAGTCAAAAGTTAAGAAAATCGTAAGCTGATGTGGGCCCCACTTTTCATTGAAACAACCTCAGATGGAAATATTGGATGTGCCACTAAGTTTGGAATGCTGAATTTGATAGGGTAGCATAGTTTGTTTTGTGTATACGAGATTTTGAATGAATCTGAGGGGTTGGCAGAGACTAGGAAATTTCCAAGTCTCAACTGTTGCTGGTGCACCTGCGTGCACGAGTGACCTATCGTATAAGAGATTATCTCACTAGTGTCAAGTGTCTCAGTAGTTATGATCATATCACATAAGCAACATCCTCAATAGCAACACAAGAGTCACATATGCAAGTACTGAGTATCGTGTAACCCATAAGGGATTAGTGGACGAGTATCACATACGTGATCGACAGATTGCGAACATGATTCTCGTGTACTTGGGAAGGGTATAAATGTACAATTTAGTCTGTTTTTCCTAATTCTCATCCATTCTCAAGAGTGTTAAACCCTAAGATTGGGAAACCTTGGGAATAACATGGTGGGTACTTTTGGGAGTTTGGTTAAACATTAATTGATTTTAGCATCAATATACCTTGAAATTTATTCATTTTTAGTGTAATTACTCCTTTAGCATATGGGGATGATTGTTGGTTTCAGAAATATGATTTTCATAAATAGGCCTTATATAGGACTTTTGTGTGATTATGGACCTGAATCCCAATAGTGATATATGGGTATCATTGTTCTTATTTTGATGATTAGATTGTTATTTTGATAGCTTGGCACCTTACTCAAGCTTCTTAAAAGGTAAACTTGGTGATTAGCAAATTCTACAAGCTTTCTTCGGCATCCAGGTAGGCTAGGTTTTCCTCCTTTGTAGATTGATCTATTTTATAGTATGATTTTTATATTATTTTGATTTGGGATGGTATTTAGGTATTTGTGATAAGAATGATAATACTTGGGTTAGTTGGACTATTTAGGCTATCTAGAAATCATAATTTAGGCATAGTTGGCTTAGTTGCTTAGTTTCTTAGTAGAATCTCTATCTTAGGGATAATTAAGACTTTATTAACATCATAATTTAGATTTAGATACCTTATTTTAGTCTGGGGTAGAGTTTCCTTATAATGGATTTTGGTTATAGGAGTTGGCCCCCCTTTGTCCGCCTTAAGCCAAGACTTGAACTAGTTTTAGTAGACCTTTACATGCTCGTATGCATTTTGAAATGCTTATTATAAGACTTGATGAGACAAGATTCTTAAGGTTCATGATGACACTTGGAGTTAATGCCAATCATGGTAAAACATGATAGTTATAAGGATAGATGATATGTGTACCATTTCAAGTCCAACTATAGATTATAATATTGATGATATATTTTGGTTTGAGTCCAACAATTAATTATTATATTGATGAGAGTAGTACTAGTTTGATTCTAGAAAATGATTATGATGGTGCTATAAGTACTAGTTTGAGTTCGATTAATGATTATGGTATTGATGATATGAATACCAGTTTATGTCTGGCAAAGGAAGGTTTTCATAGTGTGACATGATATGGATGGGTTCCTAGTGATAGCGTGAAAGTTGGCAAATTTTTGTTTCTCATGTATATGTTTTATACATTTTTCCTTAATTACACCCTTTAGGCTTCTGGGGGCCTGCATTGGGTTATTTACTTTTCTATTTTTATTGGCATATGGGGTCCAATTTTGTAGTTATAATTTCTTGATATTTATGTGTTGTTCCAGTTTAAGTACTTAATGATGTATAACAAGGCTGGAATTACTTTTAGTTTTGCCCCTAATTTTAACTTAATTATGTTGTCTAGCATCTTATCATACTAATATAATTATTTAGCTTAGTCGACCAATGATGCGTAATGAGTACCCACAGTTTTTGAACTCATACTACACTTATGTAACTTTTGGTACAAGTCCGAGTACTATTATATCAACCTATAGTTGCTAAGCCAATGGTTGCCCAGCCTGCTATGTCTGTTGAGGAGCTAAAGATGTTAGGCATATTCTTAAGATTGGCTCCGCCTAGTTTTTCTAGTGCACCAGGCAAGGATGCATATGAGTTTCTGATTGCTTGTGAGGATAAGCTCTATAATTTGGGCCTAGTTGAGACTCGTAGTGTGGATTATAGTACTATTCATTTAGACATGGTTGCTCGACATTAGCGGAGAGGTCATCATGATTCTAGGCCAGCTGAATCTTCTTCTTTGACATGAACTCAGTTCTCTGAGACTTTCTTGGAGAAGTACATATCTTGCGGTCTCATGGATCATTTGAGGAGTCAGTTCTTGAGGTTGGAGCAAGGCTCCAACAAAGTTGTGGAGTATGAGGTTTATTTTTATGAATTGGCTAGGCTTCCTACTTTTATTCAGACTACTGAGTACTAAAGGGTCTATTGCTTTATTTTAGGATTAACAATTCCTCTTTGCATGTCCACTCAGTGTTTGGTTGTTATAGGTAGGGCTTTTATTGAGGCGTATGACCATGCTGAGGTAATAGAGGATGTCCATCAGCAAGCCCAGGGGGCAGCGATAAGAGACCTTGGTATTAGGGCAATTTCAGTGAGAGTCATACTAGTTCCTAATTTAAAGGTAGTAGTCCTTAGGGTAGATACCCAATTCAACCTATCATACTCAGAGTCAGCCTAGTAGACCCATTCAGGAATTAATCTAAATTACTAATGGTGGTCATCTATGTCTTAGTGATGACCTTAGTTAGGGTAGCAATCATGCTTTTAGGGTTTCACATTTTAGGTATTTTAGTCGTGGTGCTTATGTTGGGTCAGTCAGAACTTTTTGTTATGGTATAGCTCACGGGGCATGTTGTGGTTGAGGAGCTTTTGGACATTACTCGTGAGAGTTTCCTAGCCGTGGAGTAATTGTTACCTCTTTGCAGAGTGTTCCCCCTATTGGAGCAGTTAATCCCTTAGTTAGAGGTGGTATGCATGGTCGTAGGAGTGGTCCCCAGGGTGCTCGTAAAGGTTCTTAGTTAGGTAGTATAGAAGATCAGCCAGGAGCCCATCCAGTTGGAAGGTATGGTTAGTTGTATGCAGTATTGACTAGGCCTAAGGCTAAGTCTTTGGATGATGTTATCACATGTACAATTTTGATGTGCCATCAATCAACCTTTTCTTTACTTGATTCGGCATCCACTTATTTTAATGTTTTTGATTATTATTCCCCATGGTTAGAGTTTTCTTAGGATTTGCCATCTATGAATTTATGTGTATTTAACACCATGGGTGATTCTTTAGTAGTGGATCGATTTTTAGATTTTTTGTTGTGATTGTTAGGGATATTGATACTTATGTTGATCTCATTATAGTATAGATGGTATATTTTGATGTTATTTTGGTCATGGCCTGGTTATACCACTATCATGAGGTCATGGATAATTTTTCCAATACCACTATCTTAGTCATCCCAGCATACAACCGATCATACAGCAGGAACCTATTAGTTATGAGTCGATTAGGATTATTTCCTTTGTTTGTTCTGGGAGACTTATCTTGAGGGGCAATAAGTCTTATCTTGCATAGATTCATAATGTTAGTATAAAGAGTCTATCGCTTGTCTCATTTTCTATAGTCTATAAGTTTCTAGATATTCTCCCTATCATCAGCCTAGTATACCCCTTGCTCATAAGATTGAGTTTGCTATCGACCTTGAACCTAGCACTTGACTTTTTTGTTCGAAACTTTACTGTATGGATCCTGTCAAGCTTATGGATCTGAATTCTCAATTTTAGAATCTTCTTGGAAATCAATTTATTAAAGTAAGTGTTTTTCCTTTGGGAGATCCAGTGTTGTTTATGAAGAAGAAAGATGGATCAACTAGTACGTGTATTGATTATAGGCAGCTCAAAAAGGTGAAAATAAAGAATTATTATCCTCTGCCTCGTATTGATGACTTGTTTGACTTGCTCCAGGATGCAGTAGTGTTTTCTAAGATTGATTTGAGGTCTAGTTACCATCAGTTAAGGATTCGGGTCGAGTATATCCCAAAAATAACCTTCAAGACTCATTATGGTCACTATAAGTTCTTGGTGATGTACTTTGGATTGACTAATGCCCTAGCTGCATTTATTGATTTGATAAACTGAGTGTTCAAACCTTGTTAGGATTTATTTGTGATTGTGTTCATCGATGATATCCTTGTGAATTCGAGGAGTAGATATAAGTACGCACAATATCAGACAGTAGTGCTCCAAACATTGAGAGATCATTTTTTTTGTAAAGTTCTCTAATCCTGAGTGTTTGCTTGAGTCACTGACATACCTTGGGCATATAAGATCTAAGGATGGGATTAAGGTAGACCTGATGAAGATTAAGACTATTCGTGATTTGGCCAAGCCCACATCTCCCACTAAGGTTTGTAGTGTTATTTGCTCGGCCAATAACTACAGATGATTCGTTAAGGGTTTTACTATTATTTCAGTACCTGTGATCAAATTAAAATGGAATGAAGTTCCTTTTTGTTGGTTGGATGAGTGTGAGGTGAGCTATAGTAAGATCAAGGAGTTTCTTTCTTTGGCTCCTATTTTGGCTCTTCCAATTGGGGGTGAGGGATTCACCTTGTATGGTGATACTTCTAGTATTAGTTTGGGCTATGTATTGATGTATTAGGATCAAGTTATCGCTTAAGCTTCAAGGAAGATTAAAGTGCATGAGCTCAACTTACCCACTCATTATTTAGAGTTGGCGGTGGTAGTTTTGATGCTTACGATTTGAAGGCATTGTCTAGTTTTTGTGCATTGTGAGATGTTCATAGATCATCATAGTCTTCAACATCTTATGACCCAGATAGAGCTTAATGTTAGGCAGCACAGATTGATATAGTTGCTTAAGGATTATGATATCTCCATCTTAAATCATTTGAGCACGAAAAATATCGTAGCTGACACATTGAGTTGTGAGCAATGAGTATGGGTATCTTGGCAAGTATCTTAGTTTCTTAAAAAAATTTGGTGTGGTGTATTTAGTCCTTAGCCAACTTAATGGTACAAATTTATATTTTTGACCCTAGAAGGTTATTGCTAGTATTAATGAGAGGTCCTTGCTATTTGAGCAGATTTTGGATTGCCAATTAATAATAAGGGACTTCGCATCCTCTATGATATGGTGTTGAGTGGTGAGTCCAAGAGGACTACCATAGATTTTGAGCTTGTCTTGAGGTTTTATAGATGCCTTTGTGTTCTGAGGATCGATGACTTGGGTTAGTTGATTAAGCATGAGGCTTACATCTCTAGATATTTTATTCATCAATGTACTACTATGATGTATAAAACTTGAGACAACATTATTAGTAGAATGGATAAAGAGATATGTGCCAGAATTTGTAGCTCATTGCCAATGTTGTGGCAGGTTCAGTTCGAGCATTAACAACCCGATGGATTGATTTAGAGGTTGACCATTCTCAAGTGGAAATAGGAGTGGATTACTATGGACTTTTTAAGTGGTTTGCCTCACATTTCCCATGGTTTCGATGGTGTTTGGTTCATTATGGATCGATTGACCAAGTTGGTACATTTCATTCCTATTCATATGTCCTTCAGTTCTGAGAGGTTAGCCTATATTTATATGCATGAGATAGTCTATTTGCATGGTAGGCCTATATCCATTATTTCAGATCAGGGTTCCATGTTCATTTCTAGATTTTAGAGAGCTTTCTTAGAGAAGTTCGGTACTCAGGTTGACCATTGTACAACCTTCCATCTGCAGACTGATGGTCAGTTGAAATGAACTATTTAGGTTCTTGAGGATATTCTCCGAGTCGATGTTATGGATTTTGGAGGTTAGAAGGATCAACACTTAGATTTGGATGTGTTTGCATATAATAATAGTTATCATTCAAGTATTGAGATGGTGCCTTTTAAGGCTTTATTTGGTAGGCAATGTCGTTTCCTGATTGGATGGTTTGAGATTTTTTAGGTTAGACCACATGGTACTGACTTGCTTTATGAGTCATTGGATAAAGTCAAGTTGATTCAGGACAGGTTGGGAGCACCACAAAGTAGGCAGAGGGCTTATGCAGACCATAGGCTTCGTGCCTTGATATTTCAAGTTGGTGATCAAGTATTCCTCCGTGTATTAACCAAGAAGGGTGTGATAACATTTGGGAGAAAGGGAAAGCTCTGCCCCAGACATATTGGACCCTTCAAGATTCTTTACAAATTAGGGGAAATGGCTTATGAGTTAGCCTTACCCCCATATTGTCCTTTTATCCATTCTATTTTCTATGTTTTCATGTTATGCCGATACATTCCTAATCCATCTCATATGCTTAGAGGGAATTTAGTCTAGTTGGATGAGAGATTGACCTTTGTGGAGAAGTCTATGGTCATTTTGGCTAGTAACCTTAGGTTGTTATGTACAAGGGATATTCCTGTAGTTAAGGTTCAGTAGAGGTACCTCATGCCTCCCAACAAAGGAGGCTACTTAAGAGTTTGATAGTAAGATAGAGACATAGTATCCTCACTTGTGTGAGACTTCAGGAACATCTTAATAGTATTGATATTGTAATGACCCTTCAAGTCATTTTCCACATTTCCACTTATTTTATCCATTTGAGCTTTCCCATAGCTTCCCCAAGTCATTTATGACTTGCTGGGACAATAGTTCATTTATCGGGTAGTTCGTTTGATTTTTAGAGCCACTTCCTTATTTTAAAGTCTTTGCTGGTTCACCTTTGCTACTGAGAAAAACATTTAGTCAAATGATCCAAAATAATCAATTTGACTATTCCAATAGCTCCAAAATGTTAACTTTAAGTCCCGAGACACCTGGACCCCTATCGAGTTATTGGTCAGAAGTTAATAAAATGGTAAATTGGGTGTGGACCCACTTTTCATTGAAATAACCTTGGGTGGAAATTTTGACAGCACCATTGAGTCTAGAACATCGACTTTGATAGGGTATCATAGTTTGTTTTCATATATGGGATTCTGGATGAATCCCACCGGGTTGGCGGAGACATGGAAATTTACAAGTCTAAGTTGGTGTGGGTGCACTCCTATTCACGAGTCACCGATTGCGTAAACAATGAAAAGACTAGTGGAAAGTATCATGTAAGTGATGAGCTTATCACATGAGTGGCATCTTAGTAGAGATACTAGAGTCTTGTATGCGACTGTTGAGTATTGTGTAAGCGATAAGGGACCAGTGGGCAAGTATCGTGTCGATCACGAATGCAATTCCCATGAACCTAGAAAGGTTATAAATACCCCTTTCATTCCATTTTTGCCCATTTCTCATCCAAGAGTTTTAAACCTAAATATTGGGAAAGCTTGGGAATAACATTATGGGTGCTTTTGGGAGCTTGGGTTAAGGTAAATTACGCAATTCTTATTCAAATTTGAGGTAAAATTCCTTCATTTTCATGGTTGATTTTTCCATTCTCATCTAAAAATCCCAAAATCTTGGTGTCCGGATTTTAGCACCAATATAGATCGAAATTCACCCATTTTTGTAGGTAATTACTCTATTAGCACATGGAGACGCTGAGTTGATTTCAAAAATGTGATTTTAATAAACACACATAGGATTTTTTCATTTGTTTGAACCCAAAGCACAATAGTGCAATATAGGTATAATGTTCTCTTTTTGATCAGTAGATTGTGATATTGATAGCAGGGCACCTTGTAAAAGCTTTACAAAAGGTAAAATCGGTGATTTAGTGGATTCTTTGAGCTTTCTTCGGCATCTCAGTAGGATAGGTTTTTCTCCCTTATATATTGAGTTAGTTCTTATGATATTATGTAGATTTGGGATGGGTTTTAGGTGTTGGTGATATAAATGACATTACTCGGGTTAGTTGGATCGTTTAGGCTATCCAAAAATTATAATTTACGCATCGTTGGCTTACTTGCTTAGTTACTTAGTAGAATTTCCTTCTTAGGACTAATTAATACTTGCTTAACATATAAAAATTAATTTTGATACCTTAGTCCAATCCAGGGTAGAGTTGCCTTATAATGGATTTTGGCGATAGTAGTGGGCCCCCTTTGACCCGCCTTAGGATAAGACTTGAACTAGCTTTTGTAGACATTTACATTCTCATATGCATTTTGAAATTCTTATTATAAAGCTAATTAGATTATATACATAATAGACATGATTGTTTGACACTAGGTGTTGATACCAGTTACGATAAAACCCGGTAGTTATAAAGATTGATGATATATGTTTCGATTTGAGTCTGACTATTGATTATGATATTGATGGTATATATCAATTCGTGTCTGGCAATTTATTATTATATTGACAAGAGGAGTATCGATTCCATCCCGACAAGTGATTATTATAATGCTATAGATATAGGTATGAGTTTTGTTATTGATTATGGTATTGATGATATGAATACCGATTCGAGTTTGACAAGGGGAGGTGTTCATAGTGTTACATGATAAGGATAGGTTTCTAGTGATAGCATGAAGGTTGGAAAATTATGGTTGCTCAGGTATATGGGTTATATATTTTTCCTTAATTATACCCTCTAAGCTTATGACGTATTTTGTTGAGTGATTTACTATTGGCATATTGTGGCCAATTTTGTAGTTATAATTTCTTGATCTTGATATGTTGTTGTAGTTTATGTATTTAATCATGTAAAGCAAGGTTGGATTTACTTCCAGGTTTGCCTCTTTATTTCGTCGTAGTTACGTTGTCTTGAATCTTATCATATTTATATCATGATTTAGTTCAGTCGGTCGATGATGACTACTGAGTACCCATTAGTTTTGTACTTATACTACACTCTTGTACCTTTTGGGTCAGATCCTAATACCAATTATTCATTCGACGATTGTGATGTGTTGAACTTCGAAGATAGGGTGAGCTTTTAAAATTGGATTTGCCCCTATTTCCTTGAATTTGTTTATGTTTAGTCTTTTGTTTCCATATAGATTGTATTGACTATTCTAGAAATTGTAGTGTATTTGTAGTAGATCTTGTACAGACTCCACAAGGTCGAGGATGGTTTTCTATGTTATGGCTACCTTCCAGACAATTTCTATTGCCTTACATATTAATGAATTGTATTGTCTAACTCACCCTTTAGGGGAATTTCCCACGAAGTTACCCATTGCAATTAGCTCTGGGCTATAGTTTGGCTTACCTAGTGCCGGGATAGAGTAGGTGCTATCATGACCCACAAATTAGGTCGTGACAGTGGCATTTGTGCGATGTTGGGAAAAAGAAAGGTAAAGTTGTTCTACCTGATCTACTATGATATCAAATCATTAAATGATGTCCAACATAACTATATGGTTATGCAACAAGAGTTGACTACAGTGGTATATTCTTTTGAAAATTTTTCGCCTATTTATTAGTACGAAAGTTATTGTACACACGGACCATACAGCTCTTCCAATTCATCCTTCCAAGGTTTATCCTTGTTGTTTTACATTTTTTTAGATACAATTGTAGTTTATTTTATGAAAATACAGGAGAAAATCCTAAGTTGGGACGCTTGCAACTAAGTATTGGGGCCTAACACACTACATTGTCGTGAAAAACCACCTGTGTACGCATGCTATGAACCTGGATGAACATGATATCCCTGCAGGTGTACAACATTTTATTGCCAATTTTTTCTTGGGAGTCTTTGGAACGGCCGGGTTTGGGCAGTTGGTGTCCAAGAATCCCCGAGGCAGCCTCTTTTGAAGAATGGATGCAACTGTGTGCACAGCTGTTGTGCAGATCAACAGTGATAACTTTTTATGTATGGGTCATATTTTGTGGGCTTATCTCACTTATAACGCTCAAACTACACCTCTCTAATGAGAATGTAAGCGATCGTTGTCAATATATAATCCAACTAGGTTAGGGTCGAATCCCACATGGAATATGGTGTGAACTTAAGTTGTTTGTGATTTAATCAACTGATAGTTAAATGTTTCCTGAAATGGGGGTTTTGGAGATTAGCAAATAATTGTTGTCACTTTAGTTTCAGTATTTGAAATCAACAGTTTTTCAAAAACCAGAATTATGTTCACTATCGGTTTTAGTACTTGACAGATGCTAATAGTGATTCAAGATTCTCACAGTAGGTAGGACAACAGATTATCTCTATCAAAGTTATGCGTAAATTTCTCTCGACCTACTTAAAAATTTAATTACCTAATCCTCTCAGACTTAGGGAATTTATATTTACTAACCAGTCTTTCCCTCAGGTTAATTAACCTTGCTACATCGTTGATTATTAAATGGAAGTTTAGTGTTTCCAAGTCCCTGTCAATAATTCACTTCCTTCTATAATTGATTTCTTATCTCAGGCAAATCAAAGAAGGTACTATCTATCGTTTGCAACCAATAAACAGTAATTACAATCTCAGAATTATCAAGGAGTCATATTACCTTTAGAATCGGAAACACAGAGCATCTTACAAAGACTTAACCCATAGATCCCATAATTTGGGTCAAAGGGATTCAGCCACTCGTAATGTAATAAGCTAAACAACTAGACGTATTCATAATTTGAAAGATGAACTTACCACAAGATGAATAATAACTAGTGATTCTCAGATTAGGTCACAATAGAAATCCAAAAATATTGATGAAAATCTCCTCAAAGTTAATTATTTTTCAAGCCAAGAAACTAGAGAGAAAAATAACAAAATATGTTTGTTCGAAAATTATGCTCCGAACATCTCTAGAAAACCCTAAACAATACTTTTTAGAGTTCAGCCTAAATAAGGAAACAAAATCACAGAGTTTAATAATTCCTCGAATTAGGCGACGACATTCGTGATACCTTTTCAGGAGTCTGAAGACTTATCCCAAATATCGCCAGCTCCTTTTTCAATTTTAGCACTTCCTGCTTATAGTTGACGATGAATCCTAACGACTTATTAGAAATGTGATGACATATCAGACAATGTCTTCACTTCTCCACCTCAGCTCACATGTTCTTCCCAAGGCTGATAGTGACTCTGACGACGTATCAACTCTTTGATGGCTTATCAGGAAATGTCATCACAACTTTCAGTTGAGGTCCATTCTCTGTCTAAGGCTGATGGTATATCTGATAACTTATCACAGGTCTAACGACTTATCAGGAATGTCGTTAGCCACACTTCTTTTGTGTTTGCTTTATATTTCAACTCTAAACAAGATACGACATTAATTTACCTATAACAACCATGCATAGACCGGTATTACACTATCCAAACAAGTTAGCAATTAGCAACGTATCTGGTGTGCCCTCACAACAAAACAATCCCCCTTTTCTCATATCAGTAATCATATATGTAACTATGGGGACAATTAAAAATACTCACTCTTAGAATGAAGTGCCAATCAATGTATGCCAAATACTATAGGATTACCCTTATTTTCATTACCAAGATCTTCAGACAGGTCAGCTAAGATAACTATAGGTCTTCTCTTTTGCTTGTAATGTAGGCTAGGGGCTGGTATGACACTTGATGATATTTAAAGTGACTAAGCATCCTTGACACTACACTAGCTTTTGGGGTTTCACTCATTAACCTTTTTATATTCTTTTCTTTTCTTGATCACACTTATTTAGGATGGGTACGGTCTTTTCCACAATCACTTATTCTTTTTCACAGTTTTTCTTTTTCTTGCTCTTTCCCACTGCACCATGCTTTTTATTCTTTTCTATTATTCTATCTTTTTTATACTCATTTTGTATCACGCACCCCTATGATAGCCACCCTTAACTTAGACAATTTGCCTAAGTCAAGGTGCACTATGTCCAAGGAGGACCAAGCCCAAAACAGGTTTATTGTGATATAAATAGGAAGGTGATAGGTTTCATAAGAAAAAATAGGCTAAGGAGGCTCAATGTAGGGATCAAGGGATATTCGACATACTGGGAAGATCATTTAGGCTAAAAGTGGGCTACTATCAAAACGGCCTATGATCCTTTCCTAACCCCTATCCTTTAACCTAGGTAAGACTAACCGGGCAAGTTCTAAATCAAACATACAGAGGGAACTAAATAAAATCTCACACGCACATGGCTCACTAGTATATCACCAGTTACTAATTATCCAGTTTATGCAGCTATTTAGCAATGATTATACAAAGATGTACAGTGTTAACACTTAGATGGAAATCACACATTTAAACCTTCAAACCATTACAGAGGTGCTCAAAAATTATAAAAACAATTTAACTACCTTAGTTACTTGTTTTTCTCCTAGTTAGTTACAAAATTTTACAACAACAATGTACCTTATACCCTCAACTTAAAATGACAGAAAAACTAAACTAAGGGTTAGGGTATACCTCGAGTAGATCAAGCCCTGAGATCATGGGTTGACTCCCATGTAGCTCCTGATATAACATCGTGGCATGACTCAAGCATTTTAATTACTTTAGACTTTGTCAAGATTGATAGTAACAATACTGTTCATCGAGTTTTTTGGTCTAATATAAAGTTTGACTCATTTCCCATTTACCTTGAAGGTGTTTCCGTCTTCATTTTCAAGTTCTATTAGTCCAGATAAGTAGACTTGACTAACTCTAAATGGGCCTGACCACTACTATTTAAGCTTACCTGGGAACAGTTTGAGTCTGGAATTGAATAGAAGCACCAAGTCAACTTTTTAAAAGTCTCGTTTCTCTATCCTACAATCATGATACTTTTTTATCTTTTCTTTGTATAGGTATACTCATTCATATGCCCTAAGATGGAATTTATCCATCTCATTCAGTTGTCCCAGTCTCAGCTCTGATTCCTTCTTCTAACTCAAATTCAATCTTTTGAGTGCCTGTAAGGCCTAGTGCTCTAGTTCTATTGGTAAGTGGAATGCCTTTCCATAGACTTACTAAAATGGTAACATGCCACTGAGTGTCTTAAAAGCAGTTCGGTATGCCCACAAGGCATCATCAAGCTTTCGAGACCAGTCTTTCCAACTAGCATTCACTGTTTTGGTTAGGATGGCTTTAATCTCTCAATTTGACACCTCTAATTGGCCACTAGTTTGTGGGTTATATGGAGTGGCTACTCTATGCTGTTTCACCCCATATTTCTCTAAAGCCGCCCGAAATACTTTGTTGAAAAAATGAGATCCTCCATCGCTTATAATAGTATGTGTTACTCCAAAGTAAGAGAAGATGTTCTTCTTTAGAAAAGCAATAACCCTTTTTCCTTCATTATCAGAAAAGGAAATAACTTTAACCTATTTTGATACATACTTAACAGCAACTAAAATATACTTCATCCCATATGACCTTACAAAACAACCCATAAAATTGATGCCCCAAACGTCAAACAATTCCACGTCAAGCATCTTAGTCAAAGGAATCTCATGTATTTTGGAGATTGACCCCTGCCTCTTACATTGGCCGCATTTTAGCACAAACTCGTGAGCATCCTTGAACAATGTTGGCCAATAGTAGATGCTCTGCAGCACCTTCCTAGTCATTCAATCACCTGTATGGTGACCTCCAATTGGGAAAGCGTGACATGCTTTCAATATGCATAATACATCCACTTCTGGTACATATCTCCTTATAATATTGTTAGCACATCACTGAAAAAGATATGGCTCATCTTAGAAATAATATGTCACATCTGCAGGAATTTCTTTCTTTGATGGAAAGAAAGATTTTCTGGAATGACCTCACTCACAACATAATTTACAAAATTAGCGTACCAAGGCAATTTCTCCACAGCAGTAGCCAAGATCGCCTCATCAGGAAATGCATCATTTATCTCTAATTCATCACTAATTGCCTGCTCACCTTTCATTCTAGATAGATGATCTACAACCTGGTTTTCACAACCTTTCCGATCTTTGACTTCAAAGTCAAATTCTTATAGCAGCAACACCCATCTAATTAGCCTTGGTTTTGCAGCCTTCTTAGTCATCAAATACCTCAAGGCTGCATGGTCAGTGTGGACCACCACTTTGGTCCCAAGTAGGTAAGCCCTGAATTTCTCAAAAGCGTACACAACAGCCAGGAGTTCTTGCTCAGTGAAAGTGTAGTTATTTGGTGCTTCGTTCAGTGCTTTATTGGCATAGTATATTGGATGAAATAGTTTTTTTATTTTGTCCCAATACAGCTCCAAGGGTAACACTGCTTGCATCACACATGATCTCAAATGGTTTTGACCAGTCCGGAGTAACAATTTTAGGGGCCTCAACTAGCTTCTTTTTAAGGCATTCAAATGCCTTCAAGAAATCATCATCGAATGAAAACTTCACTTCATTCTCCAAAAGTTTGCTAAATGGATTTGAAACCTTTGAGAAATCTCTTAAAAACCTTCGGTAAAAGCTAGCATGTCCAAGAAAACTATGCACTCCATTCACTGAAATGGGAGGTAGTAGTTTCTCAATAACTTCAACCTTGGCTCGATCAACTTCTATCCCTTTTGCTAAAATTTTGTGCCCGAGAATGATGCCCTCATTTAACATAAAGTGGCATTTCTCCCAATTAAGCACCAAATTAAATTCAACACATTGTTGCAAGAATATACTCATGTTTTCCAAATACATCTCAAATAAATCTCCCACCACAGAGAAATAATCCATGAATATCTCTATGGTGTCCTCCACCATATCTGAGAAGATAGATATCATGCACCACTGAAAAGTAGCGGATGTATTGCATATCCCAAACAACATTCTACTAAATGCAAAGTTACCATATAGACATGTGAATGTTGCCTTCTCCTGGTCTTCAGGAGTAATACAGATCTGGTTATATTCGGAGTAACCATCCAAGAAGCAATACTATCCCTTCTGGCCAATTAACCAAGCCTTTGATCCATAAAGGGCATCGGTAAGTGCTCTTTCAAAGTCCATTAATTCAGTTTGCGGTTGTCCATGCAAACTCTCCACCCAGTCATAGGACTGAGAGGAATCAACTCATTCCTTGCATTTGAAACCATAATTATGCCCCCCTTATTGGGTATGCATTGAACTGGGCTCACCCATTCGTTGTTAGAAATAGGGTAAACTACTCCAGCATCAAACTACTTAATAATTTCCTTCTTAACCACCTCTTGCATGGATGGGTTAAGATGGTGCTGGTGCTTGATGGTTGGAATATAATATTTCTCAAGTTAAATTTTATGCATGCAGATGCCAGAGGGGATGCCAATAATATCTGCGATGGTCAATCCTATTGCTCTCTTGCATCTTATCATATTTATATCATGGTTTAGTTCAGTCGGTCAATGATTCCTACTGAGTACCCATTAGTTTTGTACTTATACTACATTCTCTACCTTTTGGTGTAGATCCTATTGCCAATTGCTGATTTGACAATTTTAATGTGTCGAACTTAAAAGATAGGGTGAGCTTTTAAAATTGGATTTTCCCATATTTACTTCTATTTGTTTATATTTAGTCTTTTGTTTCCATATAGATTGTATTGACTATTCTAGAATTTGTAGTGTATTTTTAGTAGATCTTGTACAGACTCTACAAAGTCGTGGATGGTTTTCTATATTATGATTACCTTCGACAATTTCTATTGCCTTACTTATTAATAAATTGTTTTGGATAATTCACCTTTTTGGGGAATTTCCCACCAAGTTACCCATTGTAATTAGCTCCAGGCTATGGTTTGGCTTACCTACTGCCAGGATAGAGTAGGTGCTATCATGACCCACAAATTGAGTCGTGACAGTGCCATTAGTGCAATGTTGGGAAAAAGAAAGGTAAATTTGTTCTACCTAATCTACTATGATATAAAATCATTGAATGATGCCCAACATAACTATATAGTTATGCAACAAGAGTTGACAACGGTGGTATATGATTTTGAAAATTTTTGGCCTATTTATTAGTACAAAAGTTATTGTATACACGGACCATGCAGCTCTTCCAATTCATCCTTCCATGGTTCATCCTTGTTGTTTTAAATTTGTTTGGGTACAATGTTAGTTTATTTTGTGACAATACAAGCGAAAATCCTATGTTGGGAGGCTTGCGGCTAAGTATTTAGGCGTAACGCACAACATTGTGGTGAAAAACCACTTGTGTATGCATGCTATGCACCTGGATACCTATGATATCCATGGAGGTATACAACATTTTCTTGCCAATTTTTTCTTGAGAGTATTTGGCACCGCCAGGTTTGGGCAGTTGCACAGGTATCCAAGAATCCCTGAGGCCGCCTCTTTTGAAGGATGGATGCAACTGCGTGCACAGCTGTTGTGCAGACCAGCTATGATGAGTTTTTATGTATGGATCATAGTTCATGAGCTTATCTCACTGATAATGCTCAAACTATACCTCTTTAATGAGAATGAAAGCTATCATTATCAATATATAACCCAACTCGGTTGGGATCAAATCCCATAGGGAATATGGAGTGAACTTATATTGTTTGCAATATAATCAATTGATAGTTGGATGTTTCCAAAAATGGGGGTTTTGGAGATTAGCAAATAATTGTTGGTGACTTTAATTTTGTTGTTTGAAATCAAGAGTTTTTGGAAAACCAGAATTATGTTCACTATGGGCTTTAGTACTTAACAGATACTAATAGTGATTCAAGATTCTCACAGTAGGTAGGATAACAAATTATCTCTATTAAATTTATGCCTAAATGTCTCTCGACTTACTTAAACATTTAATTACCTAATACTCTCATACTTATGGAATTTATATTTGTTAACCAACTTTACCTCAGGTTAATCAACCTTGTTGCAGCGTCAATTATTAAATGGAAGTTTAGTCTTTCCAAGTCCCTGTCAATAATTCACTTCCTACTATATTTGATTTCTTATCTCAAGCAAATCAAAGCAGGTGCTTTCTATCGTTTGCAACCAATAGACAATAATTACAATCTCAGAATTATCAAGGAGTCCTATTACCTTTACAATAAAAAACACAGAGCATCTTATCAAGACTTAGCCCATAGATCCCATAATATGGGTCAAAGGGATTTAGCCACTCATAATGTAATAAGCTAAACAACTAGAAGTATTCTTAATTTTAAAGATGAACTTACCACAAGATGAATAATAACTAGTGATTCTAACATTAGGTCACAATAGAAATCCGAAAATATTGATGAAAATCTCCTCAAAGTTAATTATTTTTCAAGCCAAGAAACTAGAGACAAAAATAACAAAATACGTGTGTTCTAAAATGATACTCCAAACATCTCTAGAAAACCCTAAACAATATGTTTTATAGTTCATCCTAAATAAGGAAACAAAATCACAAGTTTAATAATTCCTTGAATTAGGCGACGACATTCGTGATATCTTATTAGGAGTCTGAAGATTATCACAAATGTCGTCAGCTCCCTCTTCAATTTTAGCACTTTCTGCTTAAGGCTGATGTGAATCCAAACAACTTATCAGAAATGTGATGACAATCAGACAATGTCGTCACTTCTCCACCTCAGCTAACATATTTTTCCTAAGGATGACGGCGACTCTGACGACTTATCATCTCTTTGACGGCTTATTAGGAAATGTCGTCACAACTTTCAGATAAGGTCCATTCCCTGTCTAAGGCTGACGGTATATCTGATAACTTATTATAGGGCTAACGACTTATCAGGAATGTCATCAACGACTTTTCTCCTCTATTTGCTTGAGATTTCAACTCTTTTACTTCCACCCCTGTTGGTTCTCTTACATTTTGTCTTCTACTAGAAAATTAAAGATAAAATAATAAAAAACAACAAAAGTTGCTTAAGACCTTGCAATTATTCTCAGTTAAAAGCCTCAAATATGTTAGCGCCTGCTCACACATCAGCACCCTCAACTTAAGACAATTGCTTGTCCTCAAGAAACTCAAACACAATCAAGAGGATACAAAGTACATTCGGCAATCAATCATCCATATTATCTCAAAACATATTCACCATCTGCAAGGTCAGTCAATTCAAGACAACTGTGTATATTGTTGAAGAACAACAATGCAACACACAGGAATCAAGATACGACATTCATTCAGCTATAAAAACCATGCATAGACTAGTAATACACTTTTCGAACAAGTTAGCAATTAGCAACATATCTAGTATACCCTCACAGTAAACAAATCCCCTTTTTCTCATATCAGTAATCATATATGTAATTATGGGGACGGTAAAAAAACACTCACTCTCAGATTGAAGTTCCAATCAATGTATGCCGAGTACTATAGGCTTGCCCTTATTTTCATTACCAAGATCTTCAGACAGGTCAGCTAAGATCACTATAGGTAATATCTTTGTCTTGTAATGTAGGCTAGGCGCTGGTATCATACTTGATGATATTTAAAGTGACTAAGCCGCCTTGACACTACACTAGCTTTTGGGGTTTCACTAATTAACCTTTCTCTATTCTTTTCTTTTCTTGATCACACTTATTTAGGATGGGTGCGGTCTTTTCCATAATCACTTATCCTTTTGCATAACTTTTCTTTTTCTTTCTCTTTTCCACCGTACCTCGCTTTTTATTTTTTTTATTCTACCTTTATTCATACACATTCTGTATCATGAACCCCTATAACAGCCACCCTCAACTTAGGATATTTGCCTCATTCAAGGTGCACAGTGTCCAAGGAGGGCTAGGACCAAAGCAGGTTCATTTTGATATAAACGGGAAGGTGACAGGTGTCATAAGAAGAAATAGGCTAAGAAGGGATCATAGGATATTCTACATATAGGGAAGGTTGTTTAGGCTAAAAGTGGTCTAATATCAAAATAGCCTATGATCCTTTCCTAACCCCTATCCTTCAACCTAGGTAAGACTAACCAGGCAAGTTCTGAATCCAACATACAAAGGGAACTAAATAAAATGTCACACGCATATGGCACACTAGTATATCATGAGTTACTACTTATCCTGTTTATGCAGCTATTTAGCAATGATTATTGCGTCAATAGAACTAATGCCATACGAAGATGCACAGTGGTAACATTTAGATATAAATCACACATTTAAACCTTCATACCATTGGAGAGGCGCTCAAAAATTACAAAACTAAGTTAACTGCCTTAGTTACTTGTATTTCTTCTAGTTAGCTACAAAATTTTACAACAATAATGTACCCTACACCCTCAACTTAAAATCATAGAAAAACTGAAATAAGGGTTAGGGTATACCTACAGTAGATCAAGCACTGGGATCATGGGTTGCCTCCTATGTAGCGCCTGATTTAATGTTGTGGCACGACTCAGGCATCTCGATTACTTCAGACTTTGTCGAGATAGGTAGTAACAATACTATTCATCAAGTTTTTTAGACCAATATAATGTTTGACTTGCTGCCCATTTACCTTAAAAGTATTTCCATCTTCATTTTCATGTTCTGCTACTCCAGATAAGTAGACTTCACTAACTCTAAACGGGCCTGACCACTTAGATTTTGTGCTTACCTAGGAACAGTTTGAGTCTAGAATTAAACAGAAGCACCAAGTCACCTTTTTGGAAGTCTCATTTCTCTATTCTCCTATCATGATACCTTTTTATCTTTTATTTGTATAGGTATGCTCGTTCATATATCCTGAGATGGAATTCATCCATCTCATTCTATTGTCTAAGTCTTAGCTCTGCTGCCTCATTCCAACTTAAATTCAACCTTTTGAGTCCCCATAAGGCCTTTTACTCCAGTTCTATTGGAAAGAGGCATGCCTTTCCATAGACCAACTAAAATGGTGACTTACTAATGGATGTCTTAAGAGAAGTACGGTATGGCCATAAGGCACCATCGAGATTTTGAGACCAGTCTTTTCGACTAGCATTCACCATTTTGGCTAGGATGGCTTTAATCTCTTGATTTGAAACCTCTATTTGCCCACTAGTTTATGGATGATATGGAGTGGCTACTCTATGCGGTTTCAACCCATATTTTGATAAAGACGCCTAAAACACTTTGTTGCAAAAATAAGATCCTCCATCACTTATAATAGTACATGGTACTCCAAAGCGAGTAAAGATGTTCTTCTTGAGAAAAGCAACAACCCTTTTTCCTTCATTATTAGACAAGGAAATAGCTTTGACCCATTTTGAGACATATTCAATAGCAACTAAAATATACTTCATCCCATACGACCTTATAAAACAACCCATGAAATCGTTGTCACAAACATCAAACAATTCCACTTCAAGCATCTTAGTCAAAGGCCTCTCATGTATTTTGGACATTGACCCCTGCCTCTGACATTGGTCGCATTTAAGCATAAACTCGTGAGCATCCTTGAACAATGTTGGCCAATAGTAGCCACTCTACAGCACCCTCCGAGCTATTCGGTCACCAGCATGGTGACCTCCAACTGGGAAATCATGACATGATTCCAATATGCATAATACATCCACTTCTGGCACACATCTCCTTATAATATTGTCAGCACACCATATAAAAAATATGTCTCATCCCAGAAGTAATGTGTCACATCATGCAGGAATTTTTTTCTTTGATGGAAAGAAAAATTTTCTGGAATGACCTCACTCACAATATAATTTTCAAAATCAACGTTCTAAGGCAATTTATCCACAGCAGTAGCCAAGATCACCTAATCAAGAAATGTATCATTTATCTCTATTTCATCACTAATTGTCTGCTTACCTTCCGTTCTAGATAGATGATCCGCAACCTGGTTTTCACAACCTTTCCTATCTTTGACTTCAAAGTCAAATTATTGTAGCAGTAATACCCATCTAATCAACCTTGGTTTTTCATCATTATTAGTCATCAAATACCTCAAGGTTGCATGATCAGTGTGGACCACCACTTTGGTCCCAAGCAGGTAAGCCCTAAATTTCTCAAAAGCATATACTAAAGCTAGGAGTTCCTGCTCAGTGATAGTGTAGTTATTTTGTGCTTCGTTTAGTGCTTTGCTGGCATAGTTTATTGGATGAAACAGTTTGTCTTTCTTTGTCCCAATACAGATCCAAGGGAAACACCACTTACATCACACATGATCTCAAACGCTTTAGACCAGTCTGGAGTAACAATGATAGGGGCCTCAACCAGCTTCTTTTTAAGAAATTCAAATGCCTTCAAGCAATCATCATCAAAGGAAAAATTTACTTCTTTCTCCAAAAGTTAGCAAAGTGGATTTGAAACCTTTGAAAAATCTCTTATAAATCTTTGGTAAAAGCCAGCATGTCTAAGAAAACTATGCACTCCTTCACTGAATTAGGAGGTGGTAGTTTCTCAATAACTTCAACCTTGGCTCAATCAACTTCTATCCTTTCTGCTGATATTTTGTTCCCAAGAACGATGCCCTCATTTATCACAAAGTGGCATTTCTCCCAACTAAGCACCAAATTGAATTCAACATACTGTCGTAAGGATATACTCAGGTTTGCCAAACACATCTCAAATGAATCTCCCACCATAGAAAAATCATCCATTAATACCTCTAGGTCTCCTGCACCATATCTGAGAAAATAAACATCATGCACTATTTAAAAGTAGCAGGTGCATTGCATAGCCCAAACGTTAACCTCTTAAATGCAAAAGTGCCATATGGACATGTGAATGTTGTCTTCCCCTGGTATTCAGGAGCAATACAAATATGGTTATATCCAAAATAACTATTCAACAAGCAATACCATCCTCTTTCGGCCAATCGATTAGGCATTTGGTCCATAAAGAGCATCAGGAAGTGGTCTTTCAAAGTCCATGAATTTAGTTTGCGGTAGTCCATGAAAACTCTCCACCCATCCACAGGCGTGAGTTAAATCAAGTCATTCCTTTCATTTGCAACCACAGTCATGCCCCCATTTTTGGGAACGCATTGAACTGGGCTCACCCATTCGCTGTCAGAAATTGGGTAAACCACTTCTGCATCTAACCACTTAATAATTTCCTTCTTAACCACCTCTTGCATTGGTGTGTTAAGACAACACTGGTGCTTAATGGTTTGAACACAATCCTTCTCAAGTTGTATTATATGCATGCAGATACCAGAGGGATGCCAATAATATCTACGATGGTTCATACTTTTCTCTCTTGTACCTCTGAAGTACTGAATAAGTTCTTCCACCTGTTGCTTGCCCAAATTAACTGTAATAATAATGGGTAGCATGTTTCCATTACCCAAAAACACATACCTTAAGTACCCCAATAGTTTATTCAATTCCAATAATGGTGGCTCTTCAATGGATGGCTTAGCTGGTGGTGTCAGTTGATTACCAAGATCATGGTCTATCCTTTTAGGAGCAGAAGGATATGAACCCATTTCTAACAAAGCACAAATAGTCTCTTCATATTCCTCAATGACTTCATGATCAAAATTCATCAAACTTTAGCTAAAGTCTCGACAATAAGTTGCTTCTCCATTGAAACCTCCTGTTCATTCTCATAATACACATCAACTACTGAGAACACACTCATTTCTTCATGTTGCTTCATTGATTGGCACACATCAAATCATACCACTTCATTATTCATCCTAAGAAAGATCTCATTCACTCTTAAATCAATCAACACACTTCCGGTTGCGAGAAAAGGTCGATCCAAAATTATGGGCACCTCAAAGTCTACAATGCAATCTAGAATAACAAAATCTGCAGGTAATATGAAGCTAGCTACTTTCACCAACACATCATACAACATACCAACAGGTCATTTTACTAACCGATCTTCCCTCACAAGTCACATATTAGTGGGTGTGGGATTTCCTAGACCCATCTTTCTATATACAGCCAGCGGCATCAAATTAATGCTCACTCTCATATCGCATAATGCCTTAGAAAATTCCATAGAACCAAATTATATAGGGAATAGTTAATTCTCCTAGAACTAGCTTCTTCTGCACCAAGGTCCTCATAGAAATAGTGCTACAATAATGGAGAGTATCCTTCGGTTCGTAGCTCACCTCTCTTTTCTTTGTCACAAGGTCCTTCATGAACTTAGCATATCCAGGCATTTGTTCGAGTGCCTCCACTAAAGGTACATTTATTGTCAATTGTTTGAGCATTGCCATGAACTTGCTGAATTTTTCATCATCAATTTTTTCTTCAATCATTTAGGGAAGGGAGGTGGTGATCTTGGGAGAGATTTTAACACTACCTCTTTCTCCTTCTCTTTCCCTTTTGCTAGAGCATCGTCAGAACCATCCAGTTTCTCAGACTCCACTAGACATTCTTCTTTGGGTTCATCCTCTACCTCAGTCACATCTTCAACCAAACTCTTGCCGACAGAAGGGCTAAGCAATATCTTACCACTCCAAGTAGTATTATCCATACATGAGCCATCATTCCATGGATTCTAGACTGTATCACTTGGTCACATTCCGCTCTTTCTCTGGTTAAATACTGCAAAGAGTTGGCTTATCTGCTGCTCCAACTATTTGATTGTGATGGAGTGTGAGTTTACCAACTGAATAATAGATAATAGATCAGTCTTCATGGTTGTCACACCAAAGTTGGCAACCTCTACTCCCTTCAACAACTTAGCCATCTTGTCCTCTATGGACATCTTTTCAGAACTTGTTGTAGTAGCCTCACGATTTCTAGAAGGGACATATAGCCCGCTCCTATCACTATTGCTTTTCCAGTTTCCCTGCTCCCTATCTTTATAACAAGGCTTATCATAATAGTTTCAACCTTTATTTTTTGGCTATTGCCTTGAAAATCCCTCTAATTATTAACATAGTTTGCCTCTTCCTCTACATCAGTATTAACTCTATCTTGAGATCCCACAGCTTTCACCTTCTCAGTCTTGCCTGATAGTAAGTGCTGGGTTAGCAGGTCCATCTATGCTTTTAGGTGAGCCATGTCTTGTTCACGCTTCTCATCTCTTCTATGTTGTTTGTAGTCATATCCACAGAAACAGTGGGGCTTGATACCATAGAGTCTCTGGTATGCAATGCTCAAATTTGTTTGGTTGTTCTCTCCAGCAGGGAAAGTAAGATCAAAAAGTGAACCAGCAGCAATATTATCTACAATTGGTTTTGTTATAGAGTTAAAAGGCCTGTATAAAGTCTCCATTAAGTGTATGTCCATTAAGTCTCCCAGGTTTCATGCAAGGCTTTAGTTGGGAGCTGCCTAAATTAGCTGATCTCATCCCTCAACTCTACCATCTTGGAAGGTAGAAAGAACCTTTCTAGGAAAGATCTGTTCAACTGCCTCGAGTTGGTTATAGAATCAGGTGTCATCTTATTAAGCCACATTATTACCTCCCCAGACAGAGACAACGGAAACAATCTCAATCGGATAGTATTTTGACCCACTCCTGAGTTATCAAAAGATTTATAGATAGTGACAAAGTCCACCAGATGCAAGTTGAGGTCATCCCCAGGAAGGCCACCAAACAACCCCTTCAGATTAAAGATTTGAATCATAGTACTCATAATGTTGAATTTTTCCCTAGGTGCTAACGGTGGAGGAATAATTGCACTCATTTCACCTACTCCATCCATTCCATCATCATCATCATTGAGGTTATATTAAACCGGCTAGTAATCTTGCCTTTCATGGAATGGACAGTTCCTATTAGCATTACTCTGTACTGGTGCAGCTACTTGCTCAGCACGCCTTGGGTTACCGGGGTTTAAAAACTCCTCATATCTCAAATATTTATCCTCAGGATTTGGATATCGTACTTATTGATCGATATTCTACACATTTACCTGAACTCTAGCTAAGGCTTCTAACCTGTCAGCCTCTTGCTGGTCTGCCATTCTTCCAATTTGTTGCAATTTAGGGTAAAATGGTAATAATAGTTCTATGAAACTTTTGGTTCTTGGCATACACTAAAAAGGTCCTACAATAAATAAAAACAAAAAATAAATGTAAAACTAGGAAAGTTGACTTGCAGTGAATTAGTGCACACAAACTTTAATTTACAATCGTATTCCCTGGCAATGACGCAATTTTTTGATAATGCTCAAACTACACCTCTCTAATGAGTATGTAAGCGATCATTGTCAATATATAACCCAACTAGGTTGGGGTCGAATCCCACAGGAAATATGGTGTGAACTTAAGTTGTTTGCAATTTAATCAACTGATAGTTGGATGCTTCTTGAAATATGAGTTTTGTAGATTAGAAAATAATTATTGGTCACTTTAGTTTTAGTGTTTGAAATAAAGAGTAAATGGAAAACCAAAATTATGTTCACTATGGGTTTTAGTACTTTACAGATGCAAATAGTGACTCAAGATTCTCACAGTAGGTAGGATAACAGATTATCTCTATCAAAGTTATGCCTAAATGTCTCTTGACCTACTTAAGCATTTAATTACCTAATCCTCTCGGACTTAGGGAATTTATATTTACTATCCAAACTTTACCTCTTGTTAATCAACCTTGTTACAGCGTCGATTATTAATAGGAAGTTTAGCGTTTCCAAGTCCCTATCAATAATACACTTTCTACTATATTTGATTTCTTATCTCAAGCAAATCAAAGCAGGTGCTATCTATCATTTATGATCAATAGACAATAATTACAATCTCAGAATTATCAAGGAGTCCTATTACCTTTAGAATAAAAAACACAGAGCATCTTACCAAGACTTAACCTATAGATCCCATAATTCGGGTCAAAGGGATTTAGCCACTCATAATGTAATAAGTGAAACTAGACATATTGATAATTTGAAAGATGAAATTACCACAAGATGAATAATAACTAGTGATTCTCATATTAGGTCATAATAGAAATCCTAAAATATTGATGAAAATCTGCTCAAAGTTAATTATTTTTCAAGCCAAGAAACTAGAGAGAAAAATAACAAAATACGTGTATTCCAAAATTATGCCCCAAACTTCTCTAGAAAAACTTAAACAATACTTTTTATTGTTCAACCTAAATAAGGAAACAAAATCATTGAGTGTAATAATTCCTCAAATTAGGCGAAAACATTCGTGATACCTTATCAAGAGTCTGACGACTTATCACAAATGTCGTCAGCTCCCTCTTTAGTTTTACCACTTCCATCTTAAGGATGACAATGAATCCTGATGACTTAACAGAAATGTGATGACATATCAGACAATGTCGTCACTTCTCTATCTCAGCTCACATGTTCTGCCTAAGGCTGCCGGTGACTCTGGTGACTTATCAACTCTTTGACGGCTTATCAGGAAATATCATTATAACTTTTAGCTGGGGTCCATTCTCTGTCTAAGGATGACGGTATATCTGATAACTTATCATAGGGATGACGACTTATTAGGAATATTGTCAGCCATACTTCTTTTCTATTTGCTTCAGATTTCAACTCTTTTGCTTCCATCCCTGTTAGTTCTCTTGCATCTTGGCTTCTACTGCAAAATCAAAGATCAAACAATCAAAAATGACAAAAGTTGCTTAAGACCTTGCAATTATTCTCAGTTAAAAGCCTCAAATGTGTTAGCGTCTACTCACACATCACTCACCTGATAAGCCTAATTCCATCTTAATCTTATAACTTGACCCATTTCCACTTACATTTAGCAATTTTTCAACCATTATTACACTACATCACCTGATTTTTCTTCTATCTGAACTATATTTTATCTCTCCTAAAAATTCAAAATTTCTTTATTTTAATTCAACAAATTCTCTTACACTTAATCAAACTTCAACTCCCAAGGTTCTAAGTTTTGCTTTCTCTCTCTCATCATTTAGTTGCACTATATAATTAGAGAGGTAAGTTACTTGTGCATATTTTCTTCAAGTTTCTATTAAGAGTTTCAATGGTAAATCATATTTCATGATACTTAGTGGTAATGATATGACTCATTTGAGTTTCTTTCGATGATAATAGATGTTGGTATGGAAAATTTGAAATGAATCTCATACTTTCATATAAAAATAGTAAATTCTTGCGTACCTAACTAATGCACCCCATGTGTTCATCAAAATTTCCCCATGAATTTTTTTTTCAATTACTTATGGTGGGTGATCCAAATGTGATACTAGGAGTATCTTGGGTATGTTTTGGAGTTGGATTTTTTTACTTGGATTTCTTACTTGATAATATGCCAATGAGATGTTTTTACTTTGTTAATTCACTCTTGGGGCATCAGTTGTCCATTCCTTGAGCAATAATATGAGTTCACTAATCTCTTACTTATAGCAACCCAGTTGTTATAGTTGAATAAAACATTTTCTTAAAGTAACGCACCATGACTTTTGTTGATTGACGTACTTGACATAGAGTCTATGGGTGAAGTCTATGTAACCCAGTAGATAAATTAGCATGTGTTTCCCTTTGATCGATTGGGTGGTTCCATTCTTAATGTTAAATGGTCGTTTTTGTTAAAATGAAGTTCATGCGTGTTACATGTGCTCAATTAGAAAGTATGAAGAATATGTATGCATCTGGTGCCTAAAATGGTTGAATTTTGATATATAGTGTTCCCATGGGCTTTTATTTATTATTTCCCCCTGCACTCACCCTTGTATTTTTATTTTTATTTTCTTCCATGCTATATAAAAAACCCAAAAACATGTTTTACCCTTTTCTTTTGTTTTCATTTGGTTTTGTTTCTTTATTTCTTAGGTATGACTCTACAAAAGAACTTTTCAAGGTTTCAAAGAAAGTCACCAAAATTAATAAGGGCAAAACTAAAGCTACTTCCATAAAGGGTAAAGTATCTATTACTAAAGAGGTCCAAAGGGGTTTCGATGTCTGAAGAACTATTAAGCTCACTAAAGGATTGGCAAAAGAAGTATATGCACTTTTGTTTGATATTTAGGAGGTATGTGACTTGTAAGAATAATGGGTGGATACTGAGGGTGTTAATACCAAAAATGTATTTAGCATGAATGATGATGCAGAGAATTTCCCTGGTATTATTAAGCAAATCAAAGAGAAAGTTTGGAGTGTCTTCCCTAGTATTTATCCAACCTCCCATCAACTTTGCTATTATTCTAAACTTGTATGGAAATACTATTCTTCATATGTTTTCTATCACAAAATACATAAATACAGGCCACTGGTAGCGGATCAACCATGCCTTCCAAGTATGCCAGTTGAAGGAGTTGAGGTACCATGCTCCACTTAGGAAATTAATAACATTTACTTTGCTTATGATCGGATATTCGGAGTTGATAACAAGAAATAGGTGTGGTGGTCATGATTAATTTTCTTGGCTTGCCTGGTTTATTACAAAAGGGCTCCCTTCATGGGCCAATGGCATTGGGAAACAAAGAGACAAGAACTTTCTATCCAAGATAAACATTGTTGGGGATTTGTAAGTAACCGACTACTTGCTTTAAGAAGTGAACAAGATATCACTATTGAGAGGGAAAAAATTATGGGTTGAACCCTGGATAATATTATAGTTAATTTGGGTGAATTAATTGCGAAAATGATCAATTGAGGTTTAAATAATTGGGTTCTTAATTGTCATTTCCTTCTCTTATATCACTATTTTTCGGTAAGCATAAAATACAAATTTTCTCCAAAAGTGACCGAAATATCAAATTCACTACTGTTATTAATATCACCCATAGACAAGATGATGATAATCCCGTTGTGATTAAGAGAAACGCCCCAAAGTTAGGTAATTCTTTTTAGGAGAGTCACCTAGTTCTGAGGAGTGGATACCCCTATGATTTTTTACTTGCTTCTGATGCTCCCCATCCTAATAGTGACACTCCTATGATAGTCGATCCTCTTTATATACCACCACCTTCAGGTTTAGAACACTCTCTCAGTCAACCTAACAACCTCAATCATCAAAAATTACATTTCCAAGGTTGTTTCGATGACTTTGTAAATAGCAGTACTATTATTAGGTCAACAATCGATATCCCTAATTTTATTTGGATTGCTATTGCATAGAATCTTTTAACTTTATATGTCTGGATGGTAGATTATATACAGAGGTAAACCATAGTAGAGAATGGAAGATAGAGTGAAGAGGTTATTTCTTAGAGGGCCAATCTTGATGGTTTATGTGCGGAGTTTCACTCATGCATCCCTCTTTTACTATTGATAAAGCAAAGATTACCATTTCTCCAAATATTACATATCTGGTGCTTTTATTTGAAGATTTTTTTGAGCATTCTCATTTTGGTGGGGAGTTCTAAATTTATTTTAGTGAGGGCCTTATGAAAGCAATAGGTTGAGCTTACAAAGTAGTGTAACACTTAGGTTTTTGGTCTTTGAAAAATTTTAAACCTTTTTCCTTACTATCAAAGTTACCACTCACCCCAAAGAGTCATAGGGAGAGGTAACGAATCATGGACTTAGGTCATAATATGGTTAGTATAATAGTGGCTAAGTTTTTACCTAGGTACAGTGGATCACTATAAGTCATAAGGACATAATATGAATCGTAATATACAAACCGTAGGATGTCCAGTGTCCCCCTAGTTTGGTTCTTCTCTATTTATGACTTGTACCCTATGAGTTATAGGTTCAAGTAATGAGTCATTTGATCAAGTCGTAAGGACAATAATCATGAGGTCTTGGAGACTGATTTGGTTATAACTCATGGAGATGAGTAGTAAGGTGAGGTTACGAGTCGATGGTTGACTCATAGCCAAAGGTGACACTTTTTCAGCTTTTAAGTTTAGGGAACTTTGGAAATTTTCCATTTTAACCCTTTATACCCCCCCCCCCATGACTTGAAACCATTTTTGGTACTTTATTACCATACTATTCCCAAATCAAACACTCCTAATTCTCTCTCAAAATCTCCCTTTAAATAAAGGCTAAGGTTTTAAAGGAAGAGAATATCTAGGGTTCTAGGGGTATTATCTCCTCTAAATTTTGTGATATTAAAGGTGTTTTACTCTTCTCTATACTTGTATTTTCTTAATGGCATGATTGGATAATGTTTCTTGAGTTTTAATGTAGGTTTTTGAAATATGGGTGTGGGTTTTGAATATAAACTATTTAAATGCTTTTTCTATGATATTTATGAAATTATTTTTCTTAAATTTATGGCTAGTAAATGCTTTGAGGTGCATGGGAATGGTGGATGTACATGGGCACAATGGAATCTCTAAATTGATAAATCATAGAAAAAGGGGTACAAAGGAATCCCTGTAATGACCCTTTAGGTCATTATCAGTACTATTGCTTATTTCTGCTGATAGATCTTCTCCATAGCCATCCCAAGTCATTATTGACTTATGGGTACCTCTAGTGCGGTTACCTGATGGTTTATTTGGGGTTTTAGAACACCTATCTCAATTTGAAGTCTTCGTAAGTCCTAATTGACCATTAAGCTAAAATTTTGGTAATATAGTCTCGTAAGAAAAATTTAACTTTGCCAGTTAATCTAAAACGTCAAAAACTAAGGGGTTTCATACCTTATTTGTTCGAAATGGACCCCGAATGCATCCCGAGGAATTGGTCGAAGCTTGAAACCAAGTTCCAAACTTCAACCATGCAAGGCATGCATCGAGGTACCACAACCGCGATGAAGGAGGTGTGACCGCGATGATGTCACTGCACCATCAAAGAGCTGGTTAGTCCATATTTAAGTGTTGTCATGCATAAATTTTTGCCATTTATGCTTCCCTCTTAACCTATAATCCCTAATAGAGTGTAAAACATTCTAAGTATGTCTTGTGGGTTGAATTAGAGCTTAAACAAATTATCTGATTCATTCTAGCTATAATCTAAGGTAAGAATTCTTCTAATTTGGTTTTGATTTCATTATTAATTAGCTTAAAACCCATAAATCATTAAGGGTCAATTGTAGCCCCAAAATTGAGTGATTGACTCAAATTACTTGAGGATTTTAACTCCCTAAAGATAGTTAGGTTACGAGTTGGTCTTGGAAACTCCTTCCTAAGGGTGGAACCCAATTGGGGTTTTGGTGTCCATTTGAAACCCATGGCATAATGGTGCCATAATGGGTATTGTCCTTATTGTTGTAATGCTTGGATTCTATTATTGATAACATTGTTTGTCGAAGAGGAAGCTTCATATAAGGGTAAGGAAAAACTCATTGGTTTGTGAGTTGGTTAGATTCAAGGTAGGTTAGGCTTTCTCGTAAACTATATTGAGCATGTTTTTAATATAAATATTGATATCTTACAAGATTAGGCGGGGATTTTAGATGATAGTTGATTAAATGGTGAACTATGAGATTAGATGGTTGATTAGGCAATTTAACTTGTGCAGTGTAATGTAGAATCCTTAACTTAGAATCCTTGGGTAGTTAATTTGTAGTGTTATAGCTAGTATAAGGATGCTATAGTTGCTCTAATAGATGAGAATAGTGTTCTTCACTAATCTTATGGGTGATGTTGAATTATATATATATTGTCTAAATTGGAAGTGACCTTGGTGTTGGGTTGACTTAGAAAGGATATTTGAAGATATTTCCCCTTTAGTTTTAATAAGGATTTATAAGCCCTTATGAGGTGAATTAGATGACTTAGTATAATCCCAGGTATAAACTAGTCTTGTATTAGTAGAGGTTTGGCTTTCTTTGGGATTTAGAAATGGAACTTGATCCACCTTAAGCTTGAACTAGGTAAATGCTTAGTGACCTAGATATGTGGTGATTTTCTAAACTATATGTATAGGATTTGTGATGGCTAAACTCGATTATCGGATTATCTTATGATCATAACCCGAATAATCTTGTTAAATTATTATTGTGCATTTCTTGTAAATACTCATGTTTATGGTTATGCTTATATTATGTGTGAAGCTTATTAACAAGGTAAAATTGGAAAGTGTTATCCTACATCCCTACTTCCTTATATTATGAACTTTTGTGTATGATTATTGGTTTGCCTATGTATGTGGATGTATGTTGTTGTATTGGGAGACTTGTTGATATTATGATGAGGCCCAATAAATCTGGAGAAATATATTAATATTATGATGATGCCTAGTGAATCTAGAGGAATATATTGATATTATGATGATGCCCATTGAATCTAGAGGATATATCAATATCGTGATGATGCCTAATGAATCAGGAGGATATGTTGATATCATGATGATGGTCGATAGATCCCAAAGATATTTTGATGGTATCATGAAGCACGGTGAACCCGAAAGAGCTAAGAACATTGCAATGCCGTGAGGGCAAATTAATTATATTCATTAATATTTGTAAGGTTAGGCCGTGTGGGGATAACTAACTAAGTGGTGGAGAGATAAGGTTTCTCTTGGTAAATTGTTATTCATTTCTTGTTCCTAATCACTAAATAGGAGGTGTGACCCTTGTTGATTCTAATTAGCTACTAGAGGAAATCTATGCATAATATTTAGTTAAGACTTAGCAATATGTGTAATCTTGCATGGAATTAAGGGTGATTCTAATATATCTACTTGAATTGAATAAAAGGTTATATTATGAAATCCTTCCTAGTAAAGTGGCTTATGTGTCAACTAGTTACATCTAAAATATGTGATTACCATTTGAAGGCTAGAAACCTAGTAAAGTAGTTGGTGGACTTTACTTAAAAAATTATGGAAGCTAGTTCTTAAGGATGTGACATTCTTAGTAATGATGGACCTAGTATTGCATGATGGTTAATTAGACTATCTACCAATATATGAGGTTGAGATGGCTTAATTAATGACTCATATCATGAAGATACTAGCTAAAGAATAGCCTTATGATTGATGAATAACCTATAATATGGGTGGCTTATATTTTTCCCAAAATTCATAGCAAGTAATTATAAGACTTGTAATTTATTAATTCATGGAAATTAAGGATAACTAGTATGGACTTCACATGGATTTTTTCTAAGAATTATATAATTAGTGACTGCATATCTATGCTATAAATATATTGCTTTCCTCTATGTTAAAATATGGTATGGGTATTTGGATGTGGATTTTGGTAATGAGCCCTAGCGGGGGATGAGCTACCCGTGGTTTCAACCAATTGATGGAGTAGTTATGCATTATTATATTACTGGTTGTATTCTTTAGGTGTACTCTCTGGTGGTATGAGACACCATGATGGGTTCTTGTTTGATATTGTTTTATGTACTCTCTGGTGGTATGGGATGCCATGATAAGTTTTTTATTGTGCTCTTTTTCATGTAAGTCCCAGTGGTATGGGACTTCATGGTAAGTCCTTGTGCTTTATATTCCGAGGATGGTTGATAATGATTATGGTAAGTAGATGCTTTATTATTCTTTATATGGCTTTACACTTATGAAATGATACTCAGTTGTTATGGTGAGTATGTAGTATATTGAGATAGTATGTCGTGTTATGGCTTTAGTAGTATAGATGTTGTTATAGTGGTATCAAAGTAGATTCAGGCTCGATCATATCCCTTGACTTTAAAATTATTGTCTTACTTTATATCATCTTTACATTATACTTGAGCTCAGTCGGCCGATGATGCCTACTGAGTACCTGTGTCTCGGTACTCATACTACACTTCTGTACCTTTTTAGTGCAGACCCAGGTTCTAGTTACCGTCGTTGAGCTAGTTTCTTCAAGTTGGCTATGTGGAGACGGGGTGAGCTCTTGGAGATCGACCTACTCTCTTTCCCCTATAACTTTATTTGTCTTTTATTTTCAAGTCAAATGTATAAGATTATCTAATACATTTTAGACTTTAAGATTATAAACTTCTAGGGTAAAGATTAGAAGCTCTTGTATTAATACTATCAGGTCATAGGATATGTATTTGAATATTGATTGTTTTAGTTGTGAAGTGTTTTTGTTATATCGTGTTCATGCATAGGGTCCATATTAGACATTTCTACCAGTGTAGCATATTGTATTAGCTCTGGATTACAATATCAACTTACCTACCGGTGGGACAAGGTAGGAGCCATTGTGAATTGAAAGCCAGGACATGATAGGTACAAAGGAATCCCTAAAGTAATTAGTTTGGTATGGAAAGTGGTAACAACCTCAGCCCACTTGCTTAATTTGTTTTAGAATATGCATTATCACTTAGCTTGATTTATTTCTTGATATTAATGCATGGCATAATTGGCTAATTGGATGATAATGGTCCTGAAAATCTTATGAGGTACACGAGAATCTCTAAAGTAATTTTTATAATAGAGTCTATGGTTAATGAAAAGGTTTGTAAGCTATAGTCGGTGTGAAGAAACCACTTAATAATACCTAAATAATTGACTCCTTCAAATGGAGGTAGGACTATATGTAAAAAAATTTAATTAGGCAATAAAGGGAGTTATGTTAGGTATCCATGACGGTGTGAATCAGAAGGACTAATACTAAAAACTCATCTTTGCTGACATGAGGGTTGGTCTTGATGAACATGCACTATGGAGTACAAGGAAATCCCCTAAGTGTATACACGTACATATGTATCATGGAGGGTGAAGGGTACAAGGAAATCCCCGGCCATCTATGATATATTCATTTTGTGTGGCTAATATGCACTGGGGCCTGTCTTGGGGATAACACTGGATCCATATAGCTCGTGGGTGTATTTCTGACATTAACACTTCTTAACCTAGGTTAAGGTATTTGAAGTTCATTCTAAGTCTTGTTCCCTACCCCAACATATGTTATTATGTATACATATTTGTACTTCATATAATATGATGCATTGGATATTGTACTGGTTTTGAACTATTATCATGGCATTATTTTGTTCCTCTATCTCTGAGTTTCATGATAGTGCTCCAACTACTAACCATCTTCAGGTGTTGTATCCCCACGCGATGTAAGAACTGGCCATATTTCTACATCTCCTACTCAGTGAATTTCTATACTTTAGAAGATCCACATTTCATGCTATGGTTTACTCTATGTTTTGACTACTTCTCTAGATTTGATTTTTTCTATTATCAGGTGCATGTTCTGATAGTTCGTTCAGTTTTAGTTTTGTAGAGGCTTTATTTGACTACTGTAGATTTAGGTTATGTTGGTCAGATGTTTTGACCAATTTTTGGTCAATAGACTATAGATATGATTTATGTTATCTTATTATATATTTTGAATTCATCTGGTTAGGTGAATGGTAATCTTCGATCCACGTGGGACTTCAAATACCCATCACGGCCAGGCCCTGCTTTAGGTCGTAACAAAGATAATATCATATCCTAGGTTCATTGTCAATTTGGTGTCCATAAATTCATTTCAAGTATAGTCTTTTTTATGGGTATGTAGCGCACCACACTTGTAAAGGAGAGGCTACGAGACATTTAGGAATGTTTTCTTTTCTTGTTGTTCTATTTTGGCTACTGAGTCCAAGGTCTTGAATCTCGCTATTACCCATTTATTTTGTTTTTAGATCATGTTCCAATAAGATCTGATATCCTTAAGAACTCTTCTGTCCAGTCTAAAAACAATATGGACGGAGTTTGGCCTACTCCAAGAGTTTAGACCTAGTCTTGGGTCATTGCTTTTGATTGCCGTGATAGAGCTTCACCGATTCCCCCTATTCCTTCTCTGGAACCTCGAGCTAAGGTGTCAAATCTGAGTGTCTCCAGTTGATTCACATGTTTACCCAGTTGGTAGCCTCTCAGGCTGAGCGAGCTACTTTTGTTACTCCATCTTTCAAGGCCACTAGAGTTGAACAATTCATGAGATTAAGTTCTCCTATTTTCTCTGGTTCTAAAGTTGAGAAACATCCACAACATTTTATTGATGATATGGAAAAGATCTTCTGTGTGATGAATGCCATTAATTAGAGGGCAAGGATTTTGTTGCTTACTAATTTAAAGATGTGTCATACTAGTGGTACGAGGAATGGGACCAATTTAGGGGAGATGATGTTGTATTTGCTTTATAGGATGATTTATCTAGTATTTTTTAGACCATTTTTTTCTCAAGGGATGAGGGAGGTAAAGGCAGAAGAGTTTGTTTACCTAAAGCAAGGCAATCTATCAGTCAAGCAGTATGCCTTGAAGCTTCATAAGTTATCTCGGTATGCTCCAGAGTTGGTGTATAGCATAAGGTCTAGAATAAGGATGTTTTCTTTTGGGTTTATCAAGACTTGATTTTCAAAAGTAAGGCCGCCTTGCTAAGCAATGGCATAGATATTTCTCAGCTTGTTGTTTATATGCAACAAGTTAAAAAAAAAAAAAAAAGAAGAAACAAGCTGAGATTGGAGAGAGGTAGAGTAAGAAATTTTGGTATTCACAAATAGGTGTAGTCCAACAGTGGAGTGAAAAGTGGACTAAAAAGAGCTGGGGGAGTCCTAACTCCTATTCGATGGGTACTTCTCCTACCCAAAGTCTTTCGGTGATCAAAATTTTTAAGGTGGTGATGCTTCTAGGGCCCAGGGTGCCTAATATCAAACCAGTGGAGCCAAGTCAGCTCCATTCTATCCTCTATAAAGATTTTATGGTTGATTGTACTATGGTTTTTCTAATGAGGGAAGGGAAAAGCAGTTCAAGTATGGTTAGTTAGGGCATATACTTAGAAATTATCCCATGGGTAAGGTTGCTTCTAGGGCAAACAAGATTCCTATTGCCGCTTCATCAAATCCTACACTAAAGGGTACCACTTCAGGCTCTGGTACTAGTTGGGATTGTCTTTATGGTCTCATTACTCATCAGGATTTTGAGGCATCTTTGGATATCATTACTGGTGTGTTAAAAGTCTTTTCCCATGATATGTACTATTTGCTTGATCCACTGTCCACTCTTTCTTATGTGACACCATTTGTGGCTGGGCATTTTGATTTTGATCCTTTGCGTACATTGAACCTTTTTTTTCATTTATACCCCTGTGGGAGACTCTGTCGTTGCTGAAAGAGTCTATAGGGGTTGTGTAGTTCTTGTTGGTAATAGAGAAACTCTGGTACATCTGATAGAGTTAGACATGGTTAATTTTGATGTCATATTAGGGTTGGATTAGTTTCATACATTCTATGCTTCCATAGACTGTTGAATCTGAAAGGTAATTTTTAAATTCCCTATTAAGTGAGTTATTGAGTGAGAAGGAAGTTCCCTAGTGCCTAGGAGGATGTTCATATCATATGTTAGGGATCTCTATCACCTGGTCCAAGTTAAGGATTCTAGCATGGAGGGCCCTTTCATACTTTTTATCCTTATGTTAAATGAGTTTCCTAAAGCGTTCGCTGCTGATCTTCCTGGTGTCCCTCCCAATAGGGAGATCATTTTTAGGATTTATCTTGTTCCAAAAACTTGTCATATTTTTATCCCTCCATATAGAATAGATCTATTAGAATTGAAGGATCTAAAGGAGTAGGTGAATGATCTTCTAGAGAAGGGTTTTATTTGTCCTAGTGTGTCCCCGTGGGGTGCACCAATTTTGTTTATGCATAATAAGGATGGTTCCTTTCAGAAGAGTATTGAGTACTTGCAATTAAATAAGGTGACGATAAAAAATAAGTACCCTTTTCCAAGGATAAATGGTTTTTTCTACCAGCTTCAGAGTGCTAAGTTTTTTTCCATGATTTATCTTTGGTCTAGGTACTATCAGTTAAAGATTAGGAAAGTGGATATCCCTAAAACTACCTTTCGTTCCTGGTATGGGCATTTCAAGTTCTTGGTCATGTCTTTTGGGTTGACCAATGCCTCGGCTACATTCATAGACTTGGTGAATAGGGTCTTCTTTCAGTTTCTAAATTTTTTTTATGATTGTCTTCATTGATGATATTTTGATAAACTCCAAGAGTGAGAAGGATCATAGAGATCACCTACGTTTGGTATTGCAGACCCTAAAGGATCAATATTTGTATGCTAAGTTCTCTAAGTGTGAGTTCTTGTTGAATATTATAACTTATATGGGTCCTGTTATTTCTAGTAAGGGGATTATGGTGGATCCAAAAAATTTTGTGGTAGTTAAGTTGTGTCCTAGACCCACAACTTCAATCGATATTTAGAGATTCTTAGGTTAACCCAATTATTATAGGAAGTTTGTGGAAAGCTTCCCATCGATTGTTGCCCCTTTGACAAAGTTGACTCAAAAAAAAGGTAAAGCTCTTGCGATCTAATGCTACTGAGGGTAGTTTTAAGAAGTTAAAGAAAAAGCTACCTCAGCTTTGATCTTGACCCTGCCAGAGGGCACTGAGGATTTTATTGTCTATTATGATGCATCTCGGGTGGGACTGATTTGTGTATTAATTAAGAATGGCAAGGTGGTTGCTTATGCCTCTAGACAATTAAAGGTTCATGAGAAAAACTAGCCCAGTCATTATTTGGAGTTACTAGCTATGGTGTTTGCATTGAAAATATGGTGTCACTATCTGTATGGGGTCCATGTTGATATCTTTTCTTACTTTAAGAGCTTGTAATACATGTTTACGTAGAAAGAGCAAAATCTCAAGAAAAAAGGGTGGCTTGAGTTATTGAAGGACTATGATATGAGTATTTACTACCACTTAGGTAAAGCTAACGTGGTTTTTGATGCTCTTAGTAGGTTGTCTATGGGTAGCTTGTCGCATGTGGATGAGGAGAAGCAAAAATTAGTGAAAGATATTCACTGTTTAGCTAACCTTGTGGTTTATCTCTTAGACTTCAAGAATGGTTGTATGTTTGTACAATAGGTGGCGCAGTCATCACTTGGTACGGAGATCAAGGAGAAGCAAGTGTTGGACCTAATCTTGATGCAAATCAGGGATGATGTTGTTAGACAAAATTTTATGGAATTCGAGATCAATGGTGATGGTATCTTGATGTACCAAGGGAGATTATGCATTCCCGATGTTGATGGATTGCGATGCCAAATTTTAACCTAGGTCCATGAATAGTGGTATATGGTTCATCCTAATTCCACGAAGATGTATCATGATCTTAGGGAAATATATTAGTGGAATAACATGAAGCAGGATGTGGCCAACTTTGTAGCCAAATATATGGTGTGTCAGCAAGTTAAGGTAGATCACATGAGGCCTAGTGGGTTGTCTTAAAAGACTAAGTTGTAGATATAGATATGGGAGCTAATAAATATGGCTTTTGTTATCGGTCTTCTGCGATATCAAAACTAGTTTTATTCCATTTGAGTCATTGTGTATATGATGAACAAGTAAGCTTACTTCTTACCAGTGAGGACTAATTATTATGGTAATGATTATGCCGAGTTATTCCTTGAAGATATTATTAGACTGAATGGTGCTCCAGTGTCCATTTTGTATAGAGGTATGCAATTCTCATACTATTTTTGGAGATATTTTATGAGAGGTTTGGGGACTAAGGTGAGCCTTAGTACCGCTTTTAATCCTCAAATGGATAGGCAAGTGGAAAGAGTGATTTAAATATTAAAAGACATGCTTCGAGCTTGTGTGATAAATTTTGGTGGTATCTGGGTTGACTACTTGCCTCTCATTGAGTTTGTAAATAAGAACAGTTACCATATTAACATTTATATGGCTCCGTTTGAGGTGTTATATGATAGGAGGTGTAGATCTCCTATTGGGTGGTTTAAAGTTGGTAAGGCTGAGATATTTTGCCCGAACTTGGTTCACCAGGTGATGGAAAAGGTGAAGGTTATTCGAGAAAGGCTTAAGATTGCCCAAAGTCGCCAAAAGTCCTATGTCAAGGTGAGGCGAAGAGAATTAGAGTGTAATGTTGGCAATTTGGTGTTCTTGAATGTGTCTCCTATAAAAGGAGTCTGTAGTTTGGAAAGAAGGAGAAGCTTAGTCCCTAATATATTGGCTCATATTTGGTTTTAAGGAGGGTTGGTAATGTTGCGTATGACTTAGATTTGCCCTCTAGTATGATTTCAATTTAGCTGGTGTCCATGTATCCATGCTATGGAAATACATGGGTAATCCTTCGTTGGTAGTTCCTTTGGAGAACATTGGTGTATCATATTCCTTGTCCTATGAGGAGGTCACAACGAGGATCTTGGATCGGCAAGTCCGTCGGTTGTGAACGAAGGATATCTCCTCGGTAAAGGTTCTATGGAGGAACAAAAAGTTTGAGGAAGCTACTTGGGAAGCTGAGAAGGACATGAAGTCCAAGTATCTGTTCTTGTTACTAACTCGGACATTGGTACTGAAGGTGTGTATAATTCATTACCATTTTGTTTTCTGTCTTTGTTAAAGAAAGATTATAAATTCCTTGGTATATTTGTTTTCTCTCTTAAAGGTAAGAGTAGTAATGTTTGAGTTCTAATCGTGCTAGTAAATGCATTGTCCTATCATTCAAGGATGTATTATCCTGGGGGGGAGGACAATGTAACACCCTGGGTTTTGGTCCTTGAAAAATTTTGAATCTTTTCTCTTACTATCCAGGCCATGACTCATCCCTATGAGTCGTAGGAAGAGGTAATAAGTAATGGATTCAAGTTATAAATGATCAGTGTAATAGTGGCTGAGTTCTACTCTTAGTACGAGTGGCTCACTATGAGTCGTAAGGACTCGTAACAAGTAGTAATATCTATATAGTAGGGTCTCCAGTGTTCTCCCAGTTTGGTTTTGCTCTGGTTATGACTTGGATCCTACGAGTCCTAGGGCCAAGTGACGAGTAATTTGATCGAGTCATAAGGACAACAGTTGATTGGGTCTTAGAGACTGTTCTGGTTACGACTCATACAGACGAATCATAACCTGTGGTTTCGAGTGGATGATGGACTCATAGAAAAGGGCAACATTTTTTTCATCTTTTAAGTTGAGGGCACTTTGGACATTTCCCACTTTAATCCCTTAGACCTCAAACTTAAATCCATCTTTGTGGCTTTACTACCAGACTATTCCCAAATCAAGCACTCCCAAATTCTCTCTCAAACTCTCCCCTCAATTTAAGGATAGGGTTTCAAAGAAAGTAATCAACTAGGCTTCTAAGGGTGTTATGTCCCTAAAATTTTATGATGTATGAGGAATGCTATTCTTAACCTATACTTGTATTTTCTTAATGGCATGATTGGATAATTATTACATAGTTTTGATGTTGGGATTTGAACTATAATGTTTAGATGGTTTTGATGTTAGGATTTGAACTATGGGTTGAGGTTTATTTATATAAACTATATAAATGCTCTTCTATGATATTTATTAAATTGTTTTTCTTAAATTGGTGGTTGGTAAATGTTTTGGGGGGCATGGGAGTGGTTGATGGTCATGGGTACAATGGAGTCTCTAAATTGATAAATCATAGAAAGAGGGGAACAAACGAATCCTTAAATTAATTCGTTTGGCATGAAAATTGGTAACAACCTCAGTATACATGCATAATTGGTTTTTAAATATGCATTATCACTTGATTTTATTTATTTCTTAACATTAATGCATTGCATAATTGGTTAGGTTGATGATAATGGTCTTGAAAACTTTGTGCGGTACACGGGAATCGCCTAAGTGATTTTTATAATGGAGTCAGCAGGGTACACAAGAATCCCTGAGTCTTAGCGTAATGACAGTACTTGTAAGTTATAGTCAGTATGAAAATACCACTTAATAATGACTTAAAAATTCACTCCTACAAATAGTTGTAGAATTATGTGTTAAATGTTTTAATTGGGCAATAATAGAGATTGTGTTAACTAGCCATGAAGGTGTAAGTCCAAAGGACTAATACTAGAAACTCATGTTTTCTGACATGAGCATTGGTCTTGATAACCATGAGCTTATAGGGTACAAGGTAATCCCCTAAGTATATACACATACATATGTATATGAAAGGTGAAAGGTATAAGGGAATCCCCGACCATCTATGATATCTCCAGTTCGTGTGGCTAATATGCACTTGGGCCTATCCAAGGGAGAACATTCGACCCATAAAGCTCGCGGGTTGATTTTCGATGGTAACATTTCATATCCCAGGTTAAGGTTTCCAAAGTTCATGCTAATCCTTGTTCCCTAACCCAACATGTGATATTATGTTAATATATATGTACTTCATATGGTATGATGCATTGGATATTGTACTGGTTTTAAACTATTATCATGGCATTATTTTGTTTCTCTATCCCTCATGTTAGTGCTCCAACTACTAACCGTCTTCAGATGTTGTATCCCCTAGTAATACAGGAGCGGGCCATACTTCAACGTCTCATGCTTAGTCATTGGGATTCAGGATTAAAGAGTGATTCAGATTGATGTGGTGAGCTTTCATACTTTAAAGATCCCTATTTCATTCTATGTTTTACTTTATGCTTTGACTAATTCTTTAGATTTGGTTCTGGCTATTCTCGAGGTCATGTTTCGACAGTTCATTGACTTTTAATTTTGTAGAGGCTTTGTTGGACTACTATGGATTTGGCTTACATTGGTCGAATGTTTTGGCTGATTTTTGGTCGATAGACTTTAAATATGATTAAAATTATCTTGTTATATGTTTGGAATTTTTTTGACATTGGGAATGTTGTGTTGTTTTAGTTAGGTGAAGGGGAAGATCTCTGATCCACATGGGAATTGAGAAACCCGTCTTGGCCAGGCCCTGGTTCAAATCATGACAAGCAGTTGTCGCGAGATAACTTGCATTCTAGGATAGTTTGGGCTAGTTTTAGTTCCCGTCCTATTGAGGTGGTTCCCTTTTTTTGATCCAATGTTAGTCTCCTAGTCTGACAAGGCTCCTAGTGTTCCAGTTATTGATGCTTTAAAACCATCTCCAAACGTGGACTCGCACGCCTAGTGTGCCATAGGGTGTCTTTAACCTCCTTTTGTCTCTCTTTTTCCTTTTACATTGGGGACAACACAATGATATTTAGTAGGGGTGGGACATTTTGTTTCATATTTAATGGTTTGTATTTATTTTATTCAATGGGTTGTATTGATAAATTTCATTTCATAATTGTTGTTGGTTCGGACATTTCCTTAGTCAAGGATTGTTTCTTATGATTATATTAATTTGGATATGGCCCTTGTCGGGACAATTTGTTATTATGTTTGATATTTCCCATGCTAGGCTTGTGTTTACGCTTTCTATTATTTGAAACCTAATTGTTCTTCCTTAATATTAATTAGTTATATGGGTGATGTTTATGAAGATTTTGCACATTGATTCTTGTCTCCTTGTGTAAATACGTGTCATTTAAACTTTGAGAGTTTTCTCAAAACTCAGTTCTTTACCAAGGAGAATAATTTTATTTTCTTTTATTTCTTTTCTTTTCTTCTATTTCTTTGTTGAATCATGCGGGAATTCACCCGCGATAGATGATTAAGCGATATTCTTAGGTGAAGTATCAAGTGTTTTGAGTCAAGAGTCTAGTCAGAGACTATAAAAGTTAGGAAACATTCACTCCAACATATTGTAATGCAATTTGATGATTTTAAAAAACCCCAAAAAATTGTTTTTCCTAAGAGAGCAAGGAAATTTGTAAGCTTTCTCTTGATTCTGTTCCATTAAATTCAATTTTGGCTCTCTCTTTGCAAGGATGAGTCTTTGACTCGGAGTAACTTACTGAGTTCATTTGCTCAAATTAGTTGGGATACTTTCTTCCTATTCTAAGCGTATGGTGCCTAATGTGTTGAGATATTTTATTAATTTAGGTACATACGTGTAGTATAGATCTTTCCTTGAGTGTATTCAAAGAAAAATCCTAGATAATCTTTGTTTGGAGGATAACCCGAGGCCATTTTTGATCTATCTCTTAAACAAATTCCCACCTTAACGGTGTTCTCTAGTTAATAGATATAAGCCTCTTCCTATTTTTCTTTCTTCTTTTAGTGATGACCATACCGTGAAGCCTGGTCCCTTTTTAAAACTTCTCTTTTCGTAGAAAACCTTCTTGACCGCATCATATAATTCTAGAGTAAGTAAATGTAGGAAACAACCTAAGTTTGGGCAGGCACTGATTGTGAGAATGATAAAGAGGTGATTAAAATTCTAAGTTTGGGGGGGGGGGGGGGGAATAACGTAGGCTAGAATTGATCAAGAAAAGTGTATGCTTGGTTTTAAAATCATGTGCTTATGAGACAAGAAATATGCATGAAAATAAAATCAAACAGCCTAGCTTATTAAACATAAAGTAATATTAGATAAATGAGGGGTCGTGGGTAGCTAAAGGTTAGAAAATCTCTTGAAAGAACCAAGGAAGTGAATGAAGAAAGTAGAGCATTAAAATTGTTTTGGGGAAGAAGCTAGATTTTAAAGGAAAAGCAAAAGAAATAAAGGCAAATAAGGTGAAAAATTTTAAAGAATTGGGTATAAAAGGTGATAAAGCAATTATGTCTAGGGGGGTTTTATAGTCACTTGATCCATACATTAATTCCCACACCTTAACCTTCATCTACACCCACAAGTCGTCAGTTATTTCAAACTTGGTAAGTGTACATTCGTGTCGAACAACACAAAGGGAAAGCCTATGGTTCTACTTTTTCACTTAAATTTTTATGTGAGAGTGAGTGAAAGTTTTTTCATTGTTTGTTCTCCTTGAGAAATAAAGTCTTGTGTAATTGAAGCTAACTCTTGTATATGAGTGCATCAATACCTTAGAATGGATGGTGATGTGTTACTCCCAATTAGGATAAGTGAGCCAGATAAGTTGCATAGTGAAATTGATACAATATTTGAGGATTTTGTGTCACACCTTGAGTAGCATTTTTGATGTGAAACTTTAATTTGATACTATCTTTCATCCTTTAGGCATAGAAATGAATATCTTGAAAAAAATTTATTTACTTGTTGCTATGAAATATTGGAGGAATCTATTTAAACTTTGTAGTCATTGTTATCTACCATAGTATTTTGGATGATTTTTGAGTTATGAATGCCCTCTTTAGATGAGAATATTCTTGGTTGTTGAGGACGAGCAATTGTTTAGGTTTGGAGGTTGATAAATTGGCAAATCGATGACTTGGTGGAACTTTTTAACCTTGAATTATCATGTTTATCCATTAATTCAAGGCGATTCTCTTTTTATAATTCTCATTTGTGCTAATAGCCATACGAGTCGATTGGAGTATGAGAAGTGAAGTAAAGGAGCTTAAAATTTTATTTGGCCATGTTAGGAAACACTTGTGCATGCACATGCTAGAACTAGGCATGTAGGTGGCTTAATTTGAGTTTCCAGTATCACTTGCAAAGTTGACCTTCATGCCCAGGTCACTCACAGGTGATGGCACCTACGCTAGCAATAAGTAGTGCTATGGCAATTTTGTAAATTTAGTAAAACACAAATTTGGGGCTTGAAAATGGGATTTTAAGCTCTATACCTCCATTTTTGAACTTTTTGAAACTTAAATACTTAGAGTGAAACTTTAAGTATGAAATCAATGACTTTGTCTTACGTTTTATTCAATTTGGATCGTCATTATTGTATTAATCTTTGATTTACTGGACCAATAGGTTGAGAATTAGGGTAAATTTTCTTTTTCTCTCTCTATGAGTAGCTAATTTATATGCTTGGGATTATGCTTGAATAAGTTTTGATTATTTTATGATTGTTGTTTATTTGTCTTCCTAATTAGCTAATTGGCATGGATTTCACTCATATTCCATGTTTTAATTGAAAATTAGAGGTTCCAAACTCTTGTTTACTTTTGAGCCCTTTTCATCATTGACAAATGGGATGAGGGGTGGGGACTGGGTGTGAACAATAACTTTATTTACATCATTTAATAGTATCTCTTAGACGTAAAAATACTAGTTGAGGTTATAGATTACTAAAATAGTTACACTTGTGAGATGTTTGAAAGAACTCATTTGTGAGAGTTTGGTGTTTGATTAAAAAATTAACATTGAATACCTATAGTCTAGCCTACCCATGACTTTTAGCTAAATTTAGACAAATATTCTATTACCCATGCATGAACCCGCACTTACTATTGCATAATCCAAGTCTCATTCAATATTTGGTTTCTACTCTAGTCATTTTAGTTTTGAGTTTTCTTTCTAATATGATAAAATTTTTAACCATAAAAAGTTCAAAATTGCCCTTCCCCTCCATTATACTTTCTTGTTTGATTATCATCGCATTACGAGCTAACTTCCAGTCGCTCATAACACTTAAGATTGCATTCTATGTTCTCATTTTCTGAAGACTGGACCCCAACTCTTCTTGGGTTAAATATATTGATGAAGATCAGTTATACCTTTGAGGTGTAATTTGAGCATCATTAACCCAAACCAAAGGTCCCCAGATTAAAATCCATGTTCCGGGGATAACAAATCTATTAAAATTCTTAAATAAGTATGTTTATTAAATGTTTTCACCCAAGTCAAACTTCTTCACTTAAAAAGTTCCAAAGTAGGAAAAATGGCTTAAAACTCAAACATACTAGCTGAGAACCAAACCGTTGGTACTGGCAAGAAATAAATGACCTAGGAAAATTGTAAAAAAGCTCAAACTGATAAAAATGTGTAAAAATCAAGAAAATGACCTAAATAATTACAAACAAGGAGGTTAAAGTTGGGAATAAAGTCGAGATGAAAGTTAGAGAGCCTTTGAAGACCTTAACATCCTCTCCAACATGCAAAACTAAATTCAAATCCTCCTTTACTCAGACATAAATGGGTATTTGAAAGACGAATGCCAAAGGGAGATAAAATAAGCAAATTTATAAATACTCATAGAGAGATATTTATGGAATAATGAAAAAAGAGATATTTATGGAATAATGAACATCATAAATCATTTATCTTCCAACCTTTGATGCTTACATAGATCTTCTCTTTAGTCTTACTTAGCTAATTTGAAGTACCAAATTTTAACAAATAAAAGTCTGAAGTATATTCTAAGAAGAACAACATAATACCCAATATATTCCCACCGAGTGGGGTCAGAAAGGAAAAAGTATATATCTCCGAAATACTAAATAGTCTATAGAGCTTCACTAAAAGATTTGAAACTCTAAAAAGGGAAATGCCGTAAAGGATAAAGTATATTTCCGAAACACAAACTAGTCCATAGAGCTTAACTAAAATATTTGAAACTCTAAAAACGGAAGTTTCATTCATATAGAGTAAAATTGACCCAAGATCTCCACTTCATGTGTAATGCCCCAAAATCTGATCCCGAGATGTCACATGGTACTCAAGACTATGAGTAGCCTCAAGCTAACACTTTGAGCCTGCTACTAAGTCTGAACCTTACTTCAAGATCATCTAATCAAGAAATAATATTGTATTATACCAAAACTGAACTGAATAAGCTATAGATAATGTTTGAGCACCAAATACTAAAAGTCTATAAATAAACTCGTAGTCCGACAAGCCTCTACTACTAATAAAGAACTAGAGAGCTATTGGGACAGACCGTCAACTGACTCTGACTAAACTGAAAATGATAACTCAAATACTATAAAAGCTGGAAATCTGAAGAAGCAGGCCCTCGAATCATGAGGACTCACCAACTGTGGGAGCATAGATAAAGATTCTCAAACTACTCATGTTGTTGATACGGAGCACCTGAACCTACATTATAAGATAATGTAGCACATAGAAATATATGTGGATCAACACTTTAAGGATGTACTGAGTATATAGGGGTGTAATGCATAAGTAAACATCATCATAATTAGAAAGTAAATGTTTGTGGATATATATGACTCACATAAGCTTGATTATCCAAAATATCGAAATATAAAAATCATGTATAACCAATCATACTTGTAAACCTAGTGAGTCATAACATTTAGTCTTATAAAATCTTTTCTATCATTCTTTTCTTTTGAAACATAGAAGCTTTTGGACTTAGAGACTTTGGGACTCAGGAACTTTGGGCTTAGGAGTTTCGTCAAACCGCCATAAACCATGTGAGCTGACATAGAGTCCAACATCTTGCCTACGTTGGGGAGAGCTGTTCTACCCTTTCCATAGTAATAGAATCTAAACTTGAGTGATCACAATCTTAGTCATCCACATAGAAGTGGGAATAATCTTAGTTCTACGGTGGAGTGTAGTTCTGGGGCATAAGACCTTGGAATCATACCAAACTCGATGCTAAATACTACTCCCATACTTATGCTCAGAACTTTAAGGAAATCCACCTTAAAATAGCATAAGGTTTTATAATTAATACTAATAATGCTTCTCTTCTTTAAATCTCAAAATATGTGAAAAAAATGTGGATTCCTTATCTTAGCTTTGAATAAAAAAAATCCATCTTTTCTCTTGAAAGCACTCATCAAACTTGTCAATAAAACTTAAGATCATAATCTCCTTCTAAATTCATCACTTGTACTTAGGACTCAAAATATACATCTTTAATGCATCAAAATTATATTTCAACTTCAAGCTCAACAGTCATCTTAAATGCTTTCAACAATCTCAATCAAGATAATGGAAAATAACTCATAATATGAATCTCATGATTTTAAACATGGATATATTTAAATCTCTTGCATTTGATGCCTTAAATAACATGATAATTTCATAAACAAAATAATAAGAATTGGGTAACAACCCTAACTTGCAAATCATGTAATCTTTAATAAAAATCAAGTTTTTGGGAACAAGGATGAAAGATTTGTCCTTGTTCAAACCCCACATACCTTAGATGATGAACTAAATGAATAAGCTTACTTTTTGAGATGCTATTTATGCTCTTGAATGAAGATTCTTGAAGCTCTTCGTCTAGGAATCTTAAATATTGAAATAATATAGAGAAAGTACTATGGAATCTTGAGTTTCTTGGGGATGAATGTTGAAGCCTAGGGTTTTGGATGAGAGTAATTTTGATGAAACTTAGCATATAATGCTTCGAAAAGGCTTTAATCATGTATTTGGACGGATTGGGGGTTGGGGAAAAGTCCAAAATACCCCCTTTAACTCCTAAACAAAACTACAAAAATAAACTGGGGTCGCAATTTTTTGCCTTGGCGCGACGCGCCACTATCGCTCCAAGCAATTGGAAAATGCCAATTGGGAAAATGCTTGGTGGCGTGACGCGGAGGTATCACGTTGCCACCTTGGATAGGACCTGGACACTTGGCTTGACACACCAATATTGTGGTTCTTTATTGGAATTAAACAATTGGGAATTTAGCTCTCTTCGCGACACGCCAATATCACGGAGGGCCACTGAAAATTGACAATTATGAATTAACACTGCTCCACGACGCGCTAAGGGTCCACATGATGGTGTTTTACGAATGAAACTTAAAATAGCCATAACTTCTTACCCGGTTATCAGATTTAGGTGAATCTTATATTATTGGAAATCTTTGTTCGATTTCCTACACCATAGAAAGTTCAAATCTAAAGAATTCAACACAAAATAAATAATATTCATCTTGGAAGCTATCCCTTAAAATCCTAGGGATGGATTATAGCTAGAAAAGGTATAGGGTATTACAATATATTTTCCTTGGAAACATTCATCCTCAAATGTGGCTAGTTAAGCTCAAATTTCTAAGGAATCTGAGAATATAAGATAGCATGCACAACTGAATCTAAATTAATTTGACCTTCTGAGTAGCTCAGTGAGTGCGTGAACTTACATGAGGACATTTATATTGCTGAATATCTGATTAGAAAGAAACTGAATCAAGGAAGAGTATTACCTTCGGCTAGATCTGAGTTTGAAGAGAAAAGGTCAGGGTACTTGGCAAAGGTGAGGGTACTTGGCTCGTATATCTGCTTCTGTTCCCAAGTAGCACCCTCAACTGACTGATTTCGACAAAGAACTTTGACCAAGGGAACTTCTTTGTTCCTAAGTATACGGATTTGATGATCTAAAATCTCAACTAGAATCTCTTCATAAGAAATATTGTTCTCAATATTTGAGATTTCTGAAGGAATTACAATGGTGGAGTCACCAATGCAATTCTTAAGCATAGAGATGCAGAATATAGGATGAACTACTGACAAATCTGCGGTCAACTCAATCTCATAAGCTACTTTCCTAACATGACTCAAAATTCTGAAAAGGCCAACATACCGGGGACTGAGCTTTTCCTTCTTGCCAAATCTCTTCACCCCATTAATGGGTGAAATCTTCAGATACACTAAATAACCAACTTCAAACTCAAGATCTCTCCTTCTCACATCCGCATACGATTTCTGATGACTTTGGGCTATTTTCAAACTTTCTCTAATCAACTTGACTTTCTCCACAGCTTCAAACACTGCATCTAGCCCAAGCAAAGCGGCCTTACCCACTTCAAACCAATCTATGGGTGACCTACATCTCCTCCCATACAGAGCCTCAAACGGGGCCATATGATTGCTAAAATGGTAACTATTATTATAAGAAAACTCAATAAATGGCAAATACTCATCCCAACTACCTTTGAAATAAAGAGAACACGCCCTCAACATATCCTCTAGAATTTGGATAGTCCTCTCTGCTTTACCATCTGTCTGAGGGTGGAAAGCTGAACTAAGATGGATTTGGGTACCAAGACCCTTTTGAAAAGCTCTTCAAAACTGGTTAGTAAACTGAGTACCCTATCCCAGATAATAGACAAGGGAACTCTATCAATCTGACTAACTCTCAAATGTACAACTTGGCATATTCTTCATCTGTATAAGACGTGTGAACTAGCAAGAAATGTGCTGACTTAGTCAATATATCTACTATAACCCATATTGAATCATGATGACAATGCGATTAGTTTAAACCAGTCACAAAATACATATTCACATTTTACCACTTCCAAGTGGGGATACTGAACTCTTATAATGTACCACCAGGTCTTTGGTGCTCTACCTTAACCTGTTGACAAGTTGTACACTTTGCGACAAACTCTGCTACATATTTCTTCATACCACACCACCAATAAACTCCTGCAAATTGTGGTACATCTTGGTAGCACTAGAATAAATAGAATAATGCACACCATGCGCTTCAGCCATAATTCTCTCTCTCAGATCATCTATATAATCCACACATAATGTACCCTTATATCTCAACATGGCATCTCCCCCTTAGGAGAAAACCTCTACATTTTGGCCTTTAACTGACTTTTTCAGTTTGATCAAACTAGAATCCATGTGTTGCTTCTCCTTCACTTTTGAAACTATGGAAGACTTAAAACTACTCTTAACCCAAATATTACCTTCAACTTAATCAACCAACCTAACACCCAATCTAGCTAAATGATAAAATTCTCAAGCTAATTTTTTCTTATCTTTCTCCACATGAGCAACACTGCCCATAGACAATGTACTAAGGGTGTTTACCACTACATTGGCCTTGACAGGATGATACAACATGCTCATATCATAATCTTTTACCAACTCTAACCACCTTTACTGATAGAGATTTAACTCCTTCTAAGTAAATATATACTGTAATCTTTTATGGTCCGTGAACATATCAACATGCATACCATATAGATAATGTCTCCATATTTTCAAAGGAAAAACCATAGCAGCTAACTCCAAATCATGGGTTGGGTAATTCTTTTCATAAGGCTTCAACTATTTATATGCATAGACTATGACCTTACCTCTCTGCATCAACACACAACCCAAACCAACTCTAGAGGCATCACAATAAACAACAAAACCATCCATACCATTGGGTAATGCTAACACTGGGCTGAAGTGAGTCGAATCTTTATCTCCTAAAAACACTTCTCGCAGGAATCTAACCATTAGAACTTGACTTTATTTTGGGTTAATTTAGACATAGGAGATGCAATAAATGAGAAACCTTCAACAAAATAGAGGTAATAGCCAGCTAAACCCAAGAAACTCCTAATGTCTAACGGAGATATAGGTCTATGCCAATTTCTTATAGCTTCTGTTTTTTAGGGATCAACTCTATTGCCATCGGTAAAAATAATATGATTGAGAAGGGCTACTAACCTTAGCCAAAAATCACACTTACTAAACTTGGCAAACAATTGATGATCTCTAAGAGTTTGCAAGATAATTTTAAGATGGTCTACATAGTAATCCTCACTACAGAAGTACACACGGATATCATCTATGAATACTATGATAAATATATCTAAGTACTATTTCAACACTTGATTCATGAGGTCCATGAAAGATGTTGGAGCATTGGTTAGCCTGAAAGACGTGACTAGAAACTCAAAATGACCATAACGAGTTATAAAAGCAGTCTTCAGAATATCACATTCCCTAAATTTAAGCTGATGATAGTTGGATATAAGGTCTAACTTTGAGAAATAACTTGCACCTTGCAATTGATCAAATAGTCCATCAATCCTTGAAAGAGGATATTTGTTCTTAAATGTGACCCTATTTAACTGATGATAGGTAATGCACATACATAAAGAACCATCTTTCTTTCACACAAATAGGACGGGAGTGCCCTATGGAGAAATAGAAAGGCCTTATAAAACCTTTATCTAAAGGATCGTTGAGTTACTCCTTCAAATCCTTAAACTATGTGGGAGCCATACGATAAGAAGAGATAGAAATAGGTTGAGTATCTGGGAGAAGGTCAACACTGAATTCTATCTCTCTATCGGGAGGTACCCCTAGGAGATCTTCTTGAAAGACATCTAGAAACTCATTTACTACATTGACTAACTGAACTGTTGGGGTCTCAGACTTAGTGTCTTTAACTCAAACTAAATGATAAATTCAACCTTTGAATATCAACATTCTGGCCTTAAGATAAGATATGAAATAACTCTTGGGAGACACTGAATTATCGGACCACTCAAATATTGGCTAATCTGGAAACTAAAACTTCACCACTCAGGTGCAAAAATCTATAGAAGCATAATAGGAATGGAGCCAATCCATACCAAGAAGAAGATCAAAATCAACGATGTCTAACTCTATCAAGTCTGCTAATATGACTCTATGAAGAACAGTGATAGGATACTTTTTGTAAATCTATTTGGAAACAACTGACTCACCGACAGGGACAGAAACCAAGAAATGCTCAAAAATCTTTTCAGAACTTATTTCAAAATTCACAGCAACTAACGAGGTCACATAAGAGAAACTTAAACCGGGGTCTAACAATACATACACATCAAAATCTCTGTTTCCATGCTTAGCATATGGACACTCTCTAATTCTATGTACCAACTTGTCACAACCAAAACAACCCTTCTGTTTTGCCAAGCACTCACCGAGATGTGTTCTACCATACTTAGCATATGAATGATAATTAGGATTACCACTCAGACTATTCTAGGATCTAGATATAGAAAAATTACCCCACTTCTACTACTTACCTCTAGGAGCGGGAGCACTAGCTGAAAACAGCACTGGTATAGATGAACGGTTCTAAAACTATTGGTGATTCCTTTCATGGGATCTAGTTTGACCATACTCAAACTGCACTATTCTAACCCTCTTATTTACTCTCTCTCTTTCCTTCATCTTCTCTATCTCAATCTATTGAGCATGCATCATCAATCTAGAAATATCCATGTCTCTATTGATTATAGCAGTTACACTCTTTAACTACCAATCCAGACACACAGGTCACAAACTTACTCATGCTTGACCTAGGGTTAGTGATCTAATCTGGGGCATACTTAGACAACTGGTTGAACTTAAGGCAATACTCTTTCACTGTCATGAAGCCCTGCCTCAGGTTCATAAACTCTTCTATCTCAGCTTTCCTAATCTTAAGTGGGAAGAATTTTTCTGAGAACGCATCCTGAAACATCTGCCAAGTCATGGGTGTTGCATTTTTCTCTCTACTCGTCAACAATATCACTACCCAATCATAAGCAATATCTTTCAGCTTATAGGATGCCAATTCTACACTCTCTTCCTCAGTAACATGCATCACTTGGGTGATCTTCTTTACCTCATCAAGATACAACTGTAGGTCCTCACATGCCTTTGACCCAATGAATTCTAGCGGGTTCATTCTCATAAAGTCTTGAATTCTGACTGTGGCTAAATCCCTATCCTGTTGAGGTGGGAATGTAGCCTCACAATTACCTTGAACATTAGCAGTCACAGTTTAGGATAGAACCTAAAAAGCTGCCCAAAACTCTGCATGTGACACATTCTCATTTAAAGAATCAGCGGTCTAAGGCGGTTGGTTCTTATTCCAATGGGCATTAGCTCTGTGAGGAGGCATAGTCTATCATAAAAAAGCAAGAGATAATAGCATATGAGACCATTGTAAGTATGATAGATTATGAAAAAAAGAGGATTTTCCAAAAATACTCCATAGCCTCTTGTTCATAAAAGTAGTGCACTTCACACCGAAGATCAAAACTCTATGTAACGCAGCTTGTCTAACTCTTTAGGACTCTTTAAACTTTAGGCTCAGATACCAAGTTTGTAACACCCTAAAATCTAAACCTGAGATGTCATACGGTGCTCAAGGCTACGAGAAGCCTTAAGCTAACACTTTGAGCCTGCTACTAAGTCTGAACCTTACTTCAAGAACATCTAATCAAGAAATAATACTGTATTATACCAAAAATAAACTGAATAAACTGTAGATAATATCTGAACACCAAATACTAAAAGTCTAAATATAAACTTATTGTCCGACAAGCCTTTACTACTAATAAAGAACTAGAGAGCTATTGGGACAGACACCCAACTAACTCGAACTAAATTGAAAATAATAAGTCAAATACTATAAAAGATAGAAATTTGAGGAAGTAGGCCCTCAAACCATGAGGACTCACCAACTATGGGAGCTTAGATAAAGATGCTCGAACTACTCATGCTGGTGATACGGAGCACCTGAACAATATTATAAGATAATGCAGCACATAGATATATATGTGGATCAGCACTTTGAGGATGTATTGAGTATATGGGGATGTAATGCAAAGTAAACATCATTATAATTAAAAAGTAAATGCATGTGGATATATATGACTAACATAATCTTGATTGTCCAAAATATCGAAACGTAAAATCCATGCATAACCAATCATACTTGTAAACCTAGTGAGTCATAACACTTAGTATTATAAAAGCTTTACTATCATTCTTTTCTTTTGAAACTTAGAAGCTTTGGGACTTAAGAGACTTTGGGACTCAGGAACTTTGGGCTTGGGATTTTCTTCTAACCGACATAAACCATGTGAGCTGACATGGAGTCAAACGTCTAACCCACATTGGGAAGAGCTATTCTACCCTTGCCATCAGAATAGAATCATAACTTGAGTGCTCATAATCTTAGTCATCCACATAGAAATAGGAATAATCTTAGTCCTAAAGTGGCATATAGTTTTAGGGCATGAGACCTTGAAATCATACCCAACTCGGGTTGTGATATGTAGATATCGCGTTACCATCTTAAATAGGACCTGGACACTTGGAGCGACGCATCAATATCACGCTCCTTCACTGGAATTAGAAAATTTGAAATTTAGCTCTCTCCACGATGTGCCAATTTTGCAGAGGGCCACTAGAAATTGATAATTAGGAATTGACACTGCTCCGCGATGCACTAAGGGTCCAAATGACGGTGTTTTTTTACTGGAACTTAAAATATCCATAACTTATTATTCGGTTATAGGATTTATGCGAATCTTATATCATTGAAAATGTTATTCAATTTCCAACACCATAAAAAGTTTAAATTTTTGATATTCATCTTTGAATCTATCCTTTAACATCCTATAGATAGACTCTAGCTAGAAAATGTACAGGGTATTATATCATGTATGCTCAAATGTATAAAGTAGAGAGATATAGTAAGTTTTGAGTAATTTGGAATAGGGAAGAGCATGTGACAATGATCATCATAAGATGCTTATCCTCTCTCCCATAATGTTTATAAAAACATCTCCATAGTTCACATGCATTATCAAAATAGGTTGTCATATTAACAATAAGGAATTGAAGGTTTTACATACACTCAATAGCTTCAAAAAAGCATTGAATCAAGAGAATAAACACCAGATTTATTTAGTTGAAGAATAAAAATTAGGTAGTCAAATAGGGAGTTAGTAAAAAAAGGGAAATGTTTAAGTATCTAAAGAAAAAGAGAAAGATAATATGGTAAAACCATGGAGTGTTTACATTCTATCTCAAATGTTTAGATGAATCTCCCTCTATCTTGTACTTGTATTAAGTATCAAATAAAATAGGAAAATAAAGAAAGATAAGCGATAGAATTAAAAATTTAAATCAAGGACAGGGGAAGGGGGAAAGTTTGTAAAGTATCTAGGGATATGGAAAGGATAGAAGATCATATACAATAAATAATTCATACCTTCATCCATATGGCTTAGAGGATGATATAAGCATAGTTAGATTAACTTATTATAGACCTATATTCTGAGATACACAAGCCATGGTGATAACTTGTATGTATTGTTTAAAGCATAAGGGGAGGTCTTCCATATATGGTTGATAGTTTATAGCCTATAGGAAACCATGGAACTAGGAAGAATTACTCACCAATGTGAAAAAGTAATTTGGCATTAAATCTTTTTCACATTGGTGAAGTACAACCCCCACCAAAGTGATTGCCAAGATTTGCGATCAAGCTCAAGCCAAGTATGCAGATATCAAGCCGACATTGGAGTTATCATTCCAAGATAGTCTTTCCACAATAGCATTTGACTATTTACTTGGGCGATGCTATGTATAATTTTCAATAGAAGCAAAATCCTTGGCAATTACAAGTCATTGGGGCGATGATAAAAGAGACCTTAAGGTTTATTTCTAAAATAACTACTTTGGGGATATTTTGTAATAGGTTATATGTGTAAAATCAATAACTACAAATAGGTGCCTGGGCTATTTATTTCCTTAGTTTTTGTGAATATAAGAAATTACTTTTTGAAGAGTTTAGATATAAGAGTTGAATCCTTTTAGTCTAGATTATCTTTGTGTAGTTGAATCTAGATTAGTGATAGGTGGATTCCCATTGTTAATTTAAAACTCTTTTGATTGATTACCATATTGAGTCGCTCATTTATGGATTCAAATTTATTTCTTAATTATTCTAGATAATCATGTTCTCTTCTCCCTTGGTTAGTTAATTCATTTGTCCCTTTTTTCTTTCTTAACCCTTTATTTCTCCCCTATCATTTAATTTCATGTTTGAGATAATTTAAATTAGGTATGATTGATTAGAATCAAGTTATCTTGTTTCCACATTGATTTAATCATATTTTTCTACTTAGGATCATATCACTGCTATTAGAGTTAACGCTAAAATTTGTTTCTCCCTTTATCAATCCTAGGTTTATAAGTATTAAAATTCCCAAATCACTAAGAAGTTTGCAAAGTCTAAATAATTAGAAATCAGAGTTGAATTGTGCCTTTATTGATTTTAATGTTAGATTATTGTTCTCTAATGTTTTAAAGTTTAGATCTAAGATTTTTTTGCTTTTAACGTTTTTCAATTATTTCACCATTGTTGATCTTGAAAAAATTTGAAGAATGTTAAGTGACATTATTGGTTAGAGGTAAATTAGAGTTCTAATTTTATTGGGTAAGGTTCTTCTTATCAATTAGAGCTTGAATCTAAAAATTAGGTAAACAAAGTTGAAATTTGTTATGGTCAATTTTTGAACTAATAATGTTCATGGTGTTATTCATGGTTTTAAGAAATTGCACGTGAGTGTAATATCTGGGAGCAATTGATTAGGAATTGAAGACTAACATTATTGGGCTTTATTCGAGTGGTTGAAAGGAACTTATGGTTAAAATCTCATTGAATTTGAAGTTCATTTGATTGAGGTTGAATTTTTGAATATTCATTTTGTTCTTATGATCTTCATATCATGTTGAATAATAATACTTAAAAGCTGTTATTTGATCCAAAAAGGGTAAAAGAAAAGGAGTGGTACTTCTTTGTACAAAAGGTATTAAAAACAAAATCAAGTACTAGGTCATAAAAATTATAATAAGGGGCCACAAAGTACGCATTTTAAAATTTTTAGGTGTGTCCATTCGACAATTGTGTGCTCCTAATCGAGATCACATAGGGTAAGTGTTGCACACGTAAAGGGCATCTTAAACACGTAAGTGCTAGGAGAGTGTTTGGAACCTTGTGAGTCTAAGAGAACCATTGCACAACCTTGGTCATATACACGCCACCATTGTGTGTTCGCGGTCTTCACCAATTAAGCTTGGTGATCTAGTAAGCTAGTTTAGGGGAAAAAGTTGAATTTTGGAGATTCTAAGCCTTTATGCCACTAATCTCAGTCTCTAGTTGCTTGGTTTCTTTCCATTTATTACTAATCTCTTTTATTAATTCCTAAAAAAATTTGAATTTAGTAATTGATCTTCTTAGTTATTGGTTAGTTCTTGTGTGTGTGTCCATTCAAGCTAATTCCTTCTAAGATTTTCTCATTTATCTTGTTGATTTTTTTGGCTCTTTTGATTTATCTTTTAGTCATCGTTGTTTGTTCATGAAGTGTATACTCCTTCATAAAGGATAACTGACCTTATGAATTGATTTGAAAAAGGTAGTTTTATATCAACTTCAAGAAGACACTTTTAGGTTAGTTGAGAACTCCATACTCTAGAGATATGAGAAATTTTTCTACTAACCTTGTTTTCTATCTTTATGGGAGGTAAAAGGTTAAATAAGTAAGGATTTCATCCATACATATATTATGGGGATTACACTTGTGAATATCTTGTAGTAGCATGACTTTTAAGTATGGTGATAATAAGTCACCAGGGCCTTTGTTAGCATAATGATGGGTCCTATGGAGGTTATGGTTATGATGAGTATAATGTTATCTCTCGTATATCTTATGAACCCTTAGAGGAAAGATATAATAGAAGGTGAAGTGGTGAGGTTGAACACCTTCTTTATTTGGTGCTACTTCTTTCCCTAGCCAAGGAGAGATAAATATATAGGCTAGATGAACTCAAAGACATAATGTGGCACCTAGAAGGAATACATTCTCTACAACTTGGATTAAATGACTTATGCTCCCTATTTTAGTTTCCATGTGAATTTTTCTCCATATGGTGATGATGTCTAGGATAGATAAGGAGGAGAACTAAACTATGAAGTAGATATAAGTGAATCCCTTATCGGGTTAGGAAGATACTTTATTAAGGGAGAGTTTTGATGATGGATTATAAAAAATTGAAATGGTCAAGAGAATTCTATGAGAGATTCAAGATAATCATATAGAAGACAAATATAAGGAGTTTCCTTTGGTTTCAAAATAATTTACTCCTTGTTAGTTTAGTGCTAAGGAGTTGAACATAGACGTCAACACATCACTCCTTGTCCACTAAAGTAGAATTAGATATGAAGGTATCACCTAAATCTTCATAAGAAATCACTAACACTTATACTAACTCCAAGAAAAATGAGAGAAAAAATATTGATAGGGTTAAGGGTGTGATAGGTGATGACCCTAGAGTGGAATAAGGAGAGATTGAGTGGAATGATGTCAGGGGGTTTTTATGACCTTATACCAACTCTTGTGAATTCTCTTCATTTTCAAGCTATTGTAAAATATGTGTAGGTATACTTGGATGAAATCCTAATTAGGATCATCAAAATGTGACAAACCATAAGCAACTTAAAGGCTTAAAAAAGGAGCGATTCTGCTCCAATGTGATTGCCATGGTGAAGGAAATATTTTCTATGAGCTTAAATGTAAAATAGATAATATAAATACTCCTTATATTGTAAATTTGTAATACAATGACTTGGGTGTGAGTGATAGCATATCTTTGTGTAAGCTTAATGAGCTTGTACCTTATGGAGTTCTTGATAACTCCTTGTTGTAGATTAATAATGCCATTTGTGATAGTGATCCTACACTTATTGATACTTTAGATAATTAGATTATTTCTTCTATTGAGACTGATTCTTATCCGTCTAGTGATGTTATTTGTGCTATAAATGAAAATGCATTATTGTGTGAGAGGAATAATCCAATCGGTGAAGATAACATAGGTTTCTTCTCTTATTTAAGGAAAACAATTCATGATTCTAATTGTGACCCCATTTATGATACCTCATATTTACTTGATAAATGTGAGGATGACTTACTTGATTTGTGTTCTAACGTGTGTTATGATCCATTTGATTATAGTGGTAGATTGTCTCGAATATAAAGTCTCTATATTTAGGGTGTACCTATGGGTTGCTTGTAAAGATAAGGGAATGGTCACTTTTGAAGTATTTTGCTTGTTTAATAACTCTCTATGGCATGATGACACATTTTCCAATGATGAAACTCTCTTCTTGGAAGATAAATGTAAATTTATTGGAAGGTATGGTGTCCAAAGAGAATATGATGTATGTTCTACAATTATCCTTTCATTTTTGAGTGTTTCCATTCTTTATCAAGTCCTTAATGCACTTGAATCAATAGGTGAACCATCTCATTAGGACATATTAGATAAATTTATGCATAGTAAATTTTATGCTGAGAATAGGGCTTTTATAATATTCTAGTGAATAGTAAATTTTGTGCATGTGTACTCATCCCTCTATATGCATAAAAGGTATTGGTAAAAGCTGACTGCATAGGTCGTGAACTAGTTGTGTGTGCATAGAATTTTCTCCAATTCATACCTAACCTAATTCTACATGAATAAAGTGACCTGGTCATATGCACGAGGACCAAGATACATGATTCTTCATTAACACGGTCATAGGACCGTACATGCAATAAAGGATGGATTGGTACACAAGAAACCCAATATATTATAAAAGTTAAGTTTAAAATTCCTCTGAATGGACCCTCGTAATTCATTCGGGATCCTACTAAAATGAACCAATGGAGGGGACTTTATGAATGAACACCTAGGTGTTTATATGAAATAAATGTTTTAAACACAACGAAACAATCACAATAACCAATCGAGGTTGTTATCATCATGATTCACCTGAAACCAACTCTAGGCAAATAAAACTAGCTCCATGCTTTAACTCTCAGAAATCATAATGGGGACTCAAAACTCGAACCTACCACACTACTTACCTAATCTAAACATTTGGATCTAATAGAAATAATGAAATTCTCACAAGACATTTGGATCACAAATTTTGACAAAAGGCAACTATATAAACTTAAAAGCTTTTCAAAACCAAAATCTCACGTAAAACTCTCCCAAACACTATAGGAACTATGTCACCCACTCCTATAACTTACAAATTATATAAGGATATATAGGGAGGGGTAAAATAGTCAATAAATTAAAATAACTAAAATCACCATGAGCATTGTTACAATATTCACCACTAAAATACATGTTCATCCTCAAACATAAAGCAAAGAAAATACCAAAACCAATGAAAAGTTAGGGGTATTTACTCTGCATGTTGGAGTTAATCTCCCACAAAGCCTCCTGAATTGAATGACGACTTCATTAAACTTTTACTGTGTTGATATTCTTGAACCTCCACTTTCTAGTCTACCAATCCATAATAGTTATAGCCTTCTACTCAAAGGTCAAGTCACAATCATAGTTAAATGAATTCCACCGGATCACATGAGAATCATCACGACAGTATTTATTTAACCTCATAATATAAAACATTGGAGAAAAGGCTGCGAGGCTTAGGGTAAGGCTAACCAATAATCCACCTCTCATATTTCTCTAAAATCTAAAGAGGTCTAATGAACCCCAGATAAGATTTTCTTTCTTTTCAAACCTTATCACACCATTTATGGATGACACTTTTAACAAAAAAATTTCACTATACATGAATACACTGAAAACATCTTCAAATTTTTAAAGCTCTCCTCAAACTCGTCTGACCATTGAAAAGTAATAAATTTCTAAGTCAATCAAATCAAAGGAGCTGTAACAAAAGATATGACCTACACCAACTCTCAATAGTAGTTGGCTAACCTTAAAAACTCCTTATCTCAATAGTGGAAGTAGGCCTAGCCTAATCACGAACCACTGCCACCTTGGCCGCATCAACCATGGTACAATAATTGGTCAATCTATGACCCTTGAAAAATACTGAGTCCAACCAAAACTCAAACTTGGAGAATTAACAACTCATCTCTCAGCTTGTAAAGTACGATCCTCAATGCCTTACATGCTCCACCTCACTTTTTAAATATACCAATATTTCATCAATGAACACACTCATAAAAGAATCATGGTAAGGGTGGAATACTCTATTTATTGATGCTATAAACACCACCAAGGCATTTTAGTTAACCTAAAGGACATAACCAAGAACTTATAATGGTTATACAATATTTAAAAGGCCATATTTGGTATATATCATTCCATGATCTTCAATAGATGATACCCAAATTTCAAACTAATCTTAGAGAATACCATCACACCATTTGATCAAATAAATCATCAATATATGGAAAAAGATATATATTCTTGATGGTCACTTTATTCAACCACCAATAATTAGTACACGTATGCATAGTCCCAAGGTTTTTCATTACAAATAAGATAGGAGCACCCCAAAGGTGAAACACTCATCATAATAAATCCTTTACTCACCAAATCTAGCAATGCTTCTTTAATTTATTCAAGTCCACCAGCAATATTTTAAAAAAGCAAACAAAGACTGGCTTAGTGTTTGGCTCTAAGTCAATAGAAAAACTAATATCCCCATCTGGAGGAACACTAGGGAAGTCCATAGGAAATATATCCATGAACTCCCTAACAACTATTATAGTCTTCATAAGAAATGAATCAATGTGCACATAATTTCAATAAGATAGACACCATTTCTCCACCATCCAAAGAGCATACAGAAAATTAAGGGTACAAACTAGTAGAACCCCTCTACTATAACTTTGGTGCATTGGGCATCTCTAGGGTAATGGTCTTGGTAGTGAAATCCAAAACTACATGATAAGGAGTTAAACAATCCAAGCCCAATATAACATCAAAATTGTTCAAATCTAGGATAATCAAATCTACCCAGATGTCCCATACCAAAAGAGTTACTATACAAGATAGATGCATCCAATTTACCATAAAATTATAGGACATAGAGAAAAACATGAATAAGTATAATAAGGGACTCACATATAGAATCAAAGCTAAAATTAATACAGTAGGAAAAATATATATATACATAACGGAATATAGATCTTTGTTAAAATAACAACAAAGCAGAAAGATGGCAAACAGAGATGATACCTGTGATAACACGGAGATTCCTTAGTATCGTCTCCCAAGAAACATATAATGTTTCCTTTGTTTACCTCTATACTAAAAACTTATCATCCACCACCATGAACTCACTATACTACTCTATATAACTACTTTGGTCGAAGTTGATGGTGCTTGGAAAGTTGAAATCTATAAAACTTATTATAGAATAACTGACACATGTCTAGGTAAATCTCTTTCTATGTGTCCAGAATCACCACACATAAAATACCCTATACTAGAAAAATCATGTGATGATGGTCTCATAGAACTAGACCACCTTCTATGACCAGAAGAGATAATAAACCTTATTTCCTAAATGATGTAACCACTAACCACTTGAAATCTTGTTACAACCTAAGACTACCTCCTAGACATAACATAGCTTATATTCACAAGTTACCTTAAGGATAACCATAGTCTCGCATGACATTAAGAATACTGAAAATAACTAATAAAATCACTTATGTTGAAGCTGAACTAAATGAAATAAATATTCAAAAGAAAATAACCACAATATCTAAGTTTAAAACCACAAGTTAAATTCCTAACTATAGCTCTAAAAGCTTCTACTAAGATGAGTTATTAGGATAAGCCCCTATTTAACTCTAACTATTTGAAAATTGAAGAATGTCAAAGAAAGAATGAAATTTTGATACTGATCTTGAACAATGAGGACTCACCAAAATGCTACTACTGATGCAATAGGAAGCCATATTAAGCATGATCCAGGTGATAAGTGTTAATACCTACATTAAGAGATAATATAGTACAAAGAAAGTATGTGATTAGTAACTTTAATACATTGAGTATGTAAGATAGGAAATAACATAGGATGAACACGACGCATGTGATATGATAAACTTATGCAAGACCAAGTAATGAACATATATTGTATAATAAAATGATTAACTAAATATAAGGTCATGTAAGTAGTTAAATTCAAACTACAGACTGTAGACTGTGGGAGCTACTAATAACCAATATATACCATTCTACAATAATCGAGGTCTAACCGATAACCCCAGCCAGAAGGGTATTTAGTACCTTGACAAGGGTATGAATACTAACTAATGTGGATCTACTAAACAGATGCCTAAAAAGATTAAGGTGTTAATCATAATATGAAGAGTGATCTTTTTAAAACTTTTATGGCCGCATAGTTATGGGACTAAATGACTTGCACTACAGGTCTCAGCCTAATTATGGGTAAGCCTTCATCCATACAACTGCTCGGTGCTAAGTACTACTACCAACTGAATGATACTGACAATTGTAATCCTCAAAGATGATAATAATCTATAAATTAAAATAAATATATTATATAAAAGTATTAGAAACATGTAAATTAGGTGATATAGTACTCAAATGTATATGCATGAAATCCTAGGTCATCGGGTATTTCTAACCCACCATCTATGAAGAACAAAACTATTATGCCAATTGTATAATTGGAGTGAAATTAAAAAATTTAATAATTCAAATCCAAACTTATGGATTTCACAATGTATTTAGGATTTGTGCTCATGTACATGCAATAACACTAAAATTAATGATAAAGCATCGATTACAATTCAGTGACATCAAGTGATTGATGTATTAAGGAATTTGACAGCATATATATAACCTAAATTATGAAGAAAGGTTGGATTGAAAAAATAGATTTAACTTTAGGACTCAATGGGTGAAAGAAGATCCACTGATGAAATCCGACATACCTGTAGATGACAACCATGAAAAATACCGCAAAAATTGAAAGACTTAAGAAGATAAACCCTAGTTATGCCTTACGGAGAGAAATCACTTTTTCCTCTTTAAAACTAAGTATCGGCTGATTAACCTCAATAATCAGCCTTGAAATATCCTAAATGATGTATTTTTGATGTTAAAAGCTATGTAAAAGACTGATGTTCCCCTGTAAAATTCATAATTAGAAGCTGCTAGAAAGAACCTATGGGACCTTCCCATAATTATGGGAACAACCTATGACTGTGGGTTATACTCATGGTTGGAGATGGATGATAGTTATATAAACATGATAAGACAATTATGGTATGATTTTGGGATCTACCTACAGTTGTACCTTGGTTCGTAAGTACAAAGGTTTACTTAGGATCATCTGTAGGATACACGATCATACCTAGGATCATTGTTTCAAAGCACGATCCTGGTTCCCTCTCGTGGTAGGAAGGTGCACATATCAATATTCAGATATTGGGTTTGTATCTATTAGACAATACTATTGTATAGTCTTACGATGTAACCATGGGTATGGTTTGGCTCATGAAATCTCATGACATGAAAATGCTTCACAAAAAAGGAAATAACTTTTTGCCTTGATATCAAATTAAAGTAAAACTTGATGTGTTAGAAAGATAATTTAAATATCTATAATTTGGTGGGTATAGATCTTAAATAAGCTTTAGAATATACAGGTTATACATATTTAAATCTGGTTATTTCTTAATGAATTGATCTATTAGGGATGTTTTGTCTTGGGTAAGGGATGGGAGGTTATTGTGGCCTTGGTACATGGTAAAATCCCTTCTTATAATGTTAAAACTGATTTTCAATCCTACATGTACTTGAATCATAGTTCTAGCCTTGGCTTGAATTTTTTAAGGTTTTATAATATCTCCCCCTTGCTGATTCGTCCCCGAATGGAAACTAGCTAATATGGAAGGTTAGGAGAAAAGAGATGTTCTTCCAACCTTTTATTCACCAATTCTCCTAATATTTTTGGAAACATTTCACTATATCTATACCAAAAATTCCTACACTTAGTTTCTAAGAGTTGAATGCTGACCTGTTACTTAGTCAGTAATTGAAACATGGACTGAATTGGGCTATTGGATGCATGCCATGACATAAGAATAATTATATAACATACAGTAGAAATATTTAATTAATCAAGAGGAAACTATTAACTCAAACTGGGACTGAGTTCGAACGAAATATGTGGAGGTACTTGGTCATCATATCTTACTCTGCTTCCCAAGTAGCTCCCTCAACTGTCTGATTTTGCCAAAGAACCTTTACCAAGGTAACCTCCCTATTCCTAAACTTACAAACCTGACGATTAAGGATCTCAATAGGAACCTCATCATAAGAGAAACTATCTTTCACGTGCACAGTTTTTAAGGCACAAGTGATGCAAGAACTCTAATAAATTTCTGTAACAAGGAATACAAAAGATTAGATGTACTATACCTAAGTCTACTGGAAAATCTAAATCATAGGCTATATTGCCAAAATGATCTAGAATCTCAAAAAGATCAATATAGTAGGGACTGAGCTTTCCCTGCTTCCCAAATTTCTTCACCACCTTCATAGGTGAAACTTTTAAGTAGAAAAAATCACCAATAGCAAATTCAACCCCTTTATTCTCACATCTACATAGGACTTACGATGACTCTAAACCATACTCAGCCTTTCTCTAATTAGTTGAACTTTATCCATAGCCTCATAACTTAATCTAGCTATATCAATATAGTTTAACCAATTCCAAACCAACAAATAGCAGATCTATACCTCTTAATATAAAGTACCTCAAACGGGGCCATCTAAATACAAGAGTGATAGTTGTTATTTAAAGAAAACTCAATCAAAGTCAAATTATCATCCCAACTACCTTTGAGATCGATTATATATGATCTCAAAATTTACACTAAAGTCTTAATAGTCCTCTCTACCTGAACATTTGTCTGTGGGTGAAAAATTATACTGAGATTAACTTGGGTAGAAAAACCCTTCTTAAATGTTTTTCAAAATAAAGAGATAAACTAAGTACCTTTATCTAAAAATATAGTAAAAGGGATACTATGTAATTTTACCAACTTCTTCAGGTATACTTTAACATAGTTCTCGATTGAGTTTGAAGTTTTAATTGGCAAAAAATATAAAAACTTAGTCATTCGATCCATCATAACCTAAATAGAATCATGATGTCAATGAGTATGACGAAATCCTATGATGAAGTTTATATTCACTATTTACCAATTTTAAGTAGGAATACTGATGTCATAAATCATACCACTAGGTCTTTAGTTCTCAACCTTAACCTATCATCAAATTAACAACTTAAGCACAAATGTGGTGACGTCCTTCATCATATCATTTCACCAATAGGCTTCCCATAAATCATTGTACATCTTAGTAGCTCTTGGGTGAATATAATATCGAGAATCATGAACCGATGTTAGCTGTCTCTATGTCAAGTCATCTACATCTGGAACACATAATCTTCCCTAATAGATAAGAACACCATCTCCTCTTAGGGAAAAAGCCTCAACCTTCTGACTCTAGACTACTGCTTTCAATCTAAGAAAAAATAGGATTATTTTCTTGATTTTCTTTAACCTTGTCTCAAAAAGGATTCTTAACCCTATTAAACCAACATAATACCTTCGTTTGAATCAACCAACTGAACTCCAAGTTTGTCCAGCATATGAACCTCACAGATCGATTCTTTTTTCTAATCCTTTACATGAGTAACGCTTTCTATATGATTTATGAAAAGTGTCAGCCACCATATTAGCCTTATATGAATGCTATAAAATGCTCATATCATAATCCTTCAGCAACTTTAGCTACCTTCTATAATGACATTTAGATCTTCCTAGTTTTAACACATATTGAAGACTCTTATGATTGATGAACACATCAAAATGAAGCCTATAGAGGTAATGACTTCAAATTTGTAAGGCCATAAAACTATTTCCTACTTTGGATCATGTGTTGAGTAGTTTTTCTCATGAGGCTTGAGTTTTCCAGAGAAAAATGTTATAACCTTGCCTGTTGCATCAACACACAACTAAGCCCAACTTTAGAATCATCACAATAAACCACAAAACCATTAGTACACTTTAGTAGAGTTAAAATTAGAGAGATAATGAATCGAGTCTTAAAACCCTAAAAACTATTCTTATAGGAATTAGACCACTAAAATTTAACATGGGAAAATAAAGAGTGGAAAATTGTTCAACGAACCGTCTACAGTAACTATCTTAGCCCAACAAACTCCTAATATCTGTTGGAGATAATGGTGTAAGTTAGTTCCTTACTACTTTGGTCTTTTGGAAATCAAATCTAATGCCTTCACTAGAAATATTTAACCAAGGAATGTCACTGATAGCAACCAAAATTCGCACATACTAAACTTAGAAAACAATTGACTATCTATAAGAGTCTGTAAGAGAATCCTCAGATGATCTGTATGCTTACCCTCACTTCAAGAATAAACTAGGATATTATTTATAAATACAATGATGAAATACCTAAGTACTGCTCAAACACTCTGTTCATCAAGTCCAAAAAATCTAAAGGAGAATTTATAGTCTAAAAGACATAACAACAAATTCAAAGTGACCATATCTAGTTTTGAAGGTTTTCTTTCAAATGTCATGTTCTCTAACTATGGAGAGATGTTGGTCCTAATAAAACTCTTTTCTAGGAGGTTCTTTTACTATTTCTTCAATTCTTTAAGCTCGACTAGAGCCATGATGTATGGTGTAATTGAAATAGGCTAGTAATTTAGTAAGAGATCTATTCCAAAATTGATTTCCTATTTGGGATAAACTCTTGGTAGATCATATCTAAATACTTCTAAAACATATTTACCACTGGAATTGACACAAGGTTTGGGGTTTCAAATATTGAATCCTTAACCCATAGAAGATGATAGATACACCCTTTGGAGATTAATTTTCTAGCCCTAAGATATGATATTAATCCACCCATAGGCATTGAGGTACAACTCTTCCACTCTAGAATTGGTTTATTTGGAAATTTGAATTTTACTAATCTCTTTCTACAATCAATAGAGGCATAAAAAGAGTATCTAATCCATGAAAAGAAATATATCAACATCTACCATGTATAACTCTACATTATCAACTGAGGTGATAATTGTGAAATTATGACTTGACAATTCCTATATACCCATCTATCTATGACTGATTCATCAGTTTGAGTAGATACTACTAACAGTTTTGAAAGATTTTTTGGAATAACACAAAAAACTACTACTATATATAGAGTTATAAAATAAAGTGTGGCTCCAAGATCTAATAATACACAAACATGAATATGGAAAACCTATTATGTACTAGTGACTACATCAGGAGAACCCTCTTGATCCTATCGAGTAAGAAGGGCATAAAAACTATTTTAATATTTTTTGTCAACCGTATTAAGGCACCCTTCTTTGATTGGGTGGCCTGTAAAAGTTTTTGAAGAGTTGGACTAACTATTTTGATAGGTAGCCTTGTCTCTCTTTGAAGACACTAAATTCCCTATAAATGTGGCTTGGCTTTCCATACCCAATGTAAACATCGCTATTATCCATACACTCACCTTTGTGGTTCCAACCATATTTCTTACATATTGGGTAAGTAAGAAAACTACTTAAACTATTCTAGGACTTAGATCTTGGTACCCTATCTCAATTATCCTACCTTAACTTCAACACTACGGCACTAGAAGAAGACAGGGTTTGGCTTGAAGATTTTTTAGCAAAACTGAGAAGCATTTTCACTATCTAACCTCTATTGGGAGAAATTGAAGCTACCTGTATAGCCGTCTTATCCTCCCTTTCCTTCTTCTTACATTTTTCTTGCTCTATTTATTGAGCATTAACCAAAGGCCTTGAGATGTCCATCTCTGTTACCAACTTAGAAGTCATACACTCCTTGACCACATCCTCAAGTACAAAAAACATAAAATTGCTCATGCAAGACTTGGAATCCACTACCATAGTTGGGGAATACCTTGCCAACAAAGTAAAATATGGAAATACTACTTTACGTTCAAGATACATACTTCAAATTTATGAGTTCCAATAGCTTGGCCACCGTTAGCTCTAGTGGAAAGAAGTTATCTATAAATGCAACAACAAACTCATCCCACTCAACCCAATTTGCATCTGCACCTCAATCCTACTTCTATTATTTATACCAGGTGTGAGCTATTTATTACAACTTAATGGCATTTAAGTTAGCACTAATAATTAAGGTAACACCTATGATCTCCAACACCTTCTAAATTCTATCCATGAACTTCTATGTGTCTTCTTTAAACTTGGACCCAATAGACACTATAGGTATCATTTGAGGGAAGTATCAGACTCTGGCTACTGTCACATTCACTATCGGGTTGGTTGGTGCCACAATCAGCTGGTTATTCTGGGTAGTCATGGACTGGGACAAGGATATGAAGGCAACCCTTAATTTAGAATAGAATATTTGTTTATTTGGAGGATTTTTCAGAGCTGATGATGGTGCTTGTTGATTCTCAACCCTATTAGTGTTTCCACTCCTTCTTCTATTAGTTTTATTTGGAGGCATAATCAAACAATAGAGAAAAACTTAGTCAATGATTTTAATAGAGTTCACAATCTATCACACAATATGAACATGAAGTAAGTAAAACTTTTCCTAAAATGTTTCATAGCCTATCACTCATAAATGTGGTGTGCTTCACACCCCTGAATAAGACTATATTTAATGCGAATTTTAAATACCCAAGGTTACTTTAAACCAAATTGTGGTGGTACTAAGTTGTTTATGAATCGATACTACACTCTAGTTATAACATGGTACTTAGATTCACAAGTGACCCCAAGCTAACACATGGCCTGGCATGATACTAAGAACTCTGAAAATTTGATAAAGATACGTATGTGGAAGCTGAACGAAGGGTTGAAATAAATATTCAAGAAAACCAACCATAATATCTGAGTTTGAAATAAAAAGAAGAACATTTATCTGCAAGTCTAAAAACCTCTACTAAGATGAGTTACTGTGAAAAACCCCTAGCTTACTCTAACTATCTAAAAATTAAAGAGTAACAAAGACAAAATGAAATATTAATAATGTACACGAATACTAATGACTCATCGAAATGCTACTACTGATGCGGCAGAAGGTCATACTAAGATTTGAGTGTTGAGCATAAGGACCTATATTATGAGATAATATAGCATAAAGAAAGTATGTGTTTAGTACTTTTAATGTAATGAGGATGTGATATTGAAAATCACTAACATAGGATAAACATGATGCATCTAACATGATAAAATTATGCAAGACCAAGTATTGAACATGTATTGTATCATAATTTAATAATTGAATACAAGGTCATACAAGTAACTGAATCTGTACGATAAACAGTGGATTCTGTGAGCTACTAATAACATACATACCCTAATCTGAGCTAATTAGGGAATGGATGTTAAATACCTTTACAAGGGTATGAACAGTAACTGAAGACTAAAATAAATGGATCATTTGAAAGCATTTGAAACATGTAAACTGGAAAATATATTTTTCAAAAGTATATGCATGAGTTCAAAACTCACTATCTCTGAAGAATGCAACTATTATTCTAATTTCATAATCTAAGTGAAATTAAATAATTTAATCATTCAAATCCAAACTTATGGATTTTGAAATATAATTAGGGTGTGCGTAATGTGTCATGGTTTTGTGGCATTTTTATGTTTAAAACAAGGAAATTATGCAGGTACTTAGGTCTTTTTGTTAGATGTAATATGTTTTTGTGTTGGTTTTGTAGGAAAAAAAGGTTTGGAGTAGATAAGGAGCAAAAATGTGATGAAGTGAACTAGGAGGGCTACCTACAAACCCTACCTATGGGTCATAGGTGCTACCTACACGCCTGTAGGTGGCCTACACAGGTAGTAGAAGTAAAGTTCTTAAATCAGATTTTCAAGTGTGACTACTATAGACCCTATGTACTGGGCGTAGGTAGTACCTATGACCCTATAATTACCCCTCATAGGTAGGGGCTATGAGGCTTCAAGTTTGCTCAAATTCCTACAAACCTACCTACGATGGGTAAGTAGGGTTGTAGAATGGTACTGACTGAAACTTCCTACTTTGTGTAGGATAAGTTTTCCAGGTTTTCTAATATATTTATAAATTCCCATGGGATGTTTCATTATTATGTTACGCAATTTAGATACTTTACATATTTATTACACTATTTTGAGTTCTAAGATACACTTTTGATCTTGGGATTCTTATTCTTGGTTTTTAGGGTTTGATATAAAGTAGAGATTTTATTTTTCATCCTTAATTATTTGTGAGATTATTCATATGCTTTCTATTATCAATTATATGTGTGTTTCTACGATCATGAGCAGCTAAATGCCATAAATAAGATTTTGGGAACCCTAATGGATTAAAGAAGTATAGGAAGTGCAAAGACATTCTTGAATAGTATTTGTGGTATTTGTGCATGTATTTTTGTTGGATTTGTAGCGATTTCTTTCTTAAAGAATACAAAATTTAAGAACCTGCCTTGATCCTAACATAAAAAAGAGGTTGAGATTGGGAAAAGAAGATCACAATAGGAGCAACCAACCTTTATCTAATTAACTTGAGAGAAAGAGGAGATATTTATTCTAAGATCCATGATAGGGGTCAGTAATTCAACACTGTGATACCAAGGGAAGATGAGTGACATTCACCCAAACCAATATCGACATAAGGTTAGGTGATACATAACTTGTAAGATTCTACATGCAAGACACGAAGTTAGTTTGACAAGCATGATAAGTCTACAGAGGTAAGAAGTCAGGGGGAAATAATCCTAGTGATCATGTCACACTGATAACAAACCTATTTTCTAGCATCAATACTATAACTACTGTCCTTACAAAAAACCCATTCACTTTTTGCACTTTCTAGCTACATCATCAATCTTCTGATAGATTTTTATCCTATTCCCTATAGGTTTTACCCAAACCTTTTTGGGTTTGATATTTGACAAGAGACCATGTTATACTTTTTAGGAGGTATAATTTAGGCGATAATAAATTTTTTGTATCATTGCCTAGGAATACAATTACAGATTGATAGATTGTTATTCTTAAAGTTTTTGTTTTTCTATTTTCTATTGTCTTTAGGGAAAAGATGATGTATGACCATCACTAGGAGTTAAGGTAATCCCCTAGTTTCTTTTAATATCGGGCTTGTATAGACCTTATGATCGAATCATATAATAAAAGAGTATAAGCATAGAGCCTGGCTCGATGGGTTTTAGGATGATCCCAATGTATTAAATTTTCCACCTCTAGCTTATTTTCATAAGAATTCTAAGGAAACTACTAACCATTTATTATAGAAATATAACAAGAGGTTAGAACTAGACAATGTTCTAAGGAAAAATCTATATAACAAGTAGCAGATCGGCAAGCAGTACTCAAAAAAGACAAACTTAGAAGAGATAAAGTTCAACCACTAACCTATCATTACTTAACATTGTATGATGATTTGTAATAAGATTTATGGTATGTTGAAGGAGCTATTGTTACTCCAGAGTTGCCATAAGGAACAAAATTTGATAGTATGAGTGCAATGATTCAGGTGCTAAATCTGAAAGGTGTGTTTTCTAGTTTGCCAAATGATGATGCAAACATTCACATTATGAATTTTGTTGGGATTTTCACTTCATATAATCTACCTAGGGTGAGTCAAGAAGTTTGAGATTAGGGTTATTCCCATTATCTCATACAAATCGTTATGGTTAGGGGAACTACATCGTAGGTCCATTACCACTTATAATAAGTAGCAGATACAATTCTTGGATAGATTTTTCCAATTTTCTAGAATGCTATAATTAAAGGATGAGATTTATAATTTTAGACAATTATATTCAAAGGCACTGTAGAGGACTTAGTTGAGATTTAAGAAGAAGTTGATAAATGTGTCCAATCATGGAATTTTAGGGAATAATTTTATTGAGATTCTATATAGCCTTTGATGAAAACACTAATGTTGTTACTGGCACTATTACTAGTGGGGCTTTCATGAATCTTTGTTAGGAGTAAGCTGTAGAAATCTTTGACTGAATCATTGAAACTAACCGAGGATGGCATACTCAGAGGCAAATAGGGTAGTTGACACTTATGCTAATAGTGTTTTCAGTGAGAAGATATACCTATATGAGATAGTGGCTTAAGGGTATTACAACTGAGTACAAATATTGGGTTACTTACCAATTAGTTTGCAACTATGGGAAAAGAAAAGGTAAATACAGTAGGAGTGCGAGGTAAATCTATTATAGATGAAAAGTCCGACTCTAAGGAGGAAGCAAAGTACATGGATAGAGAGATGGTGGTTTTTCAAACCAATGGCTAAAGGTCTAATTAAGACACTTGAAACTCAAGCCAAGGGAATCAAGTTCAAAACTATTTTGGGGATAGGTCTAAGGATAAAAGCAGAGAGAAATGGTAAATGAAGGAGAAAGTCTGTATATTCCACCAAAGAATAATGATGTTGAATCTAGAATGGAAACATTGCTTGCTAAGTCAATTAAGGGTCAAGAGATCCAAAAGATATACCTTAAGGAGAGTAAGGAAGATATCTCAAAGCTGAGCTAGAAAGTAGAATCACATGCTATCAGTATTAAGTAGCTTGACTATTAGTTTGGTAAGATGTCAGCTATATTGAATCAACATCAACTGGGAACTCTTTCAAGCAATGCCATTCAAAACCATAAGAACAACAGTGATTGCCTAGCCATCACTACTTAGACTAATAAGGATTCTATTAATTCACCCTTGCTTGTGGTTGATAATATGAGGAACAAGATTATGGTTGATAATGCGGATGAAGCTGAAATAGAAAAGTTGATAAAGGATGAGAAATCTCTGAATCCTATAATTATAGAGAAAAGAGATAAAAACAAAGAAAAGGGTAAAGATGTCACACCACCACCAAAGCCCATTCTGCAACCTCCCCTTTTTTTCCCAAAGATAACAAATGGAAGGTCAACGAGGGGAAGTATAAGAAGTTTATGCCATGGAAAAAGAGTTGAGTGTGAAGATCTATCTTTTTGAAGCTATAGAGAAAATTCCTAGCTATGCAAAATTTATAAAAGAGCTAGTGACAAAGAAGAGGCTTTTAAGTTATGAGGATATTGGAGGTTTACATCATTGTTGTGAAATTATATCTTGATCTCTTATGCAGAAGAAAGGTGGTCCCTAACCTTTCATTATTCCTTGTACTATTAAGACATCTCAATTTATAAGTCTTTATATGACGTGGGTGTAAGGATTAACTTAATACCACTAGCAGTGTTTATACAATTGGACATGAGACCTTTTAAACCCATGATGATGTGATTATTAATGGAAGATCATACAGTTAAGAAGCTCATGGGAATATTATTTCATATATTGGTCAGAATGCATGACTTCATCTTTCTAAATGACTTTTTTGTCTTGGATTATGAGGTTGATTTTGAGATACCCCTAGTTTTTGGAAGATTGTTTATAACCACAGTTGATACAGAAAAGGTAAGCTTAAGTTTATTCTAAATACTAAGAAATTCATGTTCAATATGGGAAGCACTATAAAGCAGCCAACTGACATGAAGGTAGTTTTTGTAATAAACAGTATTGATGAACCTAGAGGCTAACCCTATGGCTAACTTGATGAATTCTAACTTATCAAGGTCCCCATATTGTACTGCAATAGTAAATTTCTTGGGAGGCAACCCAAGGTGTTTTGTCATTTATGCATTCTGATAAATATTGTTATTTATGATTGAAATCACATCTATGCAACTAAGGTTCCACAGGTATGTTCCAAACTATTTTTTCACTAGAGTTTGTTTCTGTAGTAGAGTCTTCATGTGTAGTTTTTTTTATGTCGTTATATATGTTGTGTTGTTTATGTTTAATTAAAAGAAAAATAAGGAACCCAAACACAGTTACCATATTTTTGTTTTGTGTTTTTAAGTGTTTGAAAAATGATACACCTTTAAAAATTTTGTGAATAGTGTGATTTAAAATATGCTTGATCACTAATTGAATCTTGTTATGGCATTTGTATTAAGAAAAAAATAATCAAAGCTTAGATTTTCATGAACTTGATAGGTAGTAATTGATAATATAACTTGGTACCATGTCTTTGTGAGGCAACTACTTAATTCCCTTGGTGCATTTATTTCAAAACTTGCCCGGTTAGTCATGCCTAGGTTGTAGGATAGTTTATTAGGGCATGATTATAGGCTATTTTTGGATACGTCCACTCTTAGCCTAAACGACGATCCAAATATGAATAAGTATCCCTTGATCTCCATCTTGAGCTTAAGTGACCTATTTTCTTGTTTTAACCCTTCCACCTTTTTTTTAATCGCAATGAACCTATTTTTGCCTTGGTCCTTCCTTAGACATTGCGTACCTCAACTCAAGAAAATATCTTATTTTGAGGGTGCCTATCATAGGGATGCATATTTGAAATTGGGTATGTATAAAGGTGTTGAATAAATGAAAAAGCAAGTACGGTTGAGTGTGGTAGAATAAAATGCAAAAAACATGGATTGTACTGTTAACTGCTTATTTGTTTGGCTAGTGTAAATTGAATATACACGTAGTTGTTTGTTGATAATGAAATTCTATTACTTGATTCATTTGTTTCATACTATTGTGATACATGGATCCATATGGTGGTATTGAAAAGTTAGAAATAGGAAGGGGTAAGTACTTTGAGCAAAATTAAGTTGACTGTCATAGGTGACTTAGGTTTCTCTTAGTTAAGCATCGTATTCTTATGTTATGTGTTAGTTTCTTGGGTCTATGCAAATAGTCTAAGTTGAAGATGTTTATGTTCTATGATTTCAAGGCACTTATGCTTAAAACAAGGAAATTATGCAAATATTTAGGTCTTTTTGTAAGGTGTGAGATGTTTCTATGTTAGTTTTATAGGAAAATAGGGTTCAAAGTAGAGAAGGGACAAAAAGTGATCAAGTGAAGCATAAGGTCATGACGAACCTACCTATGGGTCACAGGTACTACCTACGAGCCTATAGGTGGCCCACGTAGGTATCATAAGTAATGTTTTAAAAACTTATTTTCAATTCTGACTCCTACGGACCCTACCTATAGGGATTAGGTAGTACCTACAGCCCTGTAGGTACCCCTTTTAGGTAGGGGTTCAAAATCCTAAAGTTTCTTCTAATTCCCATGAAGTTACCTATGGCCGTAGATATTACCTATATCCTATATATGGGGTCATAGGTTGGTGCCGATTAAAATTTCCTAATTTGTGTAGAATAGGTTTTATAAGTTTTATAATGTATCTATAAATACCCATGGGATGTTTCATAATTAGTTTATGCACTTTACATACTTATTACACTATTTGAGTTTTGAGATACACTTTTGATCTGGGATTCTTGTTCTTTGTTTTTAGGTTTCTATAAAGTTGACATTTAGTTTTTCATACTTAATTATATATGAGATCATTCATATGCTTTAAATTTTGAACTGTTCCTATGATCATTAATAGCTAAACCCCATAGCTAGGGTTGCGGGAAGCCTAATGGATTAACAAAATAGAGAAAGTTCAAAGTCATTCTTGATTGCTATTTGTGTATATATTCTGGTTTTCTTCTTAGTGATTGGTTTCTTGATGACTGCAGACATTATGAAACTGCTTGTATTTGATACTAACTTGTGAGAGTGGTTAAGATTAGGAAAAAAGATCACAACAATAATTTAATTTAGGATCTAGGATAAGGGTTAGTAATGTGATACTCTACCACCAAAAGGAGATGAGTGAAATTTACCCAAACTAAGGTCGATAGATGATTACGTTCTACATAACTTTTCTGATTGTACATATAATCCATCAAGATGGTTTGATGAGCATGATAATTCTATGGAGTTAAGAAGTCTGGGGCAATACAATCTTAGCTGTTATCTCATACTAATAACAACCCTATTTTGCTAGCATTGTTACTATTAATATTGTTGTTACGAAAAAACCCATTTACTTCTTGCACTTTCCAGCTGCATCAACAATATTCTGACTAATTTCTATACTATTCCATGTGGGTTCAACCCCAACCTTATTGTGTTCGATATGTGACAATCGACCACAATTTACTTTTTAGGAGATATAATTTGGGTGACAATCAAATTTGGCATCGTTGCTTGGGAATATAGTTATGAATTGATTGATTGAGGTTTTTGGTTTTATATTTTCTAATATTTTAGGGAATATGTCAGTGTGTGTCCAACACTATGAGTCATAGAAATCCCCTGATTCCTTTTGATCTCGAGCTAGAGCGGACCTTACGACAGATTTGTAAGAAGGAAGAGTATAAGTGTGGAGCCCAATTAGAGGGCTTCAAGATGATCCAAATGCATTAAATTGGTCAGCTTCAACTGGTGATCATGAGACTATTGAGGAAAATAGTAATCAGTTATTATTTAAAGAGAATACAACGTTAGCACTAGACCAACGTCCTAAGAAAAGGGCTAGATATTTGGTAGCAGATCGTCGAGAAGCACTTTACAGGGACAAAATTAGAAGAGATAGAGTTCAACTACCCACTTATCATTACTTTCTAGTGTTTGATGATCTAGATGAAGATTTGGGATATGTTGAATCTTTTGAGATAGGATCCCTAAGGAAAAAACATTGACATTATAAGTGCAGTGATTTAGTTCCTTAATTTGAAGGGTGTGTTTGCCTGTTTGTCGATTGATGATGCAAATATGTGCATTATAAATTTCATTGGGATTTTTACTTTGTATAATCTTCCTGGGGTAAATTGGAAATCTATAAGACTCAGGTTGTTCCCATTCTACCTTACCAGTGAATGGTTAGGAGAACTACCATGTGTGTCCATTACCACTTGGAATAAGTTGCGGACGTAAATCTTGGATAGATTTTTCCCTCTTTCTAGAATGTTGTAGTTGAAGTATAAGATATATATGTAGACTCTTTCATTCAAAGGCACTATAGGAGACTTGGTTGAGATTTAAGAAAAAATTGATAAATGTTTCCAACCACAGAATTGTATGGATGAATTTTCTTTTGATATTCTATAGAGCCCTGAATACAAACACTAAAGTTGTTGTTGATACAATTGCAGGTAGGTCTTTCAGGAGTCTGCATTGAGATCAAGATGCAATCTTAGACCGAAACACTAAAACCAATAGAAGATGGAATACTTGGGAGGAAGATAAGGGAGCCGGCACTTATTCTATTGGTGTTTTCAGTGCGTAGAGATCCCTATATGAGACAGTGTATCAAGATGTATCACAACTAAGGATGTAGATTGGGTTACTTACCAAGCAGTTGGCAATTGTAGGAGTATAAAAGGTGAATTGAGTGGGCACATAAAATAAATCTGCTAAATATGATGAATCTGACTCTGACGATGAAGCATAGTACTTGGATAGTGTGATGGCAATTTTCTAAGCAAAGGTCCAAGGGTCCAATTCAGACATTTAAAACATGAAGCAAGGATATAAAGGTTGGAACTATTATGGGGACAAGTATCGAGATATGAGCAGAGAGAGAGATGGTGATTGGAGGTGAAAGGATGATTATAAGGAGAAGAGTGATGTGTATTTTCCACCAGGGAATCATGATGTTGACTCTTGAATGGAAGCAATTCTTGCTAAGTTAGTTAAGGGTCAAGAGAGAAAAGAGAGTTTCCTTAAGGAGATTAAGGAAGATATCTCAGGGTTAAACCAGAAAGTAGAGTCGCATGCTACCATAGTTAAGTAACTTAAGCAGAAATTTGGTTAGATATTGGCTATATTTAATAAGCTTCAACCAGGATCTCTTCAATATTATTCAAAATTCTTAAAACGATGATCACTTCTTAGCCATCACTACTCAGAGCAGTAAGGCTACTATTGATCCACACATGGTTATGGTTGATAATGTAAGGAATAAGACTATGGTTGATGATGTCGATAAAGCTAAAACTAAAAGGTTGGTGAATGATGAGATGTATCTGAAGCCTACAATTATAGAGAAAGGAGTTAAAACAAGAGATAGGGTAAGGAGGTCACACCATCACTGAAGCCCATATTGCAACCTCCCCCTCCTTTTATCCAAAGATTAAAGTAAAAGGCTAAAAAAGGGAAATATAAAAAGTTTTTTGCTATTCAAAAGGAGTTAAGTGTGAAAGCTCTAGAGTAGATGTCTTACTATGCAAAATTTATCAAGTAGTTAGTTACAAAGAAGAGATTTGTCAGTAGTGAGGATATTGGTGGTTTGTATAATTATAGCGCAATTACATCCCAATATATTTTGCTGAAGAAATGCGATCCCTGATCTTTCACTATTCCTTTTACTATTGGGACATTTAGATTTTCTAGGGCTTGTGTGACTTGGGTGTAAGCATTAACTTGATTTTATTGGTAATTTTCAAATAATTAGACTTGAGACTTCACGAACCCACAATTATGTGGTTATTGATTGAAGATGATACAGTTAAAAAGCCCATTGGAATATCATTTGATGTGTTGGTCAAAGTAGAAAACTTCATCTTTTTAACTAACTTTGTTGTCTTAGATTGTAGGGTTGATTTTAAGATACCGATAATTATTGGGAGACCATTTTTATCCACGGGTAGAGAATTGGTGGATATGTAAAAAGGTGAGATTAATTTCAAGTTGAATAATAATGAAGTCAGTTTAATATGCGTAGAACTATGAAAAAGCCAACTGACATGAGGGTGGTTTCGATAATAAATAGTGTTAATGACCCTGTAGGCCAAATCTATGGATATTTTGATGAAGATTTAGTAATCAAGGTCCACACTTCATGCTGCAAATTTATATCAGGCGTTACTTGTGAGCCAACCAAGGTGTTTAATTATTTCTGCATTCTGATAAGTCTTGTTATTTGTGATTAACATCGGGTGTAGGAACCTAATATTCCACAAGTATATTCCTAATCTCTTGAATTATGTGGCCCAATGCATTAGGTAAAATGCATACTTATTTGGTGTGGATGGGGCTATTTGTAGATCAATATGTCCTTTTAGGGTTTTTCTTGACGTGTCTCTTTTCCTTGGAGTATGTTAAATGTGATTTGTTTTTATGTTATTTTTGTAGGAAAATAGTGTTCAAAGAATAGAAGGAGAAAAGAGTGATAAAGTAAAGCAGGAGGGCTACCAATTGAACCTAGTTATGTGTCATACTTGTATGTGGACAACGTAGGTAATAAAAGTGAAGTTCTGAAAGATAATATTCAAGTTTGTGTCCTATAAACACTACCTACAAGGAGTAGGTAGTACCTATGTTCCCGTAGGTACCGCTCGTAGGTAAGGGATCTAAAGCCAAAAGTTTTCTCTAATTACTACGAACCTACCTGCGGCCCATAGGTACTACCTACGACCCATAAGTAGGGTCTTAGTTTTGTGCTGACTCAAATTTCCTGCTTTTTTAGGATAGATTTTCTAGGTTTTCTGATGTATCTATAAATACCCATTGTATGCTTTATTATTAGTTGATGCAATCTACGTACTTTACATACTTAGTACATTATTTTTAGTTATGAGATACACTTTTCATATTGGGATTCTTATTCTTGATTTTTAGGTTTTGCTATAAAGTTGTTATTTGTTTTTCATTCTTAATTATTTGTGAGATCATTCATATACTTTCAATAATGAATTATATGTGTATTCTTACGATCATAAGCAACTCAACCCCATTACTAGGGTTTTTGGAAGCCTAATGGATTAACAAAGTAGACGAAGTGAAAAGTCATTCTTAATTGGTGTTCATGCATGGATTGTGGTTTTATTCATAGTGATTTCTTTTTTCATGACTGTAGATGTTAATAACCTGCGTATATTTGATATTAACTCAAGCGAGTGGTTGTGACTTAGAAAAAAAGATCAAAATAGTAATTTGAAGCTACCAACATTCATCTAATTAACTAGAGACTGTAAGGAGATAGTTAATCTAGGATCCGGGACAAGGGTTAGTAATTCGATACTATAATACTGAGAGGAGATGAGTGAAATTCCTTAAACCAAGGTTGAGAGATAGTTAGATGATACATAACGTTAAATTCTTCTTGTAAGGCTCTAAGATAGTTTGACGAGCACATAAGTTTGCAGAGTTAAGAAGTTAGGGGGAACACAATCCTCGTGATCGTCTCATACTGATAACAAACCTATTTGACAGCATTGTTACTATTACTACTATGCTTACAAAAAACCGACCAATTACCTTTTGCACTTTCCAGCTACATCAGCAATCTTCTAATTGATTTCTATTTTATTCCTTGTAGGTTTGACCCCAACCTTATTATGTTCTATATTTGACAAGCGAATGCGTCATACTTTTAGAAGATGTAATTTAGGTGACAATCAGTGCTCATGGACAAGAAATAACACTAAAATTAATGATAAAGTGTGGATTACAACTCAATAACACCAAATGTTGAGATATTAAGGAATTTCACAATATCTATAAACCCTAAATTTTGAAGAATGAGTTGTATGAAGAATGTGGTTAACTTCAGGAATCAATGGCTGAAAGGATACCTATTGATGAAATACCACGTACTTAGAGATGAGAACCCTAAAAAATTCCTTGAACATTAAAAGCCTGAAGAAGATGAATCACAGCTCTGCCTTGAGGAGAGAAATCGTCTCATTTCTTTCTTTAAATATAAGTGTTAGCCGTTTTTCTAGGTAATAAGGGCTTAAGGAAATATTAAACTTAATAATTAGCCTCAAAATATCGTTAATGGCATAGTTATGATGTTAAAAATTTGGAAAAGACTAATATACCCCAATTAAATTTGTAACTAGAAGTTGTTGGAGAGGGCGCATAGGACCTTCTCATAATCATTGTAATGACCTATAATCTTGGGTGTTACAGGTGGTTTTGAGATGGATGAGAGCTTTTAGGACAAGATAACATAAGCCTTAGTACACTCGTAGGATCTACCTACAGTCATACCTTGGTTTGTAGGATTCAAAGGTTCACTTCGGAACATCTATGGGACTCACTATTGCTCCTACAATCGTAGGGTCAAAGTATAACGATCCAAATTCTTAGGTCATGATGGCACCTACTATAACCCACCAGTAGGAAAGCCAAACCCATAGTTTAGAACAACTAGTAATGGTACTACTCAATATATATAAAGAAAGAATGCGGAAGATATGAAATAGAAGATCAAATACATAATGAAGTCCCAAAACCTGGTTGTATCATTACAAGAGCTTCTAATATAACAAGAGTACAAGAATAAATTATCAAAAGAATTACACTATTCCAAGTTATCTCTAAATACAACAAGAAGACTAGTTTAGTACATAAGAGAGAGAAAATTAATACTCTGAATTTCAGGATCTCACTCTAGTCTTTGAGCCATGGCTGATCCTCATGAAGCACACATCAATGATGATAACCCGTACTATGATCTGCAGGCTACATAAGTGTAGTATGAGTACCAAGCGAATGAATTGTACACGGTAAGAAACTACCAACTGAACTCCAAAGATAAAGCAGATATATATAACATATTAATAGAATAGAAACTACACCCAATCTCAGCAACCACATAAAATATCCAATGATATAATAAACATAACCTATCATATTCATGTCCAAGGATCTAACATAGTAAGGCTAAGAAAGTATCAAGGATGAACTATCCTATTCCAGCCTTACTCAGAAATCTCAACACTACCGTATATCCCTAGCCTATATACGAATAAAGGATGAAAGAAGTTTATATAGCAATATAAAAGTCCAGGGATTGAATATACAATACGAAGAAATAGAAAAAGGCATATATAGTAATATCGTAGATACATATTGTTGATATACATATATATAGATATAATGTGAATGCGAAGAACAACCTAGACCAATATATCTTAATTTATAAAGCCTTATTACAATCCTACCAGTTTTTAGTACTAACAAACTCAGGGTTTTTGATCAATTTGTTTCATCATGAATAATAATGAAATTGTTAGATAAAAGAGGCTGGAATCATACCTTAAATCTCAATACCAAATCAATGACCAATCTATCATAAGCTAGACATAACAATGATTATAACAATATCAATAACATCTCGAGTAATCAGATATTATGGACAACCAAATACCTATCCGAGCCTATGCATTACCGCACCACCATCGGATCGAAAGGTTCAATCAACATACAATAACATAAGGAATAGTCATCACCCATATCTATGCAACCCTCCCAGACGAGTTGATAGACATAGGTGCATACTAGCGATAGGCGATGCGCATAAAAGTATGAAGGCAACAGAATCCATAATATCACAATACCATCATCATAACCATCACTATCATACTCATTATCATCATAACCATCATTATCATAATCATCATCATCATCATAACCATCCTCATTATAATCATACTCCAGTGTTGTCGGGTATATATATATATTTATATATATGAATGCCATATATAAGGATAGTCGAACTCAAACTAGTAAATGTACATATAGGCACATCACTATAATTATCCTCTGGTCATGTCGTGTATTAATATCATGATCACATTATCCTCTAGCATTATCGGGTTTCAATATATGACCATAACATTCTTTAGCCTTGCTGGGTAAATAAGCATATCATCAATACATATATATAACATTAATAATAAACATGTAATCGGGTTTTACATAGAGTTTATATCTCAAAAATAGAAACACAAATGAAAGTCGTGGCTAAAAAAAGTATAAATCCATAGGTACATTGCCTGAAATAAACTTTGGAAATAAATCATAATAAAAGTGTAGAAAGGATCAAAATATCTCATTACCGGAGTCAATAGTAGTGTCAAATTATTGACCGGAATCATTCTCGATAAATTCTGTAAAACATCATTATTAGCCTTTTTTATGTATGTAAATTATCCATTGAGTTAGGTAGTTATTATTGTAAAGAAATTTATTCTAACTAATTAGTAAGAATAGTCATAATATCATATTATAAGTAGAATCATATCATCTATCGATATAATGACTATGAATATACCGAATCTATGCATGCCATCACCAGTTTTCAAACATTGGAATCATAAGCATTATACCACATTTTCCTCCATCCCATAATGGAGAGATGTGTATATATTAATAGTCTACAATCGTATCCTTTATAAGGATAATTACTTCCCAGATATCTAACCAATATCACAACACGACCTTTGGCCTAAAAATGTTTTTGGAATAATCATAACGTCGCAATCATAGCCTTGGGCCCACATACATAACTGGAACTCATATCAATAATCATATCAGTAAGCCATCTCGTATTTGTAAATCATATCTGCACTATGAGGCATAACAATTTATGTCGTAATACATATTTGTAATTATCTCACACCTAGGAAGCATATTATAAGTAAGGCATCTCACATCTAGGAGATATAACATACCACTATGACATAAATCAAAACTATGAGGCATATCACATCTATAAGTCATCTCACATCTATAGGTCATATATCATAACTATGATGGCTATCATCTCCTTGGCCAATTACTATATTTAAGAGAATATTGCCTTTAAAGGACCAATATCATATCTAGGAGGAAATAACATCTCTAATGTCTCAATATCATGCCTAAGAGGAGAGAACATCTCAAAAGGCCCAATATCATATCTAGGAGAAAATAACATCACTAAAGGCCCAATATCATGTCTAAGAAGAAATAACATTTCTAAAGGCGTAATATCATATCTAGGAGAAAATAACATATCTAAAGGCCCAATATCATGTATAAAAGGAAATAACATCTCTAAAGGGCCAATATCATAACTAGGAGGAAATAACATTTCTAAAGGCCCAGTATCATATCTAGGAGGAAATAACATCTCTAAAGGCCCAATAACACTTCTATAAGGAATATCATGGTCATAAGCTATTAGTCATAATCTAGAGAAATTCATCACAGCTTATAAAGTCATGAAGTAAACTTATTCTTAAGGTTCAATAGTCTCAACTGTGCCTAGCATCTGCAACTAAGTCCACAAGGGCTAACACAAGTCTTAGCCTAAGTGGGCCGAACAATCCTATTTCTAATCCTTAATTTCTACATTTAGGAAATCTATGCTCCAAACTAGGTAAGGTATCTAGTTCAACTTCTAGATGTCAAGTAAGCCATAATCAATCCTAAGATAGGAACTTCATCTAGAAATATGGGTATTTGAGTCAACACTACGCAAATTATGATTTCATGATCACTAGACTTGCCCGACTAAGGTTAATCACACAAACCATTATACCAACACTTAAACCACATCCCAAACGTAGAATCATGTCATACCCATTGTACGAATTAGTTCAAACTAGAGAGAAAGCATAGGATTATAAAGGGTAATAAGTATTCCCATTTACGGGTCCAAAACCCTCATCTAATTCTAAAGAAATTAATAATCAAGACTAAGTCATTCTACCCATAATCAATCTTAACATTCACATTCACACACAATATATTACACATCATATGCGAAGAAGAGTAGACAGAAGCCTACCGGCAAATCCTTGTAGCATTCACCAACGTCCCTCTTCACTTCACAATTGTAAAATGTCATCACACTGTCAAAATCATAATCTACTCATCAATATGAGAATAATGATACCCATGTTGAACCATTGTGCTTTAGGTCAAAAAATGACACCAAAAACCCCAAGTGGGTCCCAATTCCAAAAAATACGTGTTTGAGGTCAACCCAACTTGCTATTAAGCTCATGGAATCAAAATCCTCAAAAATGGATAAAACCAGTCAAAATTTAAGCTAAAATCTAGCCCTAAGAGGATTTGGGATTTTGGGTCACAAACCAAGAAATTTATCAATAAAGTGATGAAATCATACCTTAATTTGGATCATAATCATGATAATAGATGTTTAGCAAGCTCATAGTCACCCATAAAACTGAATTTTGAGTTATCACACCGATTTAGGGTCTTTGCCTCTCAAGAATGAGTGAGAAATGCCCAAAATCATGACATTGGGGTCCATTTATAGCCCCTTCAGGCAAAAAAGTATTGCTATCGCAGTCCTTGGGACTACAATTGCACTAGTGTGATCACAATAGATCCTTGTGCAATCGGACTTGCACTAGTACCAGCAAAGTCAAAACTTATTTTTGACCCTCAAAACTCATTCAGACTTCGATCACAAAAGAACTTGTACTAACCCCACTAAATTTGATGTTCTGGAAACATTAGTGAAGTTGAATTTTCCATCAAAAGTTGTTTAGACAATGTGGGCCCACATCAATATGTTTTAATTTTCTAACTTTTTGACCAATAGGTAGCAATAAGCTCGGGTGCATTGGAACACTAACCAAAGGTCTGCCTAGCCTAAAATCGATATTTAGGAGCTACTGGCACAGCTAGAATTTGCATCCAAGATGGTATTACTAAAGTTTTTCTCGGTGGCTATTTGGAACCAGCGAAGACATCTATATAGGGAATTGGCTCTAAAGATCAAATGAATTGCCCGGCAACCAAACGGTTAGTCCCACCAAGTCATAAATAACTTGGGTAAGCTATGGAGAAGCTCAAACAGTGCAAATAAATAGAATTGTGAAAATTGACCGAAAGGGTCATTACAATATCCACTACTAAAAGGACTTTCATCCCTAAAAGTCAATGGATAGAAAGAATCTTAAATCTCAAATGGATTAGGTACTGGGCCCACATACTCCGAGCATGACTTCCCAAAGAACCTCCATGAAGAGAAAATTTCCAAGGGATTTTGCCAGAGATATCCCTTTTTCAACTAGCACTCTCACTTTGCTTCCAAATAGTCCAATCTTAACTTCAACCACTAAGTGGCCTCCAACTAAACCAAAAGGGATAATGCATGCAAATCTAAACCACAACACATCGATACATTTTCGATATCCACACAAACCAATAAAGTCTCATTTACATCCAAGAGAACCCAAGACAGAAGTAATTCCACCAACTCTAAATCTAAATATAACCTTTTTTATCATATCGCACCTGTTATCTACTCCAAACTAGGAGGAAAATCATCTGAGTCTCGTCTACACAATCTCATCATTAAGATCTCTAAGAACTGAAACTGATAAGTAGATAGTCCATATTGAAAATATAAGAATAAACCCATTATCATAACATCCAAATTGTTATTCCAAGGCATCAAGCCAAAAGTTGAGCCAATAAGTCTATATCAATGCCAACCACTCAAATTGACTTTAGCATCCAAACCTGACATATCCAAGCTGAATCATATTGAGCCACAATTGAGACATAACTAGAAAACAAATTTTTTGCACAGATAAACCATTGACTGAAAACACAACAACCAACTCTATATTGGCTAAAGGGCATAAAATATAGCCACAGTATTGAAACCTTGCCAAAGGCTAAATCACTATCTAAAAATGCAAATAACCCACTCCATAACTGCTGGAGGGAATGAACTATGAAGGAAACTCAAAAACTCCCCTAGGCTACAACCTACTCTAGTAATGGCAAACTCTAGCAACTCAGAGAAATGCAACTTTAGCTAGAAACTAACCAGTTCATTACTCTATCTCAGTAAAAAAAAGCCATAGGGACATATTATCAAGGAAAAATACTCCTCCAAGCCTCATTAGGATGAACAAATTCTAATATGGGGATTTCCTGAATCCACATAAGTAGGACAACCATATCTCAAAAAACCATGAGTCACGATGTCGAGGAACAAAATACCAATCTCAAATTTAAGGTCTAAATAAAAACCACCACCAGAAAATCAATATCTCAAGATAAAGAATTTTCACATTGCCAACTTAAAAAGCGGTCACAGGAAAGGCCACCTTCCTCTAACTTTCCTTCTTTACTTTAAACAAAACCACATCATGATAGTAAAGAAGAAACCAATTTCTATACTAATAACAAGGACAAACCATTAAAAGGGAACAAACCCAACAAATCTAAGAGATAAATCCACAATATCTCAACCTCAATATAAAAATCACTATCGAGTGATGAAATAGCCACAAACGAAGCACAAATCCAACACTAGTCAATCTTAAAATAGGCTATTTAAAAAAAGGATAGTCAATACAAAACCTTCAAAACCTAAGAGGTAAGTCTAAGAATCTAAATCTCGATAACATGCAATATAACTAAATTGCCAACTCTTGAGTCGTATAGAACCATAGAAATTCAACTTACCTTTGATACCATCATACATTCCCTAGTCAATCTAGCATAGCTAACCAATATGGAAAATAATCAACCTCGTTGTACTATAGGAAAGAAATAATCAACTCAAGCTCTATCTACTCAACCCACCAAAAAAGACCACAAAGAATGAAATTCTAACTAGATAACACTAGTCTAACTAGCTATCTGTCGAGGATCAATTACATTAAGTAATAATATCAATAGTATCAATAACCTCAAGTAGTGGTAGCAATAGTAACAACAACATTAACATCAATATAATGAATAGGTGGTAGAAAAATAAACATCAATATTGTGTGTCACTCAAGGACCACAACAAGGCCAATATGTAAGATAAATGGGACTCGAACCCAAAAGCTACACCAATAGGAGAAAATATCAATACAAACCTACTCCATCAACTACTAAAAGAAATAAACCATAGACTAATCATAAAAATAGGAATTTATTAACAAGGCACAAAATGACCAATATGAACTCATCAACGCATATAATCATTAATAGGTGTGAAAACCCCTCAATACACATAACAAAAGGTAAATACAGAAAATAAAAGCACACTTATCATGGTGAAATCCACAATCACATGCCTAATAGGCATAGGGAGAATAAATTTGAAAGGGTCTAAACTTGAATTGACTGACTAAATAAGCAATTAGGGCGCCAAGTACACTAGCTCAATCTAAAGATGCCACAACATCACGAGGTTGATCTGAATGAGCTGAATAACTAAACATCCCATGAGGGGGATACTCTCTAGTCCAAAAATTGATCTCTTTGTAGTAGTAACAAACTCTTGAGGGTCTAATGCTAGCGAGCACACGATCTAAGCCTTAATGGATGGCAGCTGACACTAAGAGCAAACTCTAGTAGAATATCTACCTTTCCACAATCATATCCTATCTCAAAAGCTCTAGGCTAGCAAAAAATACATGCTAACTCTATCTGATCACAGACTTACATCTGGGGTACTATATATACTGATGTCTCATCTTGCCACAACTAAAATAGGCTCTTAGATAAAATACCAGTAGCACTATACTAATGGCATAGCTTTATGTCTCTACCTTTATAAGTTCCAATACATATTATCTCTATGGCCCCTCGCAAAATATACAACATGAGAGAAAGAAGATCCATCTGCTATAAAGTGCTCCAACGCTAAATAAACTGGCAATGCTAAACTACTAGTGATTCCATGCACCATCTCGCGCTCAAAAGGATATAGCATAGGAAAAGGCCTGGACCAAGCAAAAAACCCAATCTCATACTCAGAAACTAGTCAAAAATCCTATGAACACTAATAAACCCAACTCTGGTCTAAGAATTACTCAATGTTTCGAATGTCATCCATGGCTGTGAGGGATCTAAGATAAGACTTGGATCCCAAATGTTGAACCTCAAAGGGAAAAAGTAGTCACGAGCTCAACTGGAGCCTAAGCTGGCCCCAAATCCTTTGGCTGACACTGAAGGTCTTTAACATCCATCTTTAACTCTCTAGTCTGATACTGTGCAGAATCTCTGGAAAAGGGTATCAAAGTTTTGTCAGTATATGTTGACAACGTTACCCATCTTTTTTCATTTATTAGAGCTAGAATAGAGTCAAAGAATATGTTCGATATTCATAGCAATGCAGGCATATGATAAGAAGTCAAGAAGTGAATTCTATAATATCCTTGTAGCCACCTGAAGATAGGTTACGAATGCCTTTGCACCAATCTACCGGACTATATTAAAACTTAACTATTGTACTAACATACCAATGAAACCTAGGCACTATTAATAATTTTTCATAACCCAAATTCTCAAGTTATGATGGCGTCTACTATAACCCACTGGTAGGAAAGCCAAACCCATAGTTTAGAATAGCTAGTAATGGACTACTAAATATATTTACAAAAAGAATACATAATAGATGAAATAGAAGATCAAATACATAATAAAAGTCCAAAAACCTGGTGGTGTCAATATAAGAGCTTCTAATATAATAAGAGTACCAGAATGAATTATCAAAATAATTATACTGCTATAACTTATCTCTTAATAAACATAAAAACTAGTTTAGTACATAAAAGGGGGGAAAGTAATACTCCAAAAGTCAAAAGCTCACTCTAGTCTTTAAACCATGGCTACTCTGCACGATACACACATTAACGGTGATAAACTATACTATGATTAGTAGGTTGTAGAAGTATAGTATGAGTACCAAATGAATGGTACTCGGTAGGAAACTCCTAATTGAGATCCAAAGATAAAGAATATATATATATATAGATAGATAACATATAAACAAAATAAAAACTACACCCAATGCTCAACAACTAGATAAAATAACTAATGAGATACTATGAATAACCTATCCTATTCATGTCTAAGGGACTAACATAGTAAGGCTAACAAAGTATCAAGAATGAACTATCCTATTCTAGCCATACTCAAAACTCTCAAAACTATACCGTATACCCCTCGCCAATATATGAATAACAAATAAAAAAATATTATATAACAATATACAAGGCCAGTAAATGAATATAAAATATGAAAAATGGAGGAAGGGATATATGGTAATACAATAGCTACATATACATAGATATACATAGACTTAGATATAAAGTTAACTCAAAGCACAACCAATAGCATTATATCTTCATTTGTAAGCCCTTATTATAATCCTATCAGGATTTAGTACTAACATACTTAGGGTTTCTAATCCATTTGTCTCATGATGAATTTATAGTGCATAATAATTTAATAGTAAGATAGAAGAGGCCAGAATCATACATCAAATATTGATACCAAATCAATGACCAATCTGTCAAATGCAAGACATAACAATAATTATAACAATGATAATAACAATATCAATAACAAAGCGAGTATCCAACCATTCCACAAAACTAAATACCTAGCCGAGTTTTTGCATGTCCCCAACACCCTAGGCTCGGAAGGTTCATTCAGCATATAATCACACAAGGAATAGCCATCACCTATATCTATTTATCTCTCCTATATTAGCTGATAAACATAGGTACATACCGGTGATAGGCGATTCACATCCAAGTATGAATGCAATAGAATTAACAATACCAAAATACCATCATCATAACAATCACTAATATATCCATCCTCATCATAACCATCATTATCATAATCGTCATCGTCATAACTATCCTCATCAAATCATCTTTCGGCCTTGTCGTGTATATATAAATATATGAATGCTATACATAGGGCTAGCCAGACTCAAACTGGTACATGTAAACATAAGCATATCAATATAATCATCCTTCGAATTTTTATAGTATATCATCATAATCATCCTCTGACATTATCAGGTATCAATATCATTATCATATTATTATTCGTGCTTGTTGGGTATTAATATAAGACCACAACGTCTTTCGACCTTGATGGGTATATAAGCATATCATCAGAATCATCAATATATATATATAACATCAATAATAAAATTTTTCATCATGTTTCACCAAGATTTTATATCACAAAAATAGATGCACGAACGAAAGTCATGGCTAAAAATAGTATAAATCCTTAATTCCATTTCCCAAAGTAAACTTCGGGAATAAATCATTATAAGAGTGTAGAAAGGATCGGAATATCTCACGATCGAAGTAAATAGTAGTGTCAAATCATTGACCAGAAATGGTCTCGATCAATTTGAAAAACATCATTATTATCCTCTTTTATGTATATCAATTATCCATTAAGTTAGATAGTTATTATTTTAAAGAAATATATATGTTTAAGATCAAAACTGGGCTTTGGACCTTAATTAGGAAGAATAGTCATAATATCATATTCTTACTAGAATCACATCATTTATTGATATAATGATCATGAATTTACCGAATCTATGCATGCCATCACCAATATTAAAAAATAATCATAAGCATTAAGTCGTATCTTCCTTCATCCCAAACCAGAGAGATTTGTATATAAACGTATATATATTCTTAAACTACAACCTTATCCTTTACATGGATAATTACTTCTCGAATATCCAAGCAATATCATAACATGCCCTTTGTCCCAATAATGTGTCAAGAATAATCATAACAATGAAATCACTACCTTTGTCCCACATACATATCCAAAACTTATATAACCAATCATATTAGTAAGCCATGTCATACTCTTAAGGCATAGCCAAACCTTGAGGCATAACATATTTATAGGTCATAAAGCATATTTATAATCATCTCAAACCTAGGAGGCATATTAAATTAAGGCATCTTATATCTAGGAGATATAGCATCACTAGGACAAAAATCATGAATATGAGGTACATCATATCTATAAGATATCTCACATCTATATGTCATATATATAATAACTATGAGAGATATCATCTCTATAGGTCATTTCCATATTTAAGAGGAAGATCATCTCTAAAGGCCAAATATCATATCTAGGAGGAGATAATATCTCTAAATGTCCAATATCATGTCTAAGAGGAAATAACATTTCCAAAGTCCTAAAGTCATATCTAGGAGGAAAAAACATTTCTAAAGGCCCAATATCATGTCTAAGAGGAAATAGCATCTCTAAAGTACCAATATCATATCTAGGAGGAAATAACATCTCTAAAGGCCCAATATCATGTCTAAAAGGGAATAACATATCTAAAGGCCCAATATCATATCTAGGAGAAAAAAAATATCTCTAAAGGCCCATCATCATATCTAGGGGGAATAACATCTCTAAAGGCCCAATATCACTTCTATAAGGAATATCATGTTCATAAGCCATTAGTTATCATCCGGGGAAAGTCATCACAATTTACCAAGTCACGAAGTAAACTTATTCTAAAGGCTCAAGAGTCTTGATTATGCCTAGCATTCGTGACTAAGTCCAGAAGGGCTAACACAAGTCTTAGCCTAAGTGGGCCAGACAATCCCACTTCTAATCCTCAATTTCAATATTTAGGCAATCTATGTCCCAAACTAGGCTAAGGTATCTAATTCAACTTTTAGATGTAATGTAAGTGAAAACCAATCCTAAGATAGGAACTTCATCAAGAAACATGGACATTTAAGTCAACTCTACCCAAAGTACGATTTCAAGATCACTAAACTAGCCAAACTATGGTTACTCATACTACCCATGATTCCAACACTTAAAACACATCCCAAACATAGTGTCATGTCATATCCATATGAATTAGTCCAAACTAGGGAGAAGGCAATAGGATTCTATAGAGTAATAAGCATTCCACCTTACGGGTCCAAAACCCTAATCTAATTCCAAAGAAATTTATAATCAAGACTAAGTCATTATACCCGTAATCAATCCTAACATTCACATTCACACGCAATATATATCCCACATTATCTACGAAGATGACATGGCCTGAACTAGGGAAGAGTCATGTCGGGTATCCAAGTCCAACCAGGATCGGAGATCACCCCCAATACCCCATTATTAACCACCCTACACCACGTGTCGGATAAATTTTATACATATAAAAATATAAGGAAATACAAATTTAACGATAGAATAGTAAGCTTAAAAACAAAGTCAAAATCCATAACCAATTAATCAACCATTTCCAATCCCAATGTCGATACTAATACCAAGGCAGACACTAATACTAACACTGCCCATGCCCATAGTTGTTTGGTAAAGCCTCTAACCAGAATCGAAGAATATCCGATAGTGACATTCCCCCCACCATAGCCAAAACCAAGGAAATAAAAATCATAAAAAAGAAGTCCACAGCATAAAATATAGTCATCCAGTGTATGGAAGCACCACTTTAATCTAACTTACAAGTTGTCCCTGAATCCATGTCACTAAGCAGGTGGAATGGTAGTATGGCCGATTCTTGCATCGCATGGGGATACAGCCCCCGAAGATGGTTTGTAGGGTAAACACTAGCATGTAACTCATGGATAAAGATAAAATAATGCCATTATTCAAGACAAAACAAGTAACCATATTCAATCACACATATATACATATATATCGTACCGGGATTGGGAACAAGGTTTATCATTCATTTAAAACCTTAACCTGTATTTTATAGCTCTGTAGTCCTAAAACCACCCATGGGATATAAGGTTTTAGCTCACCCTACTAAAAGGGACCCAGTACATGTTAGCCACATGCCTGAAGATAAGAACCTGAGATGCATAGTACATTGATAGAAATATAAAGTGTGACATCATGCACACGACCTCCTAGGCCACCCTCACATCTGCACACATGAGTTTCAATGCACACATAACCAATACATTTACTAAGGAGTTTTTAATTAGGCATTAACCGTCGATATCATCATACCAAAATTATAGCTTGCAAGTCTATTACCTTATGCTATATAAACCATTAAAACAAATTAGACTCTACCATTTCCAATAAAACCAAATCTTGAATAAAAAAAATCATGTCCACCAAGGCCTTTCCAAAGTTTTGTTAAACCAACCAAGACCACTTTATGTTTCTTTAACAATTTATGCAATGCAAGGATTCCAAGGGTAATCAAACTATGTGGAAAAATCTTTCTCAATGACAATTTCACAAACTGGTTGAGGAAATGCCATTACCAAATCCAAAGGCCAACATACTTAGGGCTAATCATGTCCTATTAATTAAACCACAATTTCCATGCATCCATATGCGCAAAACCATTTTTAAAACATGAAAATCAAAATTAAAATTATGAGAAACATTAATCAACCTTGAACATAAAAAACCACTAAACTTTATTTTAAAGACATAACAATATCATGAAAACCAAACATTAAAACACATGCCTTTAGTAAAATAACCATAAGGGAAGAGTCACATGCCTTAGACACCAAGAAGTATGGAAAGAAACCACCCATGAAAGCCTTAATTGATTATCTTGATGAAACACTAGCCTTTTGCTTGTAACAGAGTTTAAGAGAGATTTTAAGAGTGCTTTATTGGTAATAATAGGTTAATGAAGTTCTAAAAGGCATTTTAAGTCATGGACTCAAAGGGATTTAAAAGGGAAAATGTCTAAAATGGACCCAACTTAAAACTATAAAATGTCACAGGTGGTTATGAGTTGACCCCCATGACTCGTGACCACAACATATGACTCGTATCCTCAAGTCACCCCCAGGACAGTGAGTTGCACACCCATACACTATCCACTATATTACTGTAATGCCCTGAATCTGGTACCCAGAATGCTACACAGTGCTCATGACCATGAAGGACCATAAGCTAACTCATGACTTATATATGTACCTGAACACTGCAAAATATACTGTATAATACAGAAATAAAGGTTGAAAGGACATAAGGTTCAAAACTATAACATAACTGATAAAACATAACATCTGGATGGGGTATGAATTACCGAAAAAAACTTAAATAAACTGTCTGAACATGGTAGTCTGAAAAGCCTCTAACTGTCTAAATAAGAAGTTGATGGGACATGTACCCAACTAACTCCATCTATTAAAAGCTAACTAGGATAATGAAATAACTAATAATATCATCCTCGAATGATGAGGACTCACTACTAAATCTGGAGGCTACTAATGCTCTGGAGCTCGTGCTTCTGAACCTATAGTATAAACACCATAGCGCAAATACATTAGTACATTTGAATGTAATGGTATGCATGTGAGGTAGGCTAAAAGAAAAGGGTACATATGCATAAACTAAACTAACTGACTATATAACATAAATATGAGAATGCCTGTATGAATACATAATAATTGCAACAAAGTTCATGATAATATGATTACAAAACCTGAGTACTGATAGCATGAAATACTGATAACTATTATAACTGATACTGAGCGACTGTATCTGACGGTCTAGGTTCTGATGGAACTAGCTGAGTTTTGTACTATTCTGAGTTGACTGTATCTGACAGTCCTAAATATTTTACAACTACTGAGTTCTATTACTAAAACTGACTAAGACTGTGGGAAGTAGTCATCTAACCGACATGCCCCAAATAAAACATTATAGCTGAGTTGGGGTCCAATCTGTAACCCCAATTGAAAGGGTGTCAATACCGCGCCACCGGTAAGGACAAGCTGTGAGTTACCCTCATCTGACAGTGTCCCCAAAAGAGAATGGTGGGACCTTCATCTGACATTTTTTATCCACCTTATCAACCCTCATTTGATAGTGTTGATGTCTCAACCTATGCTGACTACATAGTTCTGGAATGCAAGGATAACTTCTAAGAATCACATCTTCATCTGACAGTGTGTGTTCCCCATCCTTGGGTTCACTCGGTGCTAATTTCTACTCCAATCTAAATAGACACTGAACATGATTAACTGAATTGGACTACACTGAATTCATGGAGTTCCATTAACTTACAGAATACTATTGAGATTACTAAATTACTGAGCTTTCTTGAGTCACTTGACTGACTGAATTCTATAGATCATGGCTTGACAGAGGATATCATGAAACATGTCACTGACTCTGGGTACACGGCTATATCCCTAGGACTCGATAGAAGGAAACTGACAAAGTATGACTTTCTTGAATACAGGACCAATATCAACAATACATAATCCATTGGCTAAGGCATTTCATTAAACACTTGGCATACATGACTTGTACATGAATGGGGATTTCATATTATCATACTAGTATGGCATTTTTCTTTACATAGGCATTTAATCAAACATATAGGGAGCATGCTTTGGTTATATAATTATAAAACATCTAATAATCATGGATACATAAACCAACTTGTAAATTGAAGGATTTATTATGAATATCGCATAAATCATCACATATTAAATCAATTCTTGTAAATAAATTGTCTATAACATGGAACGAAACCAACCAACAACATGAACATTAATTTTCAATTCAATTAAATCATAAACATTCAAAAATATACAAATCTTGGATTTTGAAAAGAGATTCTTGAGCTTCATGGGTGAAAGAGACCCATGAATCAACACATGAATATCACGCCTCAAACCCTATTGGGGAGGATTGGCACCCGTAACCGAGGAGGCCCGGGAGAACTAGCTCATAATATTATACTTCCAATGCATACCTCTATGACAACCCAAAATTCAGACAGTATCATGTCACATATAAAAGGAAATAATCACCTATATAAGCTCGATCACACATATATATGTATATATAATACTTGGCCATTGGAGCCATCACGTCTATTAACAAAACACCACCTTGACTGTACATTAGTTCTACAAAGCCTCTAAATAATACATAGAGTTTAACTAAGGTCCGGACACACCCCGCCATATAACTAACTTCTCTACAATACAAAAATTAACTGGATATGACACGAAAAGTCTCGAAGCAAACTGGAGCTCACCAAAAGCAGTTGAATATCCTAGATCCTACTTGTGCGGTGTATGAGATGAGGTACCTGTGCCTGTAGCATGAAATCCAGGTCCCCCATTGGGGACGTCAGTACGAAATATACACTGAGTATGTAAAGCTATAGATAATCACATATGATATAGGAGCTCAATAGAAATCAGAAACAAGTCAATAAATCATAATAGGAGTGGACCATACTTACTAGAACTTGTGACAACCTGTACATTGTATTTATTCAATCACTTTACCTTCGTTCTTATCATCTTTGTAATCATTACTGTACTATACTATGACCATTAGGCTTCCTCTAGTACATATTAACTGGGATCGACCCATTATAGGCTTATGCCCCTGGGATACCATCCTTAAACACATAAATTGGGATCAACCTATGATAGGCTTATGCCCCTAGGATACCACCCGATAAGAGAGAACTTCCATCACTTAGTTTAATTAATCTTTGAGATTGTTATTTCGATCGCCACCGCATTTTAGATACTTTGAAACAATGATACATCAATAAGAGACATATAAATAGACCATCAATGCAATAACAATGAAGTAAGAACTCATTGGCATATCAATGAAGTGTTTTGGAGTCATCAATGCCATAATAATGAAGTGGGAACTTATTGGTATATCAATGAAACGTTTTGGAGTAATTAATATCACATGGATCTTATTTGAGTAACCGGATACCTTCTGACATTCATTAGTTCAATAAACATATAAGATTTGGAAAACAAGTAAGTATTGGAATGTCTTGACATCTTATAGGGTGGAAACAAGTTCATTGGTAACGTAAGACATCATACAAAACAATTATGGATCACATGTTACTTAATAACTTTGGAAACTTTCTTAATAGAACAATTGTTCACTTTCATGCAAAAGATATGGTATAGAGTATGATTTACATACCTAACTTTAAACCTTCAATACTAGTCCCAAATAGACTTCCCATCTTTTCGGATTATTTATCTACAATGAACATATATAGCAATCTAGTATTAGCAACCAAACATCACAATTCAATTATTTGAATTCACCAAACTAGTGGTTAAGTAGTAAGACTTAATTACACCATAAAGGGTGTCAGTTTAACCCTCTTATACTCCAATTACATTCACATGCCATGCATATTCATACAACATCTTCCAATATCAAGTTTGGATTCATTATCCTTCCAACCAATCCATTAAACCAAATTAAGCCATAGACATAAATAATCATCAATTCAATAGTATATCACCATATCCACCTTCCATAACTCAATTACTATATCCACCTTCCATAACTCAATAACCATATCCACCTTCCATAATTCAATACAACTAAACTATGGAAAATAGTCCATAACCCTATTTCCATCACCTTTCAATAACAACCAATACATATAATCCTATATCACACATAAACATATGGAAAAGAACAAAGGCAAACAATATTCATACCTTAGAATTCACCTCTTGATTATGCAATCCTATTTGCATAAATAATAGGTGCCTTTCGAAGCTCTCGAGATGAAAAATGCAGTTATCAGATTACTTTGGAATTTCTACGGTTGAATCAAAAGTAATTTAAAGGTCAAATCTGGCTAGGGTTTGTTCTTCCACAATGATTGTTGATGAAAATGAGTTTTTGAACTCATATACATGTATATATACACATATTCCCGTCCATAATATAATAGGAAATGACCAAAATGCCTTTAAAATTTAAATAATGTCAAATCTGTCCTTTGGTGGATTGTTTTGATAAGCTAAAGTAAATTGACCATAACTTTTTTCTCCGACATCGGATTTGGGTAAAATTGGTATCTTTGGAAGGATAATTCAAAGAAATTTCATTTCATATAAAGTAGGCCACCCAATTCTTCCTGTACAAAGATTTATGGTCATTTGAAGTTGACCCTAAAAATCCTTTTTGATTGGCTGAAGTAAAACGAGTATAACTCCTTACTCAGACGTTGGATTTGGATGAAACCAATTGTATTGGAAAGAAGACTCAAACATTTTTCTTTTAATAGGTCGCAGATCTCCTAGTTCATTATATTAAGGGAGTTATGATCATTCGAAGTTGACCCAAAAATTCGGCTGGCCTTAGTAGTTTGTGTGCAGGAAATTTTCTTGCACATTTACTATTCCCAAATATTCCGACCACCGTTTTATAGTTTCGAACGTGCTCGATTATATTCGAAACCTATCCATTTTTGGAAATCTTTATATCATTGGAAAGCTTATTGAAAAACCTTTGCATGGAACCATCGACAGGTAAATTCCGGTATAAATAAAATAAAAAAAATTAATTCCATATAAATAAGATCAATACACGTACTTGAATACGGGGTGTTACATCCTTCCCCCCTTTAGGACACTCTTCCTCGAGTGTTAGCGTAGTTATTCATCCGAAACAAGTTTAAGTCCATTATTAATATTCACATTATCACACAAATACTATGCATATATAAAAAAAACTTACTTGTTAATGTTCTAACTCTGTTTGTTGAACTTCTTCTTCATCTTTGAACAAATGAGGGTACTTAGATTTCATTGCTTCCTCAGCTTCCCATGTAATCTCTTCCCTTTGACGATTTCTCCAACGTACTTTTACAGATGCTATCTCTTTATTTCTCATCTTCTTAACTTGGCAATCTAGAATAGCAATAGGCACTTCCTCATAGGTAAGATCTTCTGAAACTTGCACATCCTCAGTAGAAGTGATATGTGATGGATCTCTGATGCACTTTCGAAGCATTGACATATGAAATACCGAATGCACTGATGAGAGCTCTTGGGGTAGCTCTAATTCATATGCAACCAGTCCAAACCTTTGAGTGATCTTATACGGGCCTATATAACGTGGACTCAACTTCCCTTTTTTGCCAAATCTCATTACCCCTTTCATTGGTGATTCCTTTAAAAATACCCAATCACCTATAGAAAACTCTAGCCCTCTCCTTCTACTATTCACATATGACTTGTGTCGAGTTTGGGCTGTTTTCAGTCATTGTTAAATTACTTTAACCTTCTCTATGGCTCGATAAATAAGATCCGGTCCAAACAAAAGAGTTTCACCCACTTCAAACCATCCTATTGGTGATCTATACTTCCTTCCATATAAAGCTTCATATAGTGCCATTTTGATACTTGAATGATAGCTATTATTGTAGGCAAACTCAATAAGAGGTAAATGATCATCCCAGTTGCCCTTAAAATCTATTACACAAGCTCGTAGAATATCTTCAAGTATTTGGATAGTACGTTCTGCTTGTCCATCTGTTTGAGGGTGAAAAGCTGTACTCAACTTCACTTGTGTTCCCAAACACCTCTAAAAAGACTTCCAAAAGTTTGTGGTAAATTAGGTTCCCCGATCTGATATAATAGAAATTGGCACTCCATTTAATTGGACTCTCTCTTTAATGTACAGCTTAGTGTACTCTTCAACTGTGTAAGTGGTCCTAACTGGTAGGAAATGTGCGGATTTGGTAAACCTATCAACAATCACCCATATAGAATCGAACTGCCAGGATGTACGAGGCAAACCAATAACAAAATCCATGTTGATCGTGTCCCACTTCCAGCTTGGAAGATCAATGAATTGCATATAACCTCCGGGTTTTTGGTGCTCAACTTTAACTCTTTGACAATTTGGACATTTAGCTACAAATTCTGCAATGCTCTTCTTCATGTATTTCCACCAATAAATATCTTTAAAATCTTGATATATTTTGGTTGATCCTGGATGAATGGAATACCTTGAAAAATGTGCCTCTATCATAATCTTCTTTCTTAGCCTGGCTACATCTGACACACACAATCGGTTTTGGCACTGAAGTACTCCTTCTCGCGTAAGCTCAAATGCCTTGGTCGCACCACTTTGAACATTCTCCTTAAGCTATAATAAAATAGGATCTGCATATTGCTTCTCTTTCACTTTAACTACTAATGAAGATCTCGCAGCATTATGTACTATAAGCTCTTTATCCGAAGTTTCAAGAAGGAGAACTCCCAAACTAGCTAACTAGTGAAGATCTTTAATCATCCCTTGTCTTTATATAGGCGCCATCATAGCCTTACGACTTAACGCATCAGCTACCACATTTGCTTTCCTTGGATGGTACAAGATATCAACATCGTAGTCCTTTAATAGTTCAAGCCATCTCCGCTGCCTTAAATTTAGATCCTTCTAATTAAAAATATATTACAAGCTCTTATGGTAAGTATATATATCAACATGAACCCCATATAAGTAGTGGTTCCATATCTTTAAAGCAAAAATAATTGTTGCCAGCACAAGAACGTGTGTAGGATAATTTTTCTCATGTGGCCTCAATTGTCTAGAAGCATATGCTATTACATTACCATGCTTCATCAATACACATCCTAAACCAATTCTAGAAGCATCACAATACACTGTATACCCTTCGGTGCCTTCTGGAAGTACCAAACGGGTGTACAAATCAACTTGTTCTTTAAATCTTGAAAACTCTTCTCACAGGCATCATTCCATTGGAATTTGGATGCTTTATGGGTTAGCTTGGTTAAGGGTGCTAAAATGGAAGAAAAGCCTTCAACAAACCTCCTATAATAATCGGCCAACCCGAGAAAACTACGAATCTTCATAGGTGTTGTGGGCCTTGGACAGTTCTTCATAGCTTCTATCTTTTGAACATCGACCTTTATCCCTTCACTAGATACAATATGACCCAAAAATGCCACCGAATTTAACGAGAACTCATATTTAGAGAAATTTGCATAAAGCTTACAATCATGAAGAGTCTGTAATGTCTGTCGTAAGTGATTGGCATGGTCCTCTTCTTATCTAGAATAAACTAGAATATCATCTATAAAAACTATCACAAATACATCCAGGAATGGCTTAAACACCTTATTCATCAAATCCATAAAAGGTACGAGTGCATTTGTTATCCCAAATGACATAACTAGAAACTCATAATGACCATACCGTGTTCGAAAAGCTGTCTTGGGTATATCCTTCTCTTTGACCCTCACTTGGTGGTAACCTGACCTCAAATCAATCTTAGAAATGCATTTGGTGCCCTATAACTGATCAAATAAATCATTAATTCTTAGAAGAGGATATTTATTCTTAATAGTCACCTTATTCAATTGTCAATAATCAATACACATCCTCAGCGAGCCATCCTTTTTGCACACAAATAACACTGGTGCTCCCCAGGGGGACATACTAGGCCTTATGAATCCCTTCTCTAGCAAATCTTCCAATTGCTCTTTCAATTCTCATAATTCTACTAGGGCCATTCTATATGGAGGAATGGAGATTGGTTGGGTGTCTGGTATTACATTAATACCAAACTCTATTTCTCTTTTAGGAGGCAAACCTGGAAGATCTTCAAGAAATACATCAGAAAATTCATTTACCACCGGAACAGCGTGAAGAGTTGGTGGCTCCGCTTCTGTATCCCTTACTCTAACTAAATGATATATGTATCCCTTGGAAATCATTCTTCTTGCCTTAAAAAAGGAAATAAATCTACCTCTTGGCGTGCCAATTTCACCTTTCCATTCAAGGACTGATTCATTTGAAAAATAGAAATATACCTTTTCGGTGCAGCAATCAATTGTGGTATAACAAGATGCCAACCAGTCCATACCCATTATAACATCAAAATCTACCATTTCTAACTCCACGAGATCAGCCATCGTATCACGATCACAAACAATTACTATGCAGTTTTAGTAAACCCTTCTAGCGATAATAGATTCCCCAACCGGTGTGGACACTTCAAATGGCTTAACTAAGAGTTCGGGTATTCTTTCAAAATTTCCAGCAACCAATAGAGTAACATAAGATAATGTAGAACCGGTATCAATTAGGCATATACATCGAATGAAAAGATAGACAACGTACCCATAACCACATCTAGGGAAGCCTCTAAATTCTGTAGATCCGCTAAAGCATACGTACGAGTTTGAGCGCTGCTAGAACTGGTGGCTCCTCTATCACCTCTAACATGACCCATTGGTTGTGCACCCCTTCCTGAATAAGGCATCGATGATTATGACGCAACAAATGACCCTGTAGGTCATGCCATACCCCCTATGCCCCTTCATGGGCATTCTCTCATCATATGCCCCGACATACTACACCAAGAGCAAACATTGGTCCCCAGCCAACATACGCCCAAATTATACCTTCCACATTTATTGCATGGCTCTTGAAGAGGTCTCTATTGGCTCATATTCCCTTGCCCTTGGTACCCCACTATCCGCGAACTCTGACTCTCACTTCTGTGCCTAAATTGATTTTCTCTGGACCCTTGGAACTGTGGTGGGGCACTAGCTGCAGAATAAAAAGATAATGGCCTAGGTGGTCCAGCAGAAAACTGTGGTCTGAACCCTCCTTGGGATGCCATGAACTGCCCTGTAGATCTGGCCATCTTGGAATATCCTCTTTCTAATTCCTGTGTTCTTCTCCTCTGCCTCTGATCTTCCATTTTCTGTGCAAAAGCTTGGATCCTCGCTATGTCCATATCTTTATTCAAAGCGACAATAGTACAATCTCTAACCAGATATGGATCCAGTCTATCCATATATTGATAAACTCTGTCATCCATAGTAGCTACAATATTAGGAGCATATCTCGACAAGGAATTAAATCGGAGACTGTACTCCCTCACGCTCATATTCCCCTAACGAAGATTTAAAAACTGATCTACACGGGCCTGACGAATCTCAAATGGAAGATAATGATCAAAAAATGCTTCTTTGAACTCTTTCCAAGTAGCTGGGGGTGCATCAATACCCCTAGATCATTTCTAGTCCTCGTACCAATATATAGTCTCCCCTTTGAATCTATACGCTGCTAACTCCATTGTCTCTCTACCCATTACATGCATAACATCTAAGGCCCTTTGAATTTGATTAATAAAGTCCTATGGGTCCACGTTAAGATCTGATCCAGTAAAAGTGGGAGGATCTATCTTAAGAAAATCCTGTATTTGAAGGCTAGCCGCCCTATCTGTACCACTAGGACCCGTGGTAGGAATGGCTTGCCCTTGAGCTTGCCCAGCAACTATACGAGTTAAAAGTTGCACTATATTTCTAAGATCTTGATCAGCAGCATTAATAGGTGGATCTGGAGATATAGTTCTCCTCCTCCTTATTTCTTTCAGAGTGGAAGAAGTTTCTGATGCATGCTCAGCTGGAGCCTAACTTTGATTAGCTGGTATAGTGAGTGACTTACTAGTCCCCTCTCCGGCAGCCACATCAACTTGTTTACCCGTATTCTTGCTTCTGGTAACCGGCATCATTACTATAATAAGAGAAACAAATGGATTCAGTGGTCAACTATGCCTTCATATACAATATAGGCTCTATCGCACGATCTAGGACATGAAGAAAAAGAAACAATTCCTAAATGTCCATAGCCTCCTATTTATAGATGTGGTGCACGACACACCAATAAATAAGATTCTACGTAGACACGGCTTTGTAGACTCACTAGGACGAACTTCTCTGATACCACTATTGTCACACCTCAAATCCTATTGGGGAGGACTGGCACCCGTAACCGAGGAGGCCCGGGAGAACTAGCTCATAACCTTATACTTCCCATGCATACCTCTATGACAACCCGAAATTCGAATAGTATCGTGTCGTATGTAAAAGGAAATAATCACCTGTATAAGCTCGAGCACTCATATATATGTATATACAATACTTGGCCATTAGAGTCATCACGTCTATTAACAAAACACCACCTTGACTGTACATTAGGTCTACAAAGCCTCTAGACAATACACAGAGTTTAACTAAGGTCGGGACACACCCCGCCATATAACTAACTTTTATACAATACCAAAAGTGATTGGATATGACACGGAAAGCCCCGAAGCAAACTGGAGCTCACCAAAAGTAGCTGGATATCCAAGCTCCTACTTGTGCGGTGTATGAGATGAGGTACCTGTGCCTGTAGCATGAAATGCAGGTTCCCCGTGGGGGACATCAATACGAAATATGTACTATGTAAAGCTGTAGATAATGACACATGATATAGGAGCTCAATAGAAATCAGAAAAAAGTGAATAAATCGTACTAAGAGTGGACCACACTTACCAAAACTTGTGACAACCTGTACATTGTATTTATTCAATCACTTTACCTTCGTTCTTATCATCTTTGTAATAATTACTGTTCTGTACTATGACCATTAGGCTGCCTCCAGTATATATCAATTGGGATCGACCTATGATAGGCTTATGCCCCTGGGAGACCACCCATAAACATATAAATAGGGATCGACCCATGATAGGCTTATGCCCCTAGGATACCACCCGATAAGAGAGAACTTCCATCACTTAGTTCAATTAATCTTTGAGATTGTTATTTCCGTTGCCACCACATTTTTGATACTTTGAAATAATGATACATCAATAAGAGACATATAAATAGACCATCAATGCAATAACAATGAAGTAAGAAATCATTGGCACATCAATAAAGTGTTTTGGAGTCATCAATGCCATAATAATGAAGTAGGAACTTATTGGTATATCAATGAAATGTTTTGGAGTCATTAATAGCATATGGATCTTGTTTGAGTAACTGGATACCTTCTGACATTCATTAGTGCAATAAACATGTAAGATTTGGAAAACAAGTAAGTATTGGAATGTCTTGACATCTTGTAGGGTGGAAACAAGTTCATTGGTAACGTAGGGCATCATACAAAACCATTATGGATCACATGTTACTTAATAACTTTGGAAACTTTCTTTATAGAACAATTGTTCACTTACATGCAAAAGATATGGTATAGAGTATGCTTTACATACCTGATTGTCAACCTTCAATACTAGTCCCAAATGGACTTCCCATCTTTTCAGATTACTTATCTGCAATGAACATATATAGCAATCTAGTATTAGCAACCAAACATCATAATTTAATTATTTGAATTCACCAAACTAGTGGTTAAGTAGTAAGCCTTAATTACACCATAAAGGGTATCACTTTAACCCTCTTATACTCCACTTACATTCACATGCCATGCATATTGATACAACATCCTCCAATATCAAGTTTGGATTCATTTATCCATCCAACCGATCCATTAAACCAAATTGATCCATAGACATAAATAATCATCAATTCAATAGTTTATCACGATATCCACCTTCCATAACTTAATTACCATATCCACCTTCCATGACTCAATTACCATATCCATCTTCCATAACTCTATCACATATATACATATGGAAAAGAACAAAGGAAAACAATATTCATACCTTAGAATTCACCTCTTGATTATGCAATCCTGTTTTCACAAATAATAGGTGCCGTTCGAAGCTCTCAAGATGACAAACGCAGTTATCGGATTACTTTAGAATTTCTACGGTTGAATCGAAAGTAATTTAAAGGTCAAATTTGGCTAGGGTTTGTTCTTCCTCAATGATTGATGATGAAAATGAGTTTTTGAACTCATATACATGTATATATACACATATTCTCATCCATAATATAATAAGAAATGACCAAAATGCCTTTAAAATTTAAATAATGTCAAATCTATCCTTTGGTGGACTATTTTGCGAAGCTAAAGTAGATCGACCATAACTCTTTACTCCGATATTGGATTTGGGTGAAATTAGTATCGTTGGAATGATAATTCAAAGGGCTTTAATTTCATATAAAATAGGCCACCCAGTTCGTCCTGTACAAGGAGTTATGGTCGTTTGAAGTTGACCCTAAAAATCGATTTTGTTAGGCTGAAGTAAAACGAGTATAACTCCTTACTCAGACGTTAGATTTGGATGAAACCAATTTTATTGGAAATAAGACTCAAAGATCTTTCTTTTAATAGGTCAAAGATCTCTCAATTCATTATATTAAGGGAGTTATGGTCATTAGTAGTTGACCCAAAAATTTGGCTGGCCTCAGTAGTTTGTGTGCAGGAAATTTTCCTGCACATTTACTATTCCCAAATATCCCGGCCACCGTTTTATAGTTTTGAACGTGATCGATTATATCCAAAACCTATCCATTTTTGGAAATCTTTATATCGTTGGAGTTCTTATTCAATAACCTTCGCATGGAACCATCGACGAGCAAATTTCGGTATAAATAAAAAGAAAAAAAATTAATTCCATATAAATAAGACCAATACACGTACTTGAATATAGGGTGTTACAATGACATACCTTAGAATGTAACTCCGTAAAGATCCTTTGAGAGATTATTGGTCCTTTCCCTTGAAATTTTAAGATTAGGGTATCTTGGCTTTGAGAGTGTATGAAGAAATTGGGGAAAAATAGAGTGAATAATGATATCCTTAGGTTTTGTTGGGTTAAATTTCGTGTTTAAGGCTGAACTAAAATCATGGGAAAAGATCCATGTAACCCTGGACGCATCTTTTGAATTTTGTGAAAAATTTCCCGACCTGGACTCCTGGCGCGACGCAATGTTATCGCACCATGTCACTGGAATTTGACAACTGGGGAATTGGATGACGGCGCGACGCGGGGTCATCGCGGAGCTTCACTGGATTTTGACAATTGGGATTTGGGAGCCCTCCGCGCGTGGGCAAATTGCGTAGTCCTACTATAAATTGACAAATGTCATTTTTACTTATGGCGCGACGCGCCACTTACTGAGATGATGGTGTTTTACGACTGAAATTTTAAATCTCCATAACTTCTTACCCGATTGTCAGATTTAGGAGAATTTGGTATCAATGGAAAGCTTATTTAATTTTACATACAACAAAAAGTGAAAATATAGAAAATTCCCCATGGAATAAACATCATTCAATTTAGAAAATAATACTTGACATTCTTGGGACGAAGTTAGTTAGGAAACTTTTGGGTATTAAAATTACCATTTTGCCCCACTCATTACCAGACCATACGACTCATAATGTCTAATTGTTTCCTAGACAAAACCCAAAGGGATTGGACACTGGACAACATACCACTCAACCTTACCATCCATAACTTATCCTCGTGTCTCTTAGTGAGCCACTCATACTTAGAGACAAGTCAAGTAACTAAGATACTGATTCGATTAAGGATCGACCAAACAAATTGTCACCACCCCTAACGACTCATACCACCCCAATCTAACCACCATCTACTAGACTACTTATGACCAGGGTTACCTAACCCATACCAACACCATACGACTCATATGGTTAGTCATTACTAGGATAATAAATTCAAAACTCATGAAATTTTTGAAGGCCCAAATCCAGGGTGTTTTAATTCTCCACCACTTGGATTATTCATCCACGAATGATAGAATAAGGCACTAACTAGCATGATTAAACACCCAACTATCTCTACTCTTACCTTTAACCAAGTTAGAAAATAAAGAGGCCAAGGAAATCAACCTTTTCCTTAACAAAGTAAGAAAACAAAGTTGGAGAGATTAACACATACCTTAAGCATGATTTTTTGGAGTGGAAAATAGGAATGGATACTTGGACTTCATGTACTCTTCAACTTCCCAGGTAGCCTCTTCAACCTTATGGTTCCTTCATAGAACCTTCACCGAAGCTACATCCTTGGTCCGCAACTGATAGGCCTACCAATATAAGATTTTAAATGGGGCCTCCTCATAAGATAGAGAATCTAAAATACCAATATCTATTATAGGTACCATCTGCGATTGATCACCCATGCATTTTCTCAACATAGATACGTGGAACATCAGATGAATGGAGTTTAGAATAGAAGGCAACTCCAATTCATAGGCAATATTACCAACCCTTCTCAAAACCATATATGGACCAATATACTAAGGACTGAGCTTCCCCTTCTTCCCAAACCGCATCACTCCCTTCATGGGAGACACCTTTAAGAACACTCTATCCCTAATATCAAACTCTAAATTCCTATGTCTCATATACACATAGGACTTTTGGTGACTTTGGGATGCTTTAATCCTATCCCGAATCACCTTCACCTTCTCCATGGCTTGGTAAACCAAATCTGGAGTAAACATCTCTGCCTCACAAATCTCGAACCACCCAATAAGATACCTACACCACCTACCATACAAAGCTCCAAATTGGGCCATCCCAATACTTCAATGGTAGCTATTTTGATATGCAAACTCTATAAGAGGCGAATGCTCAACCCAACTACCACCATAGTAAATCAAGCAAGCAAAGAATATATATTCTAATATCTGCATGGCCCTTTCTGCTTCCCATCCGACTGCAGGTGGAAAGTTATACTAAGACTCACCTTAGTACCCAAACCCTTATGAAATGACTACCAACAGTACAATAAAAACTGCGTACCATGATCCTAGATGATCGAGGCAGGCAACCTATAAAACTTCACAATCTCATGGTGGAACAACCTCACATAATCGTCAACCAAAAAATTTTTCCGCACTGGCAAAAAATGATCAGACTTCATTATGTTATCAAACCAAATCAAACTAATTTCGAGATCGGGGAAGACCTATACAAAATCCATATTGATCACCTCCCATTTCTAAATAGGTAACTCAATTTATTGATACAATCCTCCGGGTCTCATGTTCTCAACATTCACTTGTTCGCAAACCAAGTACTTAGCCACAAATTTTGCCATATTCTGCTTTATATTGTTCAACTAATACATTTCCTTAAGGTCATGATGCATTTTCGTTAAACCAGGATGAATAGCATAGTGTGACGCATGTACTTCATCCAAGATCCTCTCTCGTAAACCATCTATGTTGGGAACACATGACCTCTCTTGGACCGTAAGGTATCATCACCGCTAATATTAAAGGCCATCACCTTCTAACCACCTACATCACCCTTAATCCTTATTAAGATAGGATTCATCACTTGCTTCTCCTTTAATTCAACACTTAGTGACAACTTTTCCACCTCCTAAACGAACACACCACCATCCTCAGAGTCCTATAGGCAAACCCCAAGGTTAGCTAGACGGTGAATGTCTTTCGCCAACTCTCGTGTCTCCTTATCCATATGAGCTAGACTCCCCATGGATAACCTGCAAAGAGCATCAATAACCATATTAGCTATACATGGATGGTAGTGAAGATACATGTCATAATCCTTGAGAAGCTCAATCCATCTTGTTTGTCGAGGTTAAACTCTTTCTGAGTAACCACATACTGCAGGCTCTTATGATCAAAAAAGATATCCACATGCACGCCATACATATAGTGATGCCAATTTTTAAGTGCAAATATCATAGCCTATAATTCTAAGTCATAAGTCGAATAATTCTTCTTATGCACCTTCAACTGTCTAGATGTATAAACTATCACCTTGATATGTTGCATTAAAATGCACCCAAGCCCTACACAGGATGAATCACAATAGACTACAAAACCATCAATGCTTTCAGGAAAGGTCAAAACTAGAGCCAAAGTCAGCTTATCCTTCAGCTTCTCAAAACTACCATCAGAAACATCAGACCACAAGAACCTCACCTTCTTCTGAGTCAACTTAGTTAATGGGGCAGCTATAGAAGAGAAAATTTTCACAAACCTCATGTAATAATTGGCTAAATCCAAGAAGCTCCGACTATCGGTTAGAGTCGTGGGTCTAGGCCACGTATTAAACACTATAACTTTCTTTGAATCCACCATGATCCCTTCACTAGAAATGACATGACCTAGAAAAGTAACAACGTTCAACCAAAATTCATATTTTGAAATTTTGGAAAATAACTGCTAATCTTTTAGGGTCTGTAGCATAGTACAGAGGTAATTAGTATGATCCACCCTATATTTTCTTGGTACTAAATCCTACTCCTAATTGAACTGACATTGATACTAAACTGAACTAAGTTTAACTGGACACCTGAATTGATATTGCTCATCATGATCATAATAACTGAATAACTAGTAATATTTATGGTTTAACTAAAATCATTACTTGAGATTCCAAAAACATGTAAATACATAGGTATCAGGTGTTCATAACCCACCAGCACTGAATGATAGAAAATATTCGCCATCAACTTGAAATATTGTAATACGTGATTATAGTTCAAAGACCCACACATAGGCATTTCATCAAACATTAAAAAATCACAAAATTAAGCATGGGGGTGTTTTAAACAAGAGGAAAGAATAGGGTTTCATGGTTAAATTCATAACTTAGAGATCTATCCAAAATTAATTGACCATGACATGAGAATTGCAACACTCAAAACATGTTATGACGCATTCCACTTGACAACACTCATAATCATAACTTGTAATTGAATCAACAAGAGATTCATGGAGTTAGTTCAAATTGAATATGTAAAAACTCATAATTTAAACCAAAAGAGGATTCTTGGACTCCATGGGTGAAACGGGACAATGGATAAACATCACGCATACCTCACTAAATGAATTCTTGAAGGTTCCTTGATAATTTCTTAAACTTGAAACTTGAATTTATTGATTACTTGTGAAAGAGTTAGGGTTTATTCTTGGGGTGAAAAATGGTTTTTCTTGAGAGGATTTATGAGTAAAAGGTCAAATAATGCTCCTTGGGGACCCTAATTTTATGTTATGGACGAACTGGGTGAAGGGAATTGACCTAAATACCCTTAAAAAGTAAAGAAACAAAAATACGCGGAATAGATAGGGGGTGTCGCGAGCCTTGGAGCAGAGGACTACCCCAGGCGATGTTCGGCTTAGAATGGAGGACTAACCCGGGTGGCGCCAGCTTGACCCTGGTAGCCTAAAGGGGTGGCGCCTGCCTATCCTGGTGGTGCTTCTATTTTTGTTTCCCAAACACACCCCTATAATCGTCTAAAAATTTCAGAACTCATTCAAGACACACTTTGAATAACCCTAATCATGAATCAACTCAAAAATCGACTTCTTGAGGTCGGAAAGACCAAAATAAAACCATCAAAATCTAGGGGTCTTGAATATGACTAAGTCCTCAACACTTAGTGAAGCTTTCAAGTCTTGGACCCCTTGAACATGTAACTGAGAGCTGAATTGAACTAGGATCTTACAAGGTGTTACATGTTATTGGGCCAGGTTCAAGGAGAGTGGGATGCAACTACTGAGAAATTAATGTATAACTACGAAGGATTGCTACATATGTATGGGTGTAGCAAATTTGATTTATGATGTGGTTAAGAAATTTTCAATTATGGCCAAAATATATTATGATTATAGTCACTTACAAATAAATAGAAAAAATTGAGACCAATCTATTATGAACTTACAAATTAAGATTTTTGTCACTAACATGGTAAACCATTTATATGTAAAATACATTTTACAAAACCCATAACAATTAAAAAATACGGAAAGGACAAAAATGGTCACTTGTCCAAAATAAATTTCACAAAAATAGCCATGGAATTCAAATTCTATTTACTAGCCATTTTTATTTGTTGGATTGTTCTATATAGTGTCTATACATCTTCTATACAGTTTCTATACATATCTTATACATATAAATATTCTATATGAAAAGTATATAATTTTGGTACACAATTTATGCAATAATTGTACAATTTTTTTTACACATTTTATACAATAATTATATAATTTCTATAGACTTTCTACATATGTATGTGTGTGTGTGTGTATATATATATATTTCTATAAATTGTATAGTTCTACTTATTTGATAGAACTATACAATTTATATACATATATTTTATATAGATACATATTCTATGTAATAATTAAACCATTTTTATATAATTATATTTAATTATTATTTTTAACAACAACAAATAAAGCACAATATTTTTCAATTTCAAAATTTGTAGCAACAAAAAACTGAAATATTTTTAGAAAGGGCCTGAATGGCCCAAGTTGGAAACTGTTTTTGTATTGTATATGGACTTTATCAATATGGTATATAAATTGTATCTGAACAGCATGGGCCAAAATGACCCAAATTAAGAAATGGCTATTAGGTGGAATAAGTATAGCCGACAGGACAATTTATGGGGTAAATCTCAGGAATAGACCTAAATTGGGGTGACTTTTAAATTTTAGTCTCAAATAAGAAAGCTTTCTAAAAATAGCCTTTACCTATTAGCTAATATTTTTTTTTGGACGAAATTGCTCTGACCAATGGATTAAATTACAAATGATCCTCAAAATGAGTAACAACTTCATGTTTACTCATCTTTCAAATTTTATTTTATTTTTCTCTTTTTAATTTTACTTTGATTTTATTTTATTTTTACTCTTTTTATTTTTGAGTTTTTCTCAACCCTTTTTTTCTTTTTTCCTCTCAACTTCTTCTTTTTTATTTTACTTGATTTATATTTTTTATTTCTTATTTTTTATTTTTTTTATTTTACTTTGATTTTTATTTTTTCTTTCCGTTTTTTCTTGTTCTTTTTAGTTTTTCTCAATCCTTACTTTTTTTCTTTACTCTTCTCAACGTCTACTTTTATAAAACAAAAAAAATATTTTTTTATTTTTTCTTTTTAATTTTTTCTCGACCTTTATTTTTATTCTATCTTTTTAAAATTTTTATCAACCTTTATTTTTTTCGTTCTCTCTCAACTTTTACATTTTCTTTGACTTTTATTTTTTTAATATTTTTCTTCATCTACTTCTTTTTCCATATTTTTATTATTTTTATTCTTTTCTTTGATTTCTTCCAATCAAGTTGCATCTCATGAGAAAGAGTTGACACTATAACATTCTAAAGGAAAGACTTATGACTTTCAAACAATAAGCTACATTTTCATGGGCAAAAGTTGACACTACCACATTGTAGAGGCCAAACTTATGACTTTCAAACAAGTTATGTTTCATGGACAAGAGTTGTCACTACCACATTGTGTTTTGATTTATGAAATGTTCAATAACTCTTACCTTAGAGGCAAGACTTAGCTCAAGGACTTTTAAAAATTAGATTATGTCGCATAGGCAAGAGTTGACTCTACCACGTTATGTTTTCATTTATGAGACGTTCTACGACTATTGCCTTAGAGGCAAGACTTAGATCAAGGACTTTCAAACTACAAATTATGCCCCACGAGCAAGAGTTGACACTGCCACGTTATGTTTTCATTTATGATATGTTCTACAACTCTTTCCTTAGAGGCATGACTTAGCTCAAAGACTTGCAAACTGTAAATTATGTCCCATAGAAAAGAGTTGACATTACCACATTATGTCTTTATTTGTGAGGTGTTCGACATTACCACGTTATGTCTTTATTTGTGAGATGTTCTACAACTCTTGCCTTAGAGGAAAAACTTAGCTGAAGGACTTTCAAACAAAAAAATATGCCCCATGGGCAAGATTTGACACTACCACGTTATGTCTTTATTTATGAGATATTCTACAACTCTCACCTTAGAGGAACGACTTATCTCAAGAATTTTCAAACAAGTTACGTATATTGGGCAAGAGTCAACACTAATAAATTGTGTTTTTTACTTATAAAATGCTCTATAACTCTTGTCTTAGAGGTAAGACTCAATCTAAGGACCATCAAACAACAGGTTATGCCCCATGGATAAGAGTTGACACCACCATATTGTGTATTAATTTATGAGATATTTTATAAGTCTTCCCTTAGAGGCAAGACTTAGACCAATGACTTTCCAATAATAAGTTGTGGCCCATGGACTAGAGTTTGCATTACCATATTGTGTTTTGATGTATGAGATATTCTATAACTCTTGCCTTAGAGACAAGACTTAACCCAAGGACTTTCAAATAACAAGTTATGCCCCATGGGTAAGAGTTGATCCTATCACATTATGTTTTAATTTATAAGATGTTCTATAACTCTTACTTTAGAGACAAGACTTTGCCCAAGGACTTTTAAACAACAAGTTATGCTCCACGGATAAGTTTGACCTTACTACATTATGTCTTGATTTATGAGATATTTTATAAATCAAGGACTTTTAAACAACAAGGTATGCCCCATGGGTAAGAGTTGACACTACCACATTTTATCTTTATTTGTGAGATGTTTTGAAACTCTTTCCTTAGAGGCTCGAATTATTCCAAGGACTTTCAAACAACAAGTTACACCCTATTAACAAGAGTTGATACTACCACATTGTGTCTTGATTTATGAGATATTCTATAACTCTTGCCTTAGAGGCAAGACTTAGCTGACAAGTTACGTCCCATGGACAAAAGTTGACACTATCATATTGTATCTTTATTTATGTGATGCTCTATTAGTCTTGCCTCTAAGACAAAACTTAGCCTAAGAACCTCCCAAAGAACAAGGTTTGCCCAATGAACAAGTGTTAACACTGCCATATTTTTTTTTATTTAGATGATATTATATAACTCTTGCCTTAGAAGCAAGACTTAACTCAAGGAGTTTCAAACAACAAGTTATGCTCCGCAATCAAGACTTAACACTACCACATTGTGCCTTGATTTATGAGTTGTTTAATAATTTTTATACCAAAGAACTTCCTAACAACAGTTCATTCCAGTAAATTTTCTTTGATGTCAAAATAAGAAGATCCCTTTGCGGATTATCCAATTTTTTATTTATTATCAAAATATAATAAAAGTTGAGAAAAAAGAAAAAAAAAAGAGATCAAACAAAATAGAAAAAAGATATTGAGAAAAAAAAAGGCAAGAAAAAAATAAAGATTAAGAAAAAAGCAAAGAATTAAATAATTTTAAAAAAATAAAAATGAGAAGCAAAAAATATAAATAAAGTTTGAGAAAATGAGGGAAAAAAAAGAAATGATGAAAACCAAAAAACAAAAAAATAAAGATTGAGATAAATGAATTAAAAAAATGAAGAAATATATAATGTTTGAGAAAACATAAAGGTTGAGACAAATGAATTAAAATATGAAAATAAAATTAAAGGAAAAATAAAAAAGTGAAAATAATAAAAATAAAAATAGAATTTGAGAGATAAATGAGTATGAAAAGCTTAAAGGTATTTGAGGTGTAGAGGGGTAAAATTGTACTTGTACTATGCTTAAAAAAAAAAAAAGAAAGGCTAGTCTTTAAAAACTTTTCTTATTAAGATAAAAAATCTAAAGTCTCCCATTATTGGGGCTAAACCATGTTATTTCGTGCATTTATGTCCAAAGGCCTGATCTTGGGCCATTTATTTTTAAAATGATTATGTGATATCCTTTCTCCTAAATGTAATCAACTCCAGTGTGATGAAAAATGATACATACTTTAACCGAAATATTTTTTTGGTATGAGTTTATTTCAAGTTAGTAATATTCTTAACAAATAATACATGATTAATTGGCAAAATATAGCTTGTATTCCAAAATTATAAATAACATATATACATACTATATTAAAATATTTTTTCCAAATCAGATGGTAAAATAATCCCAAAAAAATATTTAGAAACTATTTTGACTAGTGTAAATGAATATTTTGCTCGGTTTGAAATTTTGGAAGCTTGACCAATTAATTGACATGTGCATTGTCAAAATTGGATGTCAACTAGGGAAGGACATAAAATACAAAATATTGAATTACCCAATAGAATCAAAAAATTTGTACTTGGTATTCGGTAATTTAGTATTTGGTACAGCATTTGAGAGTAAAATTACAAAATAATGATATTTGGGCTTGAATTTGATACAAGATATTAATACCGTTTCACATTCACTATTTACTAAATACCAAATTATTCATTAAATAAAGGTCCATACATACAAATAACATCGACACACACATGACATTAATATATATATATATATATATATATATATATATATATAGCTGACCCATTGAGCCAAAGAGTCTTGTTTTATTGTAAAGAAGTGTAAAGAGTCTTGATTATTGATTAATTGTGTTTGCAAGTTCGATCGTAGTGGTTTTCTACAAATTTAATATGGTAATATCAAAAATTGTACCAAATTGAATTTTAATTTATCATTATTAAAGTATAAAATCGAAGTTTAAAAGTATGATAATTGTATTTACTTTCAATTATCGATTGTCGAATCTGAATTTTTGAAATATCACACCAAATACCGAATATCCAGCCCCAAGTGTCAACAACTTCCCCTTCCTTTGGTTAATATCGATCTAAGAGATCCTAGGCAAAAAAAGTTAACGAATCCAATTTTATCTGACCACTAATTAATCTCCTAGAAATGGATAGTTTAGGCATGAATATCAAGGAATTATGATTAGACCCTGGTACTGAAATTCCTACATATCCCGAATTACATGAGAATTCAAACCATTTGTAGCTCGGTGCATTTTATTTTATGCAAGATTTTTTATGACTCAAAAGTTTTTCCAAGTTTTGAAATATTGAGAGACTAGAAACATTGGGATATGGAGGGCAGATTATTTTTGAACTACAGCTAGGATTTCAATATTGAGATCGCCTACATATTCTTGAAACTGGGAATCAAACTATTTTTAGTTTACTCAATCGGTTGAAAGGCAATCCCTTATGTGGAGATAACCTTTGGATCATGATGAGTGAAAATAAAAATGAGTATGAAAAAAGGTTTGCAATCACGAACCATAAATGTAAAGCTCTTCACACCCATAAGTAAGAACTCACATTGACATAATTTCTAAAACTCTAGGTGTATTGTCACTTAAATTTGGAGAAAGAAGATGATGCTCCAGTACTGAGATGGAAATTGCACTAGATGAGAGACATAAAAATAATTAAACAATAAAATTAACCCCTATGCCTTCTTACAGGGGTGTGCTTTGATTGTGGTAAACTCAATCCTCAACTCTCGCCCATAGGGTTTGATAACCTTTATTTTGAATATGCCTCAGTCCACTGCTAAGAAAAATTACCAGGTCGTGTTGCATCTTTTTTGACATAATCTACTCCTATGGGTTTGATTGAGACTGCATCTTATTGGATGATCTCTATAAAATCTGAGATAAAATTATTGTAGAATAGAATTCAAAATAGAGGAGTGATATCCCTTATGACATTTTGTGTAAATTATCTCCTTGGATGGTCATTAATGATCTTTCCTCTTAGGCGATAATTAATTATATATGTCTAATCCTCTTAAATGATTTTGTTCAAATTGACTTGAAATCTAAATATAAAAGCCTTTCAACGGTGCAAACCCTCCTTCTTTGATTTGACATAACTTATGGACATACTTCAAGTGTCATCCACTTTTAATTTTTGACAGACATCAGCATACTTCATCTCTTGTAATAAAGTGGACATTATTTCCCTTTAGTTTGTGCACATCATCCTTAATTTAGTATTAATAAGACTTATAGATATCACAAACATCATTATCTTTCAATTTGATAGGTGTCATCCTCTTTTGGCTCTTGTCATCAAGAAGATATCATGGCCTAAGGGAAATAGATGTCAACCACTTTTGGTTTTTGACACAAAATATATATGAAAGCCTCTTTTTGGAATTGGAAATAGAAGTCAAACTCTTTCAAGTTAAATGAAATATAATAGCCTCTTTTGATGTAAAATAAACATGATGGCCACTTCACCCAAAGACATCACCCTCCTTTGATTTTGACAGAAAATAGATGTGATGGCTTTTTTTAGCAATAGACATCGGCTTATTTTCATCCTCTTTTGGTTTCTTGAGTGGTAGATATCCTTTGCCTAGATGCCAATTATTTTTATTGATACCTCTTCAGGTAAGTCGGCCCATATTCTTTTTTCAACTACTTAACATAATATCCTAAAAGTATATTAGCTGACGAAATAAGCTTCTGATGTTTGTCGAATAACCTGCATCCATAGAAATTGTAAGTTTCTTTTGGGTGCTACTTTGCTTTTTATTCTCTTTAATTGTCATCACTTTTATCTTGTTATCATTGGGTATCCAAACTTCCTCTAAAATTAAGAGAGTATGTGCATAATGGATACTTAGCTAATATTATAAGATCCTTCAGGTGACTTATATTAATTTTGCCATGGTAGATGTAAGACAAAATTAAGTTTATGTTAATATAATTTTTAACTAAGATAAACTTCTAAATGAGTGATGTTTTCAAAATTAATTTGGGGGGTCACTGCCAATTAATTGTCATCTAATACACAACTCAAATAAACGTTATTTGTTCATAGTTTTGACATGCTTTGAAGCTTGCTGGAGAATTTCATAAATCTTCAAGAATCAATATTGGTGGAGATTTAGAGAAGTTTCAGAAAACTGTTGCTGCTGGGGAACTCAAAAATGATTCTTCAAGAATCTGTTGTAGCTAGTGATTTGACAAAGATTCTTGGAACATTGTCAATGCTATGATGGAATTTTGAGGTTCTCATAACAAATTCTTCCCCAGTTATATGGTCCAAAGAAAAACTTGAACTGTTAAGAAGGGAAAATAGATACTTTGTGGAATTTTTGAGACTTTCTCAAAAAAATTTCCCCTTTTGCATACTTTGATACAATCCTTAATCTTTACTTGTTGGAGAAGATCATTTTCTAGAGAATTCTATAGAGGATCTCAAAAAATTTTCCCTAGTTGCATATTTTTATGCAATTTTCAAAATTAACTTGTTGAAGAAGATACTTTTCTTGTAAATTTTTTATTTCCTCTGAAAAATTCTTCTCCAGTTTCTATTGTAAAGGGAAATGGAAATCTTATGGAGAATATGACCAAGTTTTTGTAGCACCTACGTATCCCATTAAGGCAGAAATGTCACGATCTAAAAACTCAGGTCATGATGAAACTTACTGTAACCCGCTAGTAGATAAGCTAAAACCATAGCCCAAAATGACGAGTAACGAGGTATCGGGCGGAAGACAAAAGAATACGAATAAAAAAGTCATTAAAGATCCTCTAAGGGAAAATATACAAGCCATGCGTACAAAATGAGGGGGAAAGAAAAATGTACAAAATGAGTTCCCCAAGAACTGGTAAAGCCAGTACAAGAGCCACCATACACAATGAGTACTAGACAGGTGCAAAAAATATAAAAGTAGTTTCTGAATATATCAAATAAGACTAGTATTGAAACAAATAGAGAGAGATCATATCTAGACGTTAAAAGCTCACCCTAATCCCTAATCAATAGCTCATCTATGGAAATAATAGGTTATGTTAAGCAAAGATAAGAATCCTATGTAAACATAACTCAAGAACCAGAATAAATGCCTATCAACAACATAACTAGACCCCTATACACCTATAAGATACAAATAATGAAAATAAATCCAACCAATACCCCATAAGCACAGTGGATGCAAACAAGAAGTAATACCAATATAAAACCAAGTACACAACAAGGAATGTAAAAACTAGCTAAGGTGTGTTATAAGCATACCATATACTATTTCTCCAGCCATAACCATAAATAATACCATTGGTGAATCAGATTTCCATTCAAGGATTTATAATAATAAAAATAGTACTCAAACCTGGACTACTAGATGACAATTAATAAAACTAGGCATTGGACTCAAACTAGAACAAAATATGCAATAAGAGGAAACAATACAAAGCTAATACTAAAACCAAGTCTAGCTAGTTCATTTTTCCATTTTAGAAGACCGAATTCCTTAAAGAATCACAAAAGATCCATTTATTATGTTAAAAAATAGTGGGTTAAGGCCAAAAATGCTAGAATACGGGAGATACCAAGTCAATGAACATTATATAATGAGAAAACTAATATAGCCCTAATAACCACCCCACCTAAGGGTCTTATAGCTATTTACAACAGGACAAGACATTATAAGTGATCAGGCCAACTACAAACCCCCCAATCTAAGGCAAGTAACTACCTGAACCTAGACTAAGCCATCAAAATCCAAACTTAGTGCCCCTAAGTATGCTAAGCCAAATAGTAAAGGAGAGGAAACTACCAAATTAAGGGAATTCAAGGTTAAGATCTATCCTAAAGCCCCCTAATGACCAAAACAAATAGGAACTGTGTAAAAGAATATCTAAACCATAGTAACCCACCAATAACTAGCACAATACCATATCAATACCACGAAAGAGAAAATCTAAAGAAAAAAAATCCTAGCCTATCTAGACGCCGCCAAAAACACTTAAAACATGCTAAATCAAAGTTTTTCTCTTCCAAGAGGCCTTCTACTACTGCTAAACTATCAAAATGGTAATCTAGGTATCAAAACGAGAATAATGATACCCATATTGAAATATAAGCTTTTTAGGTTAGAAATTGGTCTAAAAATCATCCATAGGGCCAATTTATGGAATTTGAAAATTAAAATAGCAAATACGTCCCTCGGGGGACAATGAGCTTTGATTGAAAAACTAAGCACCACCAACTCCCAAATTGTGCACCAAACATCCATAAAATAAGTCAAAAATCAAGAGAAAATAGAGAATTAAATGGAAATTAGATCAAGAACTTACAGAGAAATGATTACAAAATCATTAACTTGCTGACCCCTAACTAGTCCTATTCTCAATTTATGATTCCCTACCATCCTTGCACACCCAATGTAACCTATGGTGTTATAACATAGAAAATATAAGCTAGAAAATGAAAGAATAAATATTTAAACTTCTAGGGGGCAGACTAGGCTAGGACTTTGCAAACATGGCATGTCCACTGCAAACATCAAGAAGAAGTTTGGACCTCCCAGGTCTGCTTTCTCTTTGCAAATGTGATGTCCATTTTGCGAATGCAAAGGTCAAGAATACTTGACTCTCGCGAATGCGTCCAATGACTAGCAAATATAAAGACCATTTTAGGTTTGCATCATATGCTATTGCCGCAGTGATTTTTTATGTCAAAGGGGACTCCAAATGGGTGCATAGGATTCATTCACAACCCTGTGAATGCAAAAAAACTATGATACCCCATCTAATTTGGCATTCTAGACTTAATAGAATCATCAAAATTTCTAATGGAGGTTGTTTTGACAAATAGTGGGTCTCACAGCTAATATTTTATTTTTACCAAGGTTCACTTAACCTAAAATCAAAATTTTAAAAAAATAAAATTATCATAATTTTCATTTGAGTTCATTTACTTGAAGTTTTGTCCCAAGACCATTTTCTCAGCTTTAGAAGCTCTAAAATAGGAAAATTGCTATAAAAATCAGATAAGTTACCCGGGAATAAACTATTAGACACAACAAGTCATAAATGACTTCAGGGGGCTATAGAACAACTCTAAATATAGAAAAATCACAAAAATACTTGTAGGATTATAACAACATCCACAACTAAAAGGACTTTTATTCATGAAATTTAAGATTTGAGACGTACCTTAAGGATCGAACAAGTGAGGAAACTGAGTCTGCAAGTTATGTTTAGTCTCCCAAGTAGCCTCCTAGATTGAAAGGTGTATCTAATTTACTTTTACCACCAGGATCTCCTTGGAACACAACTATTTGACATCTCTGGCTATAATAAAAATTGGCTCTTCCACAAAGGTCAACCTATTATCTAATTGAAGTGGGTCTTACCTAAGCACATGAGACTCATTTAAAATATAGTGTTGAAGCATAGACACATTAAAAACTAGGTGAATAGCTAAAAAGGTAGAGGCTAGGCAAACTTATAAGCTACATCCCCAACTCTCTAAGGAATTCCAAATACCCTGATATACCAGAGGTTAATCTTACACCTCTTCCCAAACATCAACATGCCCTTTATGGGTGATATTTAAAGGAAAAAGGTAGAGGCTAGGCAAACTTATAAGCTACATCCCCAACTCTCTAAGGAATTCCAAATACCCTGATATACCAGAGGTTAATCTTACACCTCTTCCCAAACATCAACATGCCCTTTATGGGTGATATTTAAAGGAAAACTCAACTCCAAACTTCAAAGCATGAAGCCTAAGGTTTCCATTTCTTTTTCCTACTCTAAGTTGCTTGTAGCGTAATCTGAGTAACCCAAAGTTTGTCCTAAGACACTTGAGGAAAATTGGTACCTCATGGACTAGCCTCTAATGTCTCAAACCAGACAATAGGAAATCTATATCGCCTACTATATAATACCTTGAACGGTATCTATTATTATAGAAAAACATTATTAAGGCAATAAACTGCTCCCACAAACCTCAAAAGTCCATAACATAATCTCGGAGTATAACATCCAAAACCTAAATAGTTGGCTCTGAATTACCACTAGTATAGGGATAAAAAGTTATGCTAAGGTCAACCTGGGTACCCAACTCCTCCTAAAAATCTCTCTAAAAGCTAGACGTAAATTGGGAGCCTCTATAAAAAATAATAGACATGGGCACCCCATAAAGGTAAACCATCTGTCAAACATATATCTAATCTAACTTCTTCGTACTATAGGAAGACTAAATAGGTAGAAATAAGCAAACTTGGTCATTAAATCTATGATGGCCTAAATGCTATCAGAACCACAAGAAGTATGAGGTAAACCACTCACGAAATCCATAGAAATCTACTCCCACTTTCACTCAGAAATGGTTAACCTCTAAAATAAAACACCAGGTCTCAAATACTTAAACTTTACCTATTGATAAAATATACATCAAGCCCCAAAAACTATCCCCTTACACTACTCCACCAATAATATTATCTCAAGTCCCTATATAACTAAGATGTCCTAGGCTGAAAAGAGTATTTGGAGAAATGAGTCTTTGAAAGTATCAATTGAATCAAACCTCCTACCCTCAGAACACAAAAGAGACCATCAAACCTCAATATACCCTTAGAATCTAAGGTGTCCCTCTTAGATTTGCAGTTCCTTCCCTATTCTAAAATGATACACAACTTGCTACCTTTAAACTATCTATCTTAATTATACTCCAACAAAGTAGACATAGACTTAACACTTGCTAGAATCGTCTTCAGGTTTGAAATATCAAGTTGGACCTACCTGTTGCCTAAGAACTAAATGTAATGATCCTCCTGGTCCTTTTTTGCATTTCTATGTATTTTGTTATTTAGAGCTTTCATACAGCTGCCCCAAGTCAACTATGACTTACTGGAGCTGACAATTTAGTTATCAGGTAGTTCATTTAATTTTATAGCCAATTCTCTATTTTGAAGTCTTCATTGGTAAGGATTATTTATCGAGTATGAACTTTATGTTAACAACCTTGTATGCTAACTTTTATAATTCCATTATCTTAGAAATATCAATTTTAGTCTAAGGGGACCTTTGATTTGGATCCCAAGGTTTTTGGACTCATTTAGGGTTATTAGGTGGAATTTGGCAAAAGTTTTCCTTGGGTATGGGTCCTATATTTCATCGAAACGACTTCGGATGAAAATTTTGATGGCGTAATTAATTCTTAAATGTTCAATTTTATAAGGGCGCATAGTTCGTTTCACAGGATTCTAAATAAATCTCAAGGGGTCTTTTTATTTTTTCCCTGTATGAAGACTTCATCTTTATTCTGAATTTTTGGGGTCTCCTCAATTTTTCCATGAAGAAATTCTCTGGTTAAAAAATTTTCCAGAGAATTATTTTCTCCTATTATAAATTCTATTTGAAAATCAAACTTGATAACAAAGCTTGCCATCTGGCAAATATCTATTTAGAAATTAAATTTTTAACATCCTTTTGTAAAACGTCTTTGGTTGCATGCAGTCTACTCTTAGTAAAAATTATGTATTTATTGAATCATCATGAAATTTAGTTATACATAGTACTATAGCCAAAGTTTTCTTTTTAATAGTACTATAATTCTCTTGAGTATCATTCCAAATTCCTGACATGAACCTTACTAATTGTTCAGTAGATCCTACGAAAATCCTTTGTTTAAGGATGCCTCCATATCCTATGTCTGAGGCATCAGTCTCCAGAACCATGAGAGCTTCTGAGTGTGGTATCCCTAGACATGGAAGTTTTTGAAATATTGATTTAATTTTTTGAACTATATTAGTGTGCTCTATACTCCAAGGTATAGGATTTTTCTTAAGACACTAATAAAGAGGTTTACATACCTGTCTAATATTATGAATAAAATCCCAAAAATGATACGATGGGATGATGTATTAATAAAAGATAATTGGCATTTCGAATCCATAACGGAGCCAAAAATAGAAGAAGAAAATTTAAATATTGAACAAATAGTATAATATCTAGAGGGATTTATAGATTTAAAATTTCTAAGATCACAATCTTTTAAGCAAGCATCTTCTAGTAGAAGAATATCCTTTTCTAGACCTTCAGTCTCCAAGTCTGTAGAAGAAAGGGAAGTAACATTAGAAGATATTGAAAGAAAATTAAAAGGAGTTGATTTCTCAAAAACAATTCCAAAAGTAGAATATGAATCTACTAATTTAAAAGCTAAAAAATCTATAAGTCCCACTGCTAGTGAAATGCTAGGAGTAAGAAATTCCCTATGCATGATTAGTTCAGACGTAATATTTGAACCTGTCTTTGAATATTTAGATAAATTATGGAATAGTCCAGAAAAGTCTATTAAAAGAGAATGGTATAAACAAAAATATTTATTAAAAGAAAGATATTCTTTTAGAAAAAAATGGTGCAATGATATGAAAAGATTAATATATAATATTAAATTTTCTAAATGGTTTGAAATTACAGGAAAATTAGATGATCAAAAGGAGATGTTAAACATGATTGTTAATAAATGGTATACTAATAATAATAAAGTAGTAGAATCAATAATTCCTCCGTTAGAAGAAATTAGCCTACATATAGAGGATAGAATTGTTACTGCCTGACATTTTAAATTATATATAGTAGATACTAAAGGTGATCCTACAAATAAGGATATAAATAAAATACTCCAATAAAATAATTATACAAATCAATTATTACATGTGGTTTATAAAAAGATCTTGAGAATAAATTGACTTTTAAAGATAAACCAAGTTCTTCTAATTATGATAAAAAATTAGAAACTCATCCAATATTTAACTTACCAAAATTTTCTAAAGATAAATTTCCTAAATTTGAAGAAAAGTTTGAAGTAACTATTGATATTTTAGGAAAAATTAATGAAAGATTAAAATCTATATTAAAATTTACAAATGACAAGGTTATAAGAACTTTATCAGAAAACAATGATAACGAAATTAACAAACTAAGCTCTAAATATTCAGTACAAAAGAATTATTATAAAAAGCCCACATTTCCTAATATGCAATATAAAAAAAGTAAATTTTTATCTCATACTTCACATTTTGGAAAAGAAGTTACGAAATGGAATTAGATGGATTAGCAGAACATCAAATATATAATAAACTATATGAAATGGGAATGACCATTACGGCATCTAAAATAGCCAAAATGACAGACAAACAAGCAACATTTATGATTATATCAGGTTTTACATATACTATAAAATATTATTAGGATAATTACCTCACTGATAATAATAGACAAAACATTTTAAAATGCTACAACAATTACTCAAGTTATTAAGACTGATTCAGCATGAAAAACGGTTGAAAATCAAGTTTTAGAAGATGCCACCACCACTTTGATTTATAGCATAGTTAAATATTTTATCGGAGAACCTCAACTTTTCCAGGATAGAAGTTTAGAAATATTATCAAATCTATCATGTCCAAAGTTAGACAATTTTAGATAGTATAAAGATGTTTTCATCAACAAAGTCATGATTAGAGAAGATTGTAGTCATGATTATTGGAAGGAAAAATTTATAAGTAGCTTACCAACATTATTTGCCGAAAATATTAGAACAAAATTAAAAGATAGGTTTGAGGGAAAAATTCCTTATAGTAATTTAACTTATCGTGATATTATAAGTTTTATAAATGTCACAGGACTAGAATTATGTATAGATGTTAAGCTTAAACATCAACTGAAAAGAGATAGTAAAATAACTCACAAGGAGCTAGGAAGTTTTTACGAAGACTTCGGTTATGTAAATTTATCAGCCCCTTCAAAGAAAGCTACCAAAAAGAGTAAAAAACAAAATAAAAATTATACAGATAAATCAGAGAAATCTCATTATTATAAAAGACAATTTAAAAAATCGAAAAAGACTGATAAGGGAGAAAATAAAATCAATAATCAAATATACTGGAATTGCGGTAAAACTGGGCATAAGGATAAAGATAGTCGGGTCCCAAATAAAAGAAAGACAAGATAAATATGTTGGAATTAGGAAACGATGTTAAAGAAAAACTATATTCAATACATGATGAAAATGAAAGTAGTTCTTGTGACGAAAGTCTTAGTGATGATAATTAAATAAACATTGCATACAGTTCAGATAGTAGTGAATTAATAGATCATTGTAATTGTAGCGGTGCTTGTAATAGTCATTCTATAAATGTTATCACCAATAGTAAAGAAAAAGAGGCTTTATTTGACATGATAGATAATCTAGAAGACCCAACTCTTAGGAGAAAATATTTAATAGCTTTAAAAGATGTTGTACTTGATCAACAAGTTGATAATAAAGAAATTATTAAACCCTTTAATATAAAAAACGTACTAAATAAATTTATTGAACATAAGTCTGGAACAACCGTACAAGATCTTCAGAAAAAATTATTAAACCTAAAAGACGAGCTTAGGCAAGTTAAGCAGAGACTTAATAATCTAGAAATAGAGTCACTTGCTAATAAAATATTAAAGGATTTAACTCCAAACCAAGACCCCAAATCACATCAGTTTGCGCTTAGTGAAACATCAAAATAATAATAATAAAGAAATAGAATCACCCGAGAATCTTCCTATGAACAAATCAAGAATTAATCCAATTACTATAGTTAAACCACAAATTTACCATATACCCATTACTATAGTCGTCAATAAAGATTATAAAATTCACAAGATTGCATTATTTGATACAGGTACTAATGAAAATTGCATTATAGAAGGATTAATTCCTATAGAGTATCTAGACTAAGGTACTACCTGCTTATTCTCCGCAACAGGGGAAAAACTAAAAATAAATTATAGACTTTCCAAATCCCGTATTTATAATGACGGAATTTATTTTATTAATAATTTTGTAAGCACTAGAGATATCAATGAAGAGATAATATTAGGTCTTTCTTTAATCACTCAAATAAAACCTTATATTGCCACGCTAGATGGCATCCATACCACTATCTTGGAAAAAAGGATTATTTTACCCTATCTAAACAGTATATCAAAAGAAGAAAGTGATTTTATAAAAAAATCAAACTGTTTTTAGACAAAACTTAGCAGAGAAAAACTAATGCACTAATAAAGGAAAATTTTAATTTCATAAGTTATCCAATTTCAAAATTCTTTTTAAAACTATTTTATAAAAATGATTTAATTTTATAAGGGGAGAAATTCTCTCCCAAAAATTTTAGCAACATTTTTCTACAGGGAAATTATGAGACTTGAAATACCAGGATCAAGGTTAAGGCCCTCATTCCAGCCTTTTTTTACTAGAGGAAAAGATGAAAAGACCCTTCACAAAAGAAGATAAAAAGTCAGAAAACAGGTTTCCAGTCTTGGTAGAATTTCCATCCCTGCCAAAACCTACCGTTTCACTATCATCAAAAGAGTCTATTACCAGTGTACCGAGAATGCTTCCACTTAAACAGATATTTAAGGAAGACTATTCATCAGTTAATAAAAATATTACTATCCAAACTAAATATAGTTATGAGATGAAACCACCAGAGACCTACTTACAAGCAGTCTCCCCAGCCACTCCGCAAAGGAAAGAAGAGTAAAGTATTCCTAATAAAAAGCAATTTGAGATAGTAGATTTGCAGGTACTGTTGATAATGGCACTTGATAAAAAGTATGAAAATTTTTGAGTACTAGAATTGTTAAAGCCAAGAGCTACCATGCTTATGGAAGCTAACCTTAATCATAATAATACCTTTATTCCAAAAATAATAAAATTGGATGATGTATTAGTAAAAGATAATTGACATTTCGACTCCAATAGAAGAAAAAAAGTCAAAACATTCAATAAATAGTACAATATCCAGATGGATCTATAGATTTAAAATTTCTAATATCCCAATCCTTTAATCAAGCATCTTCAAGAAAAAAATTATCCTTTTCTAGACCTTCAGTCTCTAAGTTTGTAGAAGAAAGGGAAGTAACATAAGAAGATATTGAAAGAAAATTAAAAGGAGTTGATTTCTCAGAAACAATTTCAAAAGTTGAATATGAATCGACTAATTTAAAAGCTAAAAAATCAATAAGTCCCACTGCTAGTGAAATGCTAGAAGTAAGAAATTCCCTATGCATGATTAGGTCAGACATAATATTTGAACCTCACTTTGAATATTTAGATAAATTATGGAATAGTCCAGAAAATTCCATTAAAAATGAATGGTATAAAGAAAAATATTCATTAAAAGAAAGATATTCTTTTAGAGAAAAATGGTGCAATGATATGAAAAGATTAAGATGCAATGTTGAATTTTTAAATGGTTCGAAATTACAGGAAAATTAGATGATCAAAAGGATTTGTTAAACATGATTGTTAATAAATGGTATACTACTAGTAATAAAATTGTAGAATCAACAATTCCTCCGTTAGATGAAATTAGTTTACCAATAGAAGGCAGAGTTGTTACTACCTCACCCTTTAAATTAGATATAGTAGATACTAAAGGTGACCTTACAAATAAGGATATAAATAAAATACTTCAACAAAATAATTATACAAATTAATTATTATATATAGTATCTAAACAGATTCTCGAAGCCGAGAACAAATCAACTTTTAAAGATAAACCCAGTTCTTCTCATTATGATAAAAATTTAGAAACCCATCCAATATTTAAATTACTAGAATTTTGAAGAAAAGTTGGAAATAACTGATGATATTTTAGAAAAAATTAATGAAAGATTAAAATCTGAATTAAAAGTCAAAAATGACGTTATTAAAGAAAACCCAGAATTTTCATCAAAATCCACTAATAGTATAGATAATATACTACAAGTTAGGACTGTGAAAAAATGAATCGTAAAACTAAAAGTTACAGAATCCTAAATAAAAGGAAGATATAAGTAGTAGTTTATGCTGTATATTTGAAGAAAACAACGATAATTCCTCTCCAAAAGAAAATATTAATACAATTTACAGTAATAAATTAGCTAAATATGGTAAATACACCGGTTCATATTGCATTTTTAATAATCATTATATTAATGTTATCACCAATAATAACAAGGAGAAAGAAGTATTGTTTGATATTATCATTCATTTAGAGTCTCCAAACCTTAGGAGAAAATATTTAATAGCCTTAAAAAGTATTGTTCTTAACCAACAGTTTGATAAAGAAATAATTGCACCCTCTACTATGAAAAATATGTTAGGTAAAAAGAAAAAATCAGAAACAGCTATACAGGACCTTCAAATAGAGTTACAACACTTAAAAAGAGAAGCTAAAATATTTAAGCAGGAATTTAGCAATAAATCACTTACTGTCATTTTAACTTCTAATAAAAAATCTGATCCATGTCAATTAAAACTTGGAGAAACATCAAAAAGTAAAAGAAATAATAAAGATATTAAGTTCCTAGAAAATCATTCAAATATTGACAAAATTACAAAAGATAAAACACAAAGTTACCATATACCTGTTACATTAGTTATAAATAAAAATTACACAATTCAAAAAGTGGCATTATTAGACACAGGAGTAGATCGAAACTAAATCATAGAAGGAATAGTCTCCACTAAGTATCTTGACAAAGGTACTACAAAATTATTCTTTGCAACAGGCGAAAGATTAAAAATAAATTATAAACTACATAATGTACACATCTGTAATGATGGAATTTGTTTCATAAATGACTTTACAATAACCAAGGATATAAATGAAGAGATAATTTTAGGTATACCTTTTACAAATCAAATCAAATCATATACTGCCGAATTAGATGGCATCCACACCACTATTTTGGGGAAATTTTTTTTTCCCTTCTTTAAATAGTTTATCAAAAGCAGAAAGTGACCTTATAAAAAATAAAAAGGTCTTTAAAATCAACTTAATTTCATAACAAATAAATTATTTAAAGGGCAAAATAAAGATCAAAAGAATTGAATCCTCTTTAACAAACTCAGAAGTAGAAGCAAAAATTAAAAATCTACAAGAAGTCATAGAACAGTAGGTCTGCTCAAATTTTCTTAATGCCTTTTGGGAAAGAAAACGACATATAGTTGAATTACCCTATGTTGAGGGATTTGATGAAAGGATTATTCCAACAAAAGAACGACCCATTCAAATGACCCATGAATTAATGGAATACTGTATAAAGGAAATTAATGATTTATTAGATAAAAAACTTATTCGACCTTCTAAATCGTCTTGGAGTTGTTAAGCTTTATATGTCAATAATAGTGCTGAAAAAAAAGAGGTACCCCGAGACGAGTTATCAATTATAAGCCTCTTAATAAAGTATTAAAATGGATTAGGTACCCGATGCCTAATAAACGTGACCTTATTAAAAGAACTTATAAAGACAATATTTATAGCAAGTTTGATATGAAATCAGGATTTTGGCAAATTCAAATTGCAGGAAAAGATAAATACAAAACAACCTTCAATGTTCCTTTTGGACAATATGAATTGAATGTAATGCCTTTTAGACTAAAAAATGCTCCATCTGAATTCCAGAATATTATGAATAACATATTCAATCAATATAGTCATATATCTACAGTCTATATAGATGATGTTTTAATATTTTCAGAAGACATTGACCAATACTTTAAACATCTCCAAGCCTTTTTAAAAATTATCAAACAAAATGGACTCGTAGTTAGTGCTAAAAAGATTAAATTATTTCAAACCTCTATTAGATTTCTTGGACATGATTTATATGAAGGAACTTATAACTCCATTTGTAGAGCCATAGAATTCTCCTCTAAATTTCCAAATGAATTAACTGATAAAACCCAGCTTCAAAGATTCTTAGGAAGCCTTAACTACGTTGCAGATTTTATTCCTAATATTAGACAGGTCTACAAACCCCTTTATCAGCATCTTAATAATCATGCAACCCTATCTCAAGTTCATAAACTCCTCAATCTTCACTTTTCTCATCTCAAGCGAGAAGAACTTGTCCAAAAATGCACCTTGGAACACTTTCCAAGTCATAGGGGAAGCATCCTCACCTTTACCCTTCCTCCATGCTACAACCCAGTCATAAGCATTGTCTTTTAACATGTAAGACGCCAGCTCAACACTTTCTTCCTCAGAAATATGTATCACCTGTGTGATCTTCCTCACCTCCTCAAGGTATAACTATGGGTCCTCACCTGCCTTAGACTCATAAAACTCTGGCATATTCATCCGCATGAAATCACGAATCCTAGAAGCAGCTAAATCAACTCCCTGCTGATTCAGAACTGTGGCCTGGTTATTAGCATGAACATTCGTTGTGACTGCTTGGGCTAATGCTTGAAAGGCCACCCGAAACTTAGCATGAGATACAGTCTTATTCAAAGAATCAATAGGTGGAGGTTACTCATTATTATTTCTGTGGGCTTTTGCTCTTCGGGGAGGTATTTTCTGAAATAAGAAAGCACAAATTATAAGATGAGGGGGATAACTATAGGCACGATAGAATCTAAAAGAAAGAAATAACTTTTTCCTAAAGTGTATTGTAGCCTATTGTTGATAGATGTGGTGAGATACACACCGATGATCAAGACTCTACATAACATGGCTTATCAGACTCCCTAGGACTCCTTAAACCTTAGGCTTTGATACCAAGTTTGTAACACCCTAAAATCTCATCCTGAGACGTCACACGATGCTTAAGGCTACAAGTATCCCTAAGCTAACCATTTGAGCCTGTTACTACTTCTAACACTTACTTTAGGATAAATAAGCTAAACAATGATGCCTTACTGTGTCAACCATAATCCAAAATAACTGGAAACAATATCTGTATAGCAAAAATATTGGTAGTCTAGAACACAACTTCAAGTGACAATCTAGTCTGACAAAGCCTCTACTACTCAAACTGGAGAACCATTGGGAAAGACCCCCAACTGACTTGCAATAATATGAAAGGAAAACTCAAAACACTATAAAAGCAGAGAAGCTGCAAATGTAGGTCCTCGAACCATGAGGACTCACTAAGGATAAGGATGTAGATAAGATGCTCGGAGATCACTGTCATTGTTGAGAATGAGCACCTGTACCTACATTATGAGACACTATAGCACACAGACGTATATGTGGATCAGCACTATGGGAATGTGCTGAATATATAGGGGAGTATACATTTAAAATAAACAATATCAATACTCATTAATAAAACCATGCATGCAAATAGAAATGACTCACATGGCTTGAATAAGTCTAAAATATAGAACTCATAAATCATGAATAGTGAAACATGTAACACAAATCTCGTGAGTCATTATACTTAACTTTAAAATCTAAACTCTTCTCTTATTCCCAGTACTTGAAGGCTAAAGGAAGCTTTAAGCAATACTTTCAAACTCGGGCTTTTATCTTGTGGAAATTAGAACTTCTTTAAAACTTAGAGCTTATAGAACTTTTAGGAACTTTTAACACTTGGGAACTCTGGAACTCTTTTAGACTCGAGACACTTAGAAATTGAGAGTTTTTTCTAACCGACATAAACCATGTGAGCTACATGGATCCAACACCATATTGGGGAGAGCTGTTCTATCCTTGCCATCGGAGTAGAACCTTATCTTTAGTGATCACTATCTCGGCCTTGGACCCATAAATCTCGAACCTATGGTGGCACGTAGTTCTGGAGTATGAGACCTTGGAATTATACCCAACTCGGTGCTAAATACTACTCCCATGCTCATCTCAAAACTCTTTAATAAATCCATCTCAAAATAACTCAAGGGTCTATAATGAAGACCAAAACATATTTCTATTTGCTTTAAATCATACTCAAATATGGATTCCTATTTTAGCTTAGACCCAAGGGGTCAAATATATAACTAAAATTTGAAAATAGCTTATTTATAGGGTACTCATGACCCAAACAGTCTTGAACAATAAATCTTAAAATGGGGGTCTATTGACCCAAACATTAATTCTCAAGTCAATATCTCAAAATTCATGCTTAAGAATGCAATTACTGATAAGGTATCTTGAAATCTATAAGTCTCATCAATAAGCATAGAAACATATGCAAAAATGATGTTATTTGACTTTCAATTCATGGGAAGTATCAAAACCTTGCAACTAATGATAATGGGTGAAAAACCCTAACTCAATTTCATGCAAAATCTCATAAATTGTAGAAACTTTATAATTTAAAATAAGCCTTTGCGAACAAGGGTGAAAGGATTACCTTTGTTCAAACACCACATACCTTAGATTATGACTTTTAGGTGAACAACTTGCTTGATACTCTCTTGGGAAATCTTGAGCGAGGGTTCTTGAAGCCTTTGACTTGGGAACGTTGATTCTTAACTCAATTCGTAGAAACTATGGTTGAATCTTAAGGTTCTTAGAGAAAGATTTGGATTTGCTCTTGAGGGTTAATTGATACTCCTAAATTACAACTCTCGATTAAAAGTATAAGCAGTCGTTGTCAAATATAGAACCTAACTAGGTTGGGTATTGAAGCCCACAGGGAATACTGTGCTCGCTAAGTGTTGTAATCGTTATTGGACTATTGATTCGAGGTTCCTGAGAAGAAAAGAGGGTTTTAACTTATAAAATAATTAATTGTAACAAGAGTATTCCACTAATGATTCTCTTTGTAATTCATAAATTTATGATATTAAACAAACCAGGGTTATGGTCACCAAAATGCTAGCACCATTCGGGTTGTGAATCATTTATGAGTTCCACTTAGCAAATTCAATTGCAAGAAAGGTTGAGTGCTAGTCTTTATCCCTTAGTTTCTCAACCTAACTAGATAGATTATCCTCTAATTCTTTTAAACTCAAAGGATGTATTATTCTTTCAACCCATTTCTCATGTAAACTAATCCTGTTAGGGCATTGGCTATTACTCTAAAGGTTAAAGCCCTTAGAATTTATGTAAACACTTACTTTTCCCAACAAACACTTTTCTTTCAGACAAGTGATATTCTAGGGCTCACTTTTCAAGTTTGCAATCAAGAAAAGTGATGAAATTGAAGAAAGGTTTATGCAATTTCATTTAGTTATGGAACTCAATTTGATTCCCAACCCATAGATGCGTTTCACATTAAGGATCCCATAACCCTAGTTATGGGATTTTAGCCACAATACTCCATAAACGAAGAAGAAATAATACTTGTATTATTCATAAATAGATTAAGAATTTACTTACAAAGAATCCAAGAGTCATTTCTTGAATATTCAATAATCAATGTTCAATGATAAATTTCTTCAAGATCTCTAGAATCCCCAGAGTTTCAATAGATGAGAAAACTTATAAAAGATAAAAAGATGCGTTCTTAACCCTAAAAATTGGTATTTATATGTTCCCAACTAAAAAAAAGAATTTAAAATTTAAAAGAAGAAAAGTCGCATCCCAGTTGACGGTCCATATGGTGGTCTGTCAAAGTGTTGACGGTCAACCATCTTGTCCGTCACTCATTTCTTCTAAATCGTAGTTTCTGGATAAGAACTGACGGTGACACTGGCATTCCGTCGCAAGGCTAACGGTCCACCATACTGACCGTCATTGAGTCTCTCTAAAAGGTGGTTTCTGGATAAGCATTAATGGTCCATCTAGTGGTCCATCGTATAGCTGATGGGCCACCAGGTTGATCGTCACTGAGTCCCTCTGAAAGGTAGTTTTTGGATATAGGTTGACAGTCCATCTGGTGGTCCGTTACATGGCTGATGGTCCACCATGTGGTCCGTCACTCAAGACATTAGCATGCCATGTTCTGGTTCGCCTTGACGGTTCACCTGGTGGTCCGTCGCAAGCCTAACGGTCCACCATTTTAACCGTCAAACTCACCTTTCTGCTACTTTTTCCAGCTTTCTTCTGTAGTTATCTCCTTTCACTGAAAACACTAAAAACTTTATTAAATAACACTTTGGTTTCTTGAAAATATACAATTTTCCTAAGAAAATAATGCTAACTGTTCAGTAAGATACCGGAACATCAACACCCTCAACTTAAGATAATTGCTTGTCCTCAAGCAACTCAGCACCTAATTGCACACATGAACAATAAAATGACATTCAACCAATACTTGAAATGTTTTGATGCAACTATTCACTCATCAGTTCAATCACATACATTTAACACACCAGGATTCACACCCAGCATCTATCATAGTTCAGCCCCACAAGCATGAATGTTACATTCTTCAGAGAACAACAAAGTGAAGTGAAACTTCAGTTGCCCTCACAACAATGAAATCCACCACTCATTGTATAATGTGGACAAAGTCTAAATCTCACACTCACAAAGAAGTTACAACCATAGTCCAAGTACCTATAGGCTTTCCCTAGCCATACGACACTACCTTAAGGCTGACTCACTAGGATCAAACAGGTCTTTTCAAGGCTTGCAATAAGGTTTCGGGTTATGTGGGGTATGCTTTTGGGTAAAGTGACTCATTGATACTTAACTCTCCTTACCCTAGCGTCTTTTTAGCCACAATATTCTATTGTAGCATACCACTCTTCTTTATTTTTTGTAAACACCCTTGACACATGCTGATGTATTCAGCAGCCAATTGACTCTAATTAGATTCTAACATACTTTCCATTTGTCTCTTTCCTTTAGCCACCCTCAACTTAGATGCTTTGTCGAAGTTGGAAAGAATAATGTATTAGTATTTCACCAAGGCTAGATCTAAATATTGAAAATCTACGGAGAGTAACTCACAGTGACAGGATTGTAAAATGGCTTTTAAAGGTACAATATGGGTTCAAAAAGGGGTAATCATTTTGGCATGGATGTTTATTTAGGCTAGATCGACTCAAAGTACAAGGAGGCCAGTTATCCTATCCCAATGACTCCCCTAGAAGAGTGTATCAATGATTAGGGCAAGTTTTAGGTCTTAACCTATGACAGAACTACAAGTAAAATCTCGCACTCACAGGTAACGAAATTAAACTTTCTTTGCAATTCTTGGAATGTTCATCGCATGTCTCATGCTTCTTCTAGACTAATGCTAAATACAGAATTACTGAGAGTTCTGTACACATGTTTACATGATAGAGTAACTAATTACATACACATGATCATAGTCTTATGCCAGCATCATTCATTATCCATATTTATAACAAAGAACTGAAACAGAAACATTTTATAGATAATCTTAAACACAGATATTTACAACACAGGCTATAGAATTTGAAATACAATAAAGAAAAAAAAAAACTAAACATGCCGCTTCTACTAGATAGTACATGATTGGATACAGAATATCGACAACAACATCCAACCATGATGTAAAAACACCCACCCCACACAGAAAGATATGTATTATCCTCAAAGCAATAACTTACCATACATGGTTGGACTGGGTTATTCTCTTCACCTCCTATTCCTTTGAGGCATCTGTCAGGTGGAGAGATGTTACTGCGTTCTCCCCCTGTGCAATGTTGGCCAGTATAGTGGTAAGGGTACTCACAACCTCAACCTCCACAATTGGAGGAATCATCTCCCTAACTGATCCTACATTTCGCCCCCTTTCTGGGGCAGCACTAGTAGAGACTCCTACCACTTCATTTTCTGTCTCTCTTTACTTTCTTTCCACTTCTTTCCTTGACTTATTTGCAGCTCTTTTCAGGTTATATTGATCTAACTCCTCGGGTGACATGGCTTCTCTCTTTCTCCTTTTTTCTTCTTTGCTTACGGCTCTTTCATCTATTTGCTACTTTCCTTTGTCTTTCACAGGTCTGCCCATCAAGTCTAGAATGCCTTCCTCTTTATCACTTACCGCTAAAGTAAGGTCAAATGCAGGCGACTTTGACTGTTTCTCCTTCAACTCTGCTATGCCAGCCTTTGCCTGCTCAAACTTTTCCATGAGCTTAGCAAGATCAGGGAGAGATAGTGAATCTAGCCTTCTGTTGATGTGGGCCTCCATGTTATCCATTCTAACTTGAATAGTTTGAAATGGTCTAATTTCTTCGGCCACAATTTCATCCATAAAAGGCTTGAAATCTCCAGCCCATTTTTCTAGCTGTTTTTGAAACCGCTTTTGGTTCTTTACCATCTTAACAAAATTGTGTTGGTTGGATTTGTACTCCACAAACTCTGGTCCCCCACCAAACTGTGTAGACTCTGACCCTACAGATGTACTCTGGGGCACATAATCAAGTGGTACATACGTGGTGATAGGTAAAGGCATACGTTCAGGCATTTCTGCGATCTCTGGAACTGGTGTAGACTGAGGCTGATATGCTGGAGGTTTGGTCACCTGAATTTCAAATTTTGATTTGTCCTTTAACTTCTCGATGTCCTATCTATGTGTAGCCTGTACTTTATTATCAACCCCACGGATCAGCGGCACACCGGCTTGTTTGCATAACCCAGTGATCAAACATAGGAAGGGTATAGAAGTGGTCACTTTATGTGCCTGTACGAACATCTCATCTGCAATTAGCTGGCCAAAATCAATTGGTAGTCTTGAAACCAAACTGGCTACTACTACTGCTCTGTGATGATCCAAGTTTCCATCTCCCTTTGTTGGTATTAACCTCAATCGAACAATAGCCCAGCTGAACTTAGCTTTAAAACTAAGAGTGAACTTTGCAATGCACTCTTTGGGATTAGTCAACCAGGAAGGATTTCCATCATCGGTCAATAAAGAAGCATCCCAACATCTCTGACCAGAAGCATTTTGCATTCTATACTTAAAATCCGAGACAGTGGGTGGAGCCTCGTATCCTGGCCCGAATAGCATCCTGTTAATTGTTCAGGATGAGATATCAAAAGTGACCCCTCGAACCAGAACAGACTCCCTATTTGGTCTATTTGAGATTGGAGTTCCCTTTAGGCATTCAGCTTTCACCAAACACAAATAATTTGTGAAGTATTCCCTCACCCAATTTGGTTGGTACTCTCCTGGTGGCCTGCTTACCCATGCCAGTCCATATTAATTGACCTGATTCTCTAACTCGGGATATTCATGAAGTTTTGTTTTCATAATCTGATGTTCCTCTATGAATGATCTTCTGATCCCTCGAGCTGTGGGTGTCAACCCATCATAAAACTCTTTTCATGCTCCCTCTATTTTCAACCTGATGGCCTCTCAAACCTATGGATCCTTCCGCTTGATAAAATTATCACCCTCCAGTACAGATTCAGCATTAGGATCGTCTGTTTGATCCCCCATAATAATATTTTCAATTTCACCTACTACCAGCAATGGTTGAGTTGCAGCAACAATTGCCTCATTGGGGGTTGAACTTGAACTGCTAAAGGTACTCTAACTCTCCTCTTCAGATTGGGAGAGTATGAGAGCTTCTCTTTCATTTTTCCTGATGTTGTAAGCTGGAGCAGACACATTCCTACATCATTGAGATCTTCCTCCTCTGGTTTGTGGGGTTTTTGGAGCCATATCACCTGAAAACTGCTTAAGAAATTCATCCTGCATTTAAACACAATCAAAATAATGCATAATGAGGTCAGAAGGTAGGTTTGATGGCCCACCAGTAGTGGGACGGTCCACCAACTCTACCGTTAGTCGTTAAGCAGTGTTCTAGAAAAATTTACATCTTCTGATGGTCTACTTGGTGGTCCTTCACAAAGTTGACGGTCCACCAAGTCGACCGTCATGGCTTATACAGAAGGTGAATTTGTACTGCGTCTTCTGACGGTCATCTTGGTGGTCCATCACAGAATTTACAGTCCACTAGTTTGAACGTCACACCTTCTTCTTCAGCCATCCTTCTGGGTTCGACCATTTTGTCAAACAATAGCACCTCAGATCATTTTTTTTAGCTATCAACACAGCTCTAAGCTCATACTTTAAGCACATTGGCCTCAGTTTACAACTAATATTGCTCAGATTTCACACAAATTGGTACCTTGTGTCATTTGAACTCATTATACTAAGAACAAGCTAAAGAAACAAACCAAGCTCTTACACTTATTAAGGAAATTCAGAAGAGGAGGTTTCTTTACATACTAGACTTTGCAGTCACGCTTTGTTCTTGAAGCTTCAGAGAGAAAACTAACTCACAAATTCAAGCACTAGCTTTTCCTTTTATTGGTGGTAAAGAGAGGGAAGGAGCAACTAGTATAAATAAGGAAAAAATAGAGAAGATAGGGAGTCTCAGATGGAATAACTCCCTTTGGGTTCTTTGAATCTTAAGGAAGTGGACAGCCAAAGGCCATGGAATGGTTACCATGGATGTACCCGCTCAAATTTATTCACAAAGTTACACTTTGGGTCAAATACGGAGTACTTATAAAGAGTACTGATTTAACCCAACCCGATTCAGAGTTAGGGTTAAAGTGATGGTCAAATTGACGGTAGGTCAACAGTTTGATGGACCACCACTCTGAATGTCACACACTACCTGAGTTTATGTTTTTCTGTTTTGGCGTGACGGTAAGTGGGATGGTCCACCAAACCTGTGACGGTCCACCAGATTGACCATCACTTTTTACCAGAATGTGGATCACCAATCTTACTTCTGACGGCTGTTGTGACATCCCACCAGGTTTGTGATGGTCCGCTACTCAGGCCGTCAGGGCTTATCCAGTGAATTCTTTTCCATGCCATTTCTTGATGGTTAAAAGTGGTGGTTCATCAGGGGCCTAGTGGTCCGTCAAGTCATCCGTCACAATATTCCAGTAGCTCAGATATATGCCTATTTTCATTTTTACAGCATTTCAGGCCCTGCACACTTCATAAACACATCAAAATTGCACAAGAACATAAAATAGACTCTAACTATGGTTACAACAACATGTTGTGGGTTGCCTCCCACTAGCGCCTGATTTAACATCGCGGCACGACTCAGGTATCTCGAGTACTCAGACTTCATCGAGATAAAATACATCAACACTTTTTATTAAGTCTTTTGGACCAATATAAATTTTGATTCTTTACCCGTTCACTTTAAAGACACTACCATCTTTGTTTTCATGCTCGACTACTCCAGATGAGTAAACTTGGATAATTTTGAATGGACCTGACCATTTAGACTTCAACTTACCTAGAAATAGCTTCAGTCTGGAGTTGAAAAGAAATACCAAATCACCTTTCCTAAATTCTCTCTATGCAATTCTTTGATCATGGTATTTTTTTCATCTTCTCTTTATACAAGTCGATTCTTTCATAAGCCCTTAGACGGAATTCATTTATCTCATTTATCTGCTCTAATCTTAGTCAGCTGCTTTCTTCCAATGCATATTCAGCCTTTTGAGAACCCACAAGGCCTTATGTTCAAGCTCGATTGACAAATGACATGCCTTCCCATAGACTAGCTGATACAATGACATGCCAATTGGTATCTTAAAAGCAGTTCGATATGCCCACAAGGCGTCATCTAGCTTTTTGAGACCAATCTTGCCTATTAGCATTCACAGTTTTGGTGAGAATGACCTTGATCTCACAATCTGACACCTCCACTTTCCCACTAGTTTGTGGGTGGTACGGAGTTGCTACTCGATGTTACTTTACTCCATACTTCGCCAAAATAGCCCTGAAAGATTTATTACAAAAATGGGATCCCCCATCACTTATGATTGTTCTTGGTACTCCAAAATGGGAGAATATGTCCTTCTTCAGAAATACTATAACTCTTTTTCCTTCATTGTCAGCCAAAGCAATAGCTATACCCATTTGAGACGTAGTCCACAACTACTAGGATGTATTTTGACCCATATGAGTTTACAAACGAGCCCATAAAGTCGATTCCCCATACATCAAACAACTCTACTTCTATCATTTTGGACATTGGCATCCTATTTCGTTTGGAAATTGATCCTTGCCTCTTACATTGATCACATCTCTAAACAAACTCATATGCATCTCTGAATAGGATAGGCTAATAGTATCCTCTCTGCAATACTTTCTGGGCAGTACGGTCACCTGCATGGTGACCACCAATAGGTGAAGCATGGCACGTTTCCAAAATACTCAGAACTTCTACATCTGGGACACAACGCCTAATAACATCATCTGCACATCACCAAAAAAGATAGGGCTCATCCCAGAAATAATGGGTCACATCATGAAGGAACTTTTTCCTTTGGTGAAAGGAAAGATTATCTGGCATCACCTCACTTACTACGTAGTTTGCAAAATCAGCATACCACAGAATCTGCTTGAGCTTCATAGCTAGTATCCTCTCATCCGAAAAGGACTCATCAATATCTAATGTGTCCTTGATTGCTTGTTTATATTCAAGTTTGGATAAGTGATCATCCACTTGGTTTTCATATCCCTTACGATCCTTTACCTCAAAGTCAAATTCTTAAAGTAACAATACCCACTAGCTCAATCTCGACTTTGCATCTTTCTTATCCATTAAATACCTCAGAGCTACATGATCTGTGTAGACCACCACCTTGGTCCCTAGCAAATATGCTTTGAATTTTTCAAAGGCATAAACTACAGGCAGGAGCTCCTGTTCGGTGACAGTGTAGTTCTTTTGAGCCCCATTCAGGGCTTTTCTGGCATAATATATTGGATGAAATAGCTTATCCTTTTTCTGGCCCAACACAGCTCCAAGCACCACCCCGCTAGCATCATACATTAGTTCAAACGGCTTTGTATAGTCAGGAGTAATAATAACTGGAGCCTCCACTAATTTCAACTTAATGTATTTGAACGCCTGTCTGCAGTCATCATCAAAAAAGAACTTGGCCTCCTTTTCTAGAAGTTTGCATAATGGGTTTGCAACCTTCGATAAATCTTTTATAAATTTATGATAGAATCCTGCATGGACAAGAAAGATACGTACCCTTTATACAAAGATAGGGGGAGGTAGTTTCTCGATGACCTCAACCTTGGCCCTGTCTACCTCAATACCTTTCGTAGAAATTTTATGACCGAGAACAATGCCTTCCTTCACCATGAAGTGGCATTTTTCCCAATTAAGGACCAGATTAAACTCTTTGCACCGCTGTAGTGCTTGACTTAAATTTAGCAAGCACAAGTCAAAGAAATCTCCAACAACTGAAAAGTCATCCATGAACACCTCCAAGGTATCTTCAACCATATCAGAGAACATCAACTTCATGCACCTCTGGAAAGTGGCCGGTGAATTACATAAACCAAAGGGCATCCTTTTAAAAGCAAATGTACCATATAGGCATATGAACGCCATCTTCTCCTGATCTTCAGGAGCAATGGAGATCTGGTTATACCCCGAATAACCATCCAAGAAATAATACCAACCCCTACCTGCCAATCGATCGAGCATCTGGTCTATGAATGGCATTGGAAAGTGATCCTTTAGTGTCTACAAGTTGAGCTTTTGGTAGTCCAAACACACTCTCCACCCAGTGACAGTCCTGATTGGGATCAACTTGTTCTTCTCGTTGGCTACTATCGTCATGCCCCCTTTCTTAGGAACACACTGTACAGGACTCACCCATTTACTGTTTGAGATTGGGTACACCACCCCTGTATCTAGCCACTTGATGATTTCTTTCTTCACCACCTATTGCATAGGTGGGTTCAGGCGACACTGATGCTCAATAGTAGGCACACAATCTTTCTCTAGTTGAATCTTGTGTATACATATGCCAGGAGGGATACCAATGATATCTGCAATAGTCCAACCAATAGCTCTCTTATACCTCTTAAGAACAGAGATAAGAGCTTCCACCTGTTGTTCATCCAGATCAGCAGCAATAATAACCAGCAGTGTATTTCCACTACCAAATAACACATACCTTAGATAACTGGGTAGCTCTTTCAACTCTAATATCGGTGGCTCTTCAATGGATGGCTTCGCCGGTGGTGAAGGTCGATTCTTAAGGTCAAGATCAAGTTTCTTAGGGGCATAAGAATACGACCCCATTCCTGTTAAAGCACAGATAGTTTATTTATACTCTTCAATATCCTCACGATCAAAATTCGTAAGCACAACAACTAATGGTTCAACAAAAAGTTATTCCTCTATAGATAGTTCCTGCTCATCCTCATAATAAACATCAACTATAGATAACATATTCATTTCTTTGTGCTGCTTCATTGATTTCCATACATCAAAACATACCACTTTGTCATTCATCCAAAATAAGAGCTCATTCGCTTGCAAATCAATCAGCACACTTTTAGTTGCGAGGAAAGGTCGACCCAAGATTATGGGCACCTCAAAGTCCACCTCACAATCCAAAATAATGAAATCTACAGGAGAAATAAAGGTAGCCACCTTCACTAATACATCATACAGAATACCAACAAGCTATTTTACCGACCTATCTTCCATCATAAGTCACATATTAGTTGGAGTAGGATCTCCCAACCCCAACTTTTTATAAATGGCTATCGGAATTAGATTAATGCTAGCCCCCAGATCACACAAAACCTTAGCAAAATCCAAAGATCCAACCGTGCAAGGAATAGTGAAAGCTTCCGGATCTACCTTCTTCTATACTAAGGACCTTGTGGCAATTGTATTGCAATGATGGAAATTATCCACCGGTTTATAGCTTGCTTCCCTTTTCTTTGTCAAAAGGTCCTTCATGAATTTAGCATACCCTGGTATTTGCTCCAGTGCCTCTACCAAAGGCACATTAATAGTCAGTTGCTTCAGCATGGTTATGAATTCACTGAACTTGGTGTCATCAGCCTTCTTCTTCAGTCTCTAAGGAAAGGGGGGTTGGGAGAGTTTTCTCCACCACTTCCATTTCTTTGTTTTTATCATCTTCAATTACATCGGACTGCTGACAGTTGGGTGTAATATCATGAATGATCTCTTCAGGGTTTTCAGCCTCTATGGGATGATCCTAATCTTCTTCATCAACATTCTCTGCTACAACATCAGCTGTCGACTTACTCCTGGTAGTAATTTCTCTACACGACCCATCCTTTCTTGGATTTTATACTGTGTTACTTGGTAGAGTGCCAGCCTTCCTTTGATTAAATGCCATAAAAAGTTGACTAATTTGCTGCTCCAACTATTTTATCAAAGTGGAATGTGAATCAACCAATTAATTCATCGAAGATAAATCATTTTGCACCTCAGCTACTCCCGTGTTAGTTGACTCTACTCCCTTCAACAGTTTAGCCATCATGTCCTCCATGAACATCTTCCCAGAGTTAGATCCAGCAGCTTTACGACTCCCAGGAGGAACATATAAACCACTTATGTCATTCTTATTCTTCTAATTTCCTTGATCTCAGTCCTTATACATAGATTTCTCATAGTAGTTCCTACATTGGTTTCCTTGGCCAATACCTCAAAAACCCTCCTGATTATTCAAGTAATTCACTTCCTCCTCAGAATTGGAGTCAGCTCTTCCCTGTGATGCAACAGCTTTAACCTTCTCTGTCTTTCCTGATAATAAATACTTAGTAAGAAAGTCCATCTGCATTTTTATATGAGCCATATCTTGGTCACATTCCTCTTCTCTTCGCCTCTATTTTGCAGTCATGCCAATAGATACATTAGAGTTTTCTACCTCAGAATCCCTGGTATGCCAAGCTTTACTCTGCTTTGTCATACGATCAAGAATTTTAGATGCCTCAAGAAAAATAAGGTCTATGAATGACCCACCCACAGCATTATCCACCACTGCCTTAATCACTGAATTTAAGGCCCTATATAATATCTTTTTCAGGTGGATATTGGTTATCTGATGATTCAGGCACTGTGCGGGACACACCCTACCCTATAACTAACTTCTATACAATACCAAAAGTGGCTGGATATGACATGGAAAGCCCCAAAGCAAATTGGAGCTCACCAAAAGCAGCTGGATATCCTGGCTCCTACTTGTGCGATGTATGAGCTGAGGTATCTGTGCCTACAGTATGAAATATAGGTCCCCCATGGGGGACGCTAGTACAAAATATGTACTGAGTATGTAAAGCTGTAGATAATTACATATGATATAGGAGCTCAATAGAAATCAGAAACAAGTGAATAAATCGTAATACGAGTGGACCACACTTATTAGAACTTGTGCAAACCTGTACATTGTATTTATTCAGTCACTTAACCTTCGTTCTTATCATCTTTGTAATCATTACTGTACTGTACTATGACCATTAGGCTGCCTCCAGTACATATCAACTGGGATCGACCCATGATAGGCTTATGCCCCTGGGATACCACCCATAAACACATAAATAGGGATAGACCCATGATAGGTTTATGCCTCTGGGATACCACCCGATAAGAGAGAACTTCCATCACTTAGTTCAATTAATCTTTGAGATTGTTATTTCGGTCGCCACCATATTTTTGATACTTTGAAATAATGATACATCAATAAGAGACATATAAATAGACCATCAATGCAATAACAATGAAGTAAGAACTCATTGGCACATTAATGAAGTATATTGGAGTCATCGATGCCATAACAATAAAGTAGAAACTTATTGGTATATCAATGAAATGTTTTGGAGTCATTAATAGCACATAGATCTTGTTTGAGTAACCGGATATCTTCTGACATTCATTAGTGCAATAAACATGTAAGATTTGGAAAATAAGTAAGTATTGGAATGTCTTGATATCTTGTAGGGTGGAAACAAGTTCATTGGTAACGTAGGACATCATACAAAACCATTATGGATCACATGTTACTGAATAACTTTGGAAACTTTCTTAATAGAACAATTATTCACTTTCATGCCAAAGATATGGTATAGAGTATGCTTTACATACCTGACTGTCAACCTTCAATACTAGTCCCAAATGGACTTCCCGTCTTTTCGGATTACTTACGTACAATGAACATATATAGCAATCTAGTATTAGCAACCAAACGTCACAATTTAATTATTTGAATTCACCAAACTAGTGGTTAAGTAGTAAACCTTAATTACACCATAAAGGTGTCACTTTAACCCTCTTATACTCCAATTACATTCATATGCCATGCATATTCATACAACATCCTCCAATATCAAGTTTGGATTCATTTATCCTTCCAACCAATCCATTAAACCAAATTGAGTCATAGATATAAATAATCATCAATTCAATAGTGTATCACCATATCCACCTTCCATAACTCAATTACCATATCCACTTTCCATAACTTAATTACCATATCTACCTTCCATAATTCAATACAACCAAACCATGCAAAATAGTCCATAACCCTATTTCCATCACCTTTCAATAACAACCAATACATATAATCCTCTATCACATATATACATATGGAAAAGAACAAAGGAAAACAATATTCATACCTTAGAATTCACCTCTTGATTATGCAATCCTATTTGAACAAATAATAGGTGTCGTTCGAAGCTCTCGAGATGACAAAGGCAGTTATCGAATTACTTTGGAATTTCTACGGTTGAATCAAAAGTAATTTAAAGGTCAAATTTGGCTAGGGTTTGTTCTTCCTCAATGATTGATGATGAAAATGAGTTTTTGAACTCATATACATGTATATATACACATATTCCCGTCCATAATATAATAGGAAATGACCAAAATGCCTTTAAAATTTAAATAATGGCAAATTTGTCCTTTGGTGGACTATTTTGATAAGCTAAAGTAGATCGACCATAACTCTTTGCTCCAATATCATATTTGGGTGAAATTAGTATCGTTGGGAGGATAATTCAAAGGGATTTCATTTCATATAAAGTAGGACACTCAGTTCGTCCTGTACAAGGAGTTATGGTCGTTTGAAGTTGACCCTAAAAATCTGTTTTGATAGGCTGAAGTAAAACGATTATAAATCCTTACTCAGACGTTGGATTTGGATGAAACCAATTGAATTGGAAAGAATACTCAAAGATATTTCTTTTCATAGGTCTCATATCTCCCATTTCATTATATTAAGGGAGTTATGATCGTTCGAAGTTGACCCAAAAATTTGGCTGGCCTCAGTAGTTTGTGTGCAGGAAATTTTCCTGCACATTTACTATTCCCAAATATCCCGGCCACCGTTTTACAGTTTTGAACGTGCTCAATTATATGCAAAATCTATCCATTTTGGAAATCTTTATATCGTTGGAAAGATTATTCAATAACCTTCACATGGAACCATCGACGGGCAAATTCTAGTATAAATAAAATTAAAAAAAACTAATTCCATATAAATAAGACCAATACACGTACTTGAATACGCCAATACACATACTTGAATACGGGGTGTTACAGTGTACATCCTAATAATTATGTTGATGAAATTCATTGGGTGTTGGCTGATGTCGTTCTGAAAGAGAGGTGCATCCGAGTTTATGACTCGATGTCGTGAAGGAGACATTTTGGGCCGTCGTCTGAGATACAAAAAATGGCCAAAATATTGCCTACTTACCTTGATATGAGTGGCTTTTTGGACCAAAAGGTTCGTACTAATTGATCGACGATTGAAGCATACCAGGATAAAATGGCTAATCAATTTGATGTATAATATGTTGACGGAATTGCTTAACAAACCATTGGTATACTATAAGTTTAAGTGTCATGATTTAGTTTTATTTCACAAATTTCTTAATGCTTGCATGAACTGCAAGATATTGATTGTCTATTTTTTTATAACTCAGCGATTGCGGTCCTTTTGTTGCCGCCTATGCCGAGTATTTGAGCGATGGATTGTAAGTACCAAATGATAGACATAATGGACTTGATGCCTTATTACACCACAAAAGATATGCTGCTCTTTTATGGAAATATGAAGAAGCAAAAGCTCAGAATCCGTATGCAACCGATGTTAAAGATCCACGAAGACCAAAGCCAAATTCCATAGCACCGGATGAAGAACAACTTGTCCATATTGATTATATCTTTATAGCTTGAGTCCGGCAATGTAATAACCTGTCCTCCTTGATTTAACTTGTTGATTTATTTGTAGAGTAGATGTTTGTACCCATAATGATTTTTTTTACATTTCATTTATTTGTTGAGTTATTTCATGTAATTTCTGAAGGGTTCAATTTATTTTGTTTTATCTATGAATATAATTAATCCTTAGTTTGAACATGTTAATTGAAATGGAGTACTAGATTCAAATATCGCAACGGATAATACATCTGCTGCAATAGATGACATATCTTATCAGACAGATTTACACATATATTGCAACATGAGATGAAACACGTAGGTCATCTACTGAAAATTATATAACAGGTCTTCCAACTTTTTTTATTTGCTCCAACAGATTACCGATCAGTTACAACAGATAGATTACATACTACAACAGATCGTATATCTATTACGACAGACAGACTAGGAATATTTGCATAATCAACAGATGACCAACCTATTCCAACAGATAATCAATCTATCACAACAGGTACTATATCTGTTACGACAGATATAAAATCTATTGCATTATAAAAATTCAACTTGGCCAGACATAAAAATTATTACCACTACATGTAAAGTGAATAGGCTTGAAATAAAAATTTATTATCGTGTTCATCTCTGTCTTTGTACATGTTCTTTTTTATACACGGGCTCCAAACATCTAGTTAGTACCCCATATGCCCAGACCCATTGCCTCTTTCCCACAATGGTGTCACACACACCGGTCATTTGTATGTCGGTCATCAAACACTTGATGTATGCAAGCGAGTACGGCCCGCACGCTACACCGGTTGTATTTCTTGGGAGCTGGATGTTCTTATTTTGACCTTCAAAATCCCATGATTCCTTCACCGAGACTTCAGCCGACAAATGATCCATCAGCTTACTCTGCGTCAACAACTTGGGCAATAACTTCAAGTATGGTTTCATGTGGGTTAAAAATGTCTTCTTGCTGAAGAAAGGTATATTGCAGTCATAAACCTTAATCTTTCCCTCATATAGTAGTATCTCAATAGGGAGAAAATGCATGACATCCATATTCATGACTACAAGGATTCTCTTTGCCTTGGTCAATCTCTTGTCATGTGGATATGGCCTCTTCCCTCTAACATATTTAATCGCTTCTTCATCCTATTGGAATGTAGAAACTAACTGATCAAATCTCGGGCCACCAGAATCAGTTATCTTATAGATTTTAGCATACCTATCCTTGAAATTGTTGTAGAAGTTGAGGTCCATTATCCTATCGGCAGCATCATAAGCATCCGGGTACGCTAATTACCTGCCCCTCATGAGAAAGAGAATTTCATCAACATACAATGGTATAAGAAGACAATTTTTAAATAGGTTAGTAATTGTAAAGAATAAAAACACAGTGGAAAGAATCCGATGCAGAGGGTTCCCCAAATCAGTTCATAGATTACCCAGCCAATGCAACTTATGCAATAGATATGTATTATGTTGCAACAGAATACCAAGTTTTTGCAACAGATTACATATCTATTACGTAGATTCTTCTTCATGGAGTAGATTGGAAGGCTATGTTAGCAAAAGTAAACTTACATTGTCCTCGTACCACACACACATATTTGTCATATTTGAGAAGTCTTTGGCGGCAAATGAATGCATGGTGTATTCTTTTTGAACCTTTATCTAGATGAATTCTTCTAGTTCCTTCTTCTTCTACTTTCCAAGCATCGTGAATATGTCCACCTTTTTCGATGGCCCCTGAACTTCAACAACCATTGGAGCGGGGAAGTTGTAATTTTTACTGATATCAGAACAGAGAGAATTTGTCTAATTTTTCTTGTCTTCCTCCTAACCTTCACTGTAGGAGTGTATGGCTCCCTCACCTCGTTGAATAGTATGAAACCCCTTGGGATTTCAACTCTTCAGCACCTTCAGCAATAGCCACTAGTTTTTCAAGGAGTTTATCCTCTCTGTCCTTGCACACTTTGCATTTGGAATAAGAATATGAAGGTGAGGAGGGGTGAAAGGGACCACTATAAGGGTAGAAGGGACCAGTGTAGAGGTGAGAGGGAGGACCTGTGCAAGGGGTGTTTTCAAACATATTTATTTTTTGTTAAGCAGGAAGGTTGCCACCATCACAAATAACTCCACCAGCAACACCCACAGAAGAAGCACCCGAATTCATTGCATTTTGAGGTTGGTCGTGAAAAGCTTCAATATTAGGCTGACCTTGCCTAACTGCTCTTCTTAAGGATGTTTCTCCACCCAATTCCTTCTTTATTAACTCCACCATTGGGTCTTCTTTTGTATCAACAAGACCCAGAGTAAGAAAAGAAGCCATCCCCAGCTCATCAATGGTAGGCACGATCAAAGGATGCACAACCTATAAAAAAATTAGAGAAATTTAAATCATATAATAATAATTTGTAGTCAATTGGGTTACATGGGGCTTGGGTTATGTTAACACAGCCAACATATGCAATAAACGATCTAGCTACCACATCAGCTAATCTTTATGTTGAAACAAATTGATAATATATTGCATCAGATTACCCATCTGTTGTATTATTTGCAGTAGATGGGTAATATGTTGAGTAGGGTTCAGATACCATAGCAACATATGGTTAATCTGTTGCGAAATATAGATTACCCATCTATTGCACTAGTTGCAATTGACGGGTAATCTATTGCAACAGACAACTCATTTGTCGCAACAGATGGAACAACTATTTCAATATCTTTCTTTAATGCAAATTATTTTAGTTGAAAGAAGACATACTGCATCATCCAGAGGGTTAAAGAGATCAGCCTCATTAATATTTTTTTGTTGCCTCTGCTATAGCCAACCACCTAAGGATCCTTGGATGAGAAATCTTATCTGGATAATCTTTGAAATGCTTTCGGAGGGGAGGAATGACTTCACATGCCCAAGCCTAAAAATTGTAAACAGGAAGCAAGCTAAAAAAAGTCATAAGTATATTCAATATAAATTAATGAATGAATAAAAATAGTGATTAATTTTACCATGAAAGCCCAAGGAAAGCAGTATAATCTGGTCTTCTTTGGCTTTAGATTTTTCAGTAAATATTTGATAGTCAAGTAGTAGCTGTCGTATCCCCAGGGATAATCATTGAATTTCCCAAAATCATCAGCAAGCGCTAATAAATCATATTCTATGACTTTCCTGACGTCTCTTTCCAATAAAATGGAATGGAAAAACCAAACTAAGCACAATTTCTCCCTGTAGTGATTTGGTATGTCTTTATTCTTGAGATCCGTTATTAAATCCTCCACTTTGTAGCTAGGTCCAACAATGCCCAAAAACTCATCTTTTTTTATCTTGCATTTTTTGGACCCTTTGTGGGGTGTTTTCTTGATGGAAGGTTCTTCTGGATGATCGTATCTCAAGCCTGTCACTATGGCAAACTCTTTCAATCCAAGACAAACCGGCATGCCACAGTAGTTGATCCAGAATTCATCCATCTTTTTTCTGCCCTCCTTTGGACCTCCATCATCCTCTACATACTTGATCCTGTGCTTGAGAAGGCTATATACCATGATTATTAGGAAACGAAGAGGGCGGGGCCTAGACAGCTCAAGAAAGTGTGCAAAGCAGCTCTTATTAAAAAGTCCATCTATGTTTTCCTTCTTCATAATACTCCTAAGTTCATCAAAAGGTTTCCCCAACTGACATTTAAGTACAAGATCACCAAATACTGCTTTAGGTCTATTCATCAGCATCGCAACTCGAAATTTGTCAATACTAATAGTTTTGATAGAATCATGCTAGAATTTTGATATTATTTCACGCCCCATTGGTGAGGAGTTATCACTTTCCTTGACTTCATTTTTCCCTGAATGAGATTGTTCTGGAAGATCCTCCGAATCTATCTATACACTAGCCTTTTTTATTTGGTGATCAGAAGTAGATCCTTTTTCTCCACTTTCAGTTTTTTTCTTTTGGGACATATCTGTTAATTAAAAACAATAGAAAAAAACAAAAAATACATTGCATTTGATGTCTGCATAATTTTTTTTAAAAAGGTGAGACAAATTTTAATAAATTATTCTATGCCACATAACCAAAAAAAATATTCCAACGGACAACCCATCTGTTGGAACAGATAGGGAACCCAAATCTGTTTGAAGACCTATTTAATATGTCCCAACAGATATTCCACCTGTTGCAACAGATGAATAAATTTCAATAAATTATTCTACGCCACATTATAAGAAAATACTCCAACGAATAACCCATCAGTTGGAACAAATGGCGAATCTGTTTGAAGACCTATTTAATATCTCCCAAAAGATCTTCCACCCGTTGCAACAGAAGAACAACCAATGTCACCACTAATGCCATCAAGACCACCACCAATGCCACCAATACCAACCCCAAAACCACGACACCACCGCGAAAAAATACAAATACCAACACCACCAACAACAGCCACCAATAATACCACAACTACCATCAAAAATACCACGACAGTCAACAAAACACTGAGAGAAAAACTAGGGTTTTCTCGGGTGCTTCTTACTTTTTTAGCATCAAAACTCAAAATTGTTAACCCATTCTTAAAGATAATAAAACTAAAAGTATTCTTTTTCATCATTAACTAAAAAGCCCTATCTTTTAGAATAAAGAACAAATATAGAACTCTTCTCGAACGTTGTTACCTACGAAGATAGAGAAAACGATGGATACAAGCTGGAATAAAGTCGAAAAAAACAACTATATATAGTCATAAATAGGAAGAAAATTGAGTTGTTTTGAAGGGTTGAGCAATATATTGAGTAGTTATTATTTGTATTATTGAGAAGAAGAGAAGACCCCAAGAGAGAGAGAAAAAAAAATAGCGAGAACCTAAGATTTGAAATGAAAAGTTTTTCGCGCAAATGAATAATTTATATGGGTTGATTTGTAATTTTGGAAAAGAATGACAAGTTTTGAAATTGCTAATTTGGTCCGAATTGATTTTAATTAATTTTAAAAATTTTAAAAGATATAGTTTTTAAAACATTGAGTTGATGAGAACTCATTTCAACTCAAAGTATCAATCGATGACTCGGGTCGGGATGAACGCAATACCAACGCCATGTAATTGAAAAGACTCAATTGGATTTGTAGTTGACCCTGCGAGCTCATTAATTCATCCCTAGTCCCACCTATACTATCACTATCCTAACATTAAGTTGATAAGAACTCATTTCAACTCAGAGTGATCGATCGATGACTCAGGTCAGGATGAACGTAATATCAATGCCATGCAATTGCAAAAACTTAATTGGATTTATAGTTGACCCCATGAGCTCATTCATTCATCCCTAATTCTACCTAAATTAATTTAGGTACTATCACTATCCTAACATTGAGTTGACGAGAACTCATTTAAACTTAGAGTGATCGATTAATGACTCAGGTCAGGATGAATGCAATAACAACACCATGCAATTGCAAAGACTCAATTGGATTTGTAGTTGACCCTGTGAGCTTATTCATTCATCCCTATTTCCATCTAAATCAATTGCAATAAAATCTGTTACAACAAATGACTCAGTTATTGAAAATTTTCAAATAGATATTTGTTTTAGGTAAAAATATGTTGATGCACGTTGAAAATGTGGTCGCAACAGTTGAACAACACACTTTTATCAAACATTTCTCAATGTATCTTGCTCAACCAATTTGATAAATTAGTAAGCATGGAGTTACGTAGCGTGTGATCTAAATCAGCTCTACCAATCCTATCAAACATTATGTAACTCCAAGCTTATTACCTTATCAAAAAAATATGTCCGAGTTACTGCACAAATTAAATGAGCTCAATCTCTCAGCCTTTCTGCAGATCACTCTTCTCCAATATAGATGATAAGATATCTGCTATGCAAAAGTCTACACCATCGCCAGACATGCTTTCCTGGGAGCAATTAATCTAAAGATATTTGTTGATTTCTCCTAGGCAAGCATGTCTGGTGATGGTGTAGACTTTTGCATAGCAGATATCTTGTCATCTATGTTGGAGTAGAGTGATCAGCAGAAAGGCTGACAGATTAAGCTTTTTTGTTTGTGCACTAACTCAGGCATATTTTTTTGATAGGGTAATGAGCTCAGAGTTACATAACATTTGATAGGCTTGGTAGAGTTGGTTTAGATCACACGCTTGTAACTCCATGCTTACTAATTTATCAAATTGGTTGAGCAAGATGCATGGAGTAATGCTCAATAAAAGTGTGTTGTTCAATTGTTGGGACCACATCTTCAACGTGCATCAACACATTTTGACCTTAACCAAACACAGTGACCCTTCATGTATCCTTTAAGGCTTCTGAAGAAAGTGTTCTGAAGGTCTTCTAGAATGCCACAACTTTGAAGGTAGTGTTCCTGATCGAGCTCACAAGAGATAAAGAACTTCTTACCAACTTTGAAGACGGCAATGACCAACTTGAATATAGAATCAGCAAGCTGGAGATAAGCTTGAAAATTGTTGGGATTCACATACTACAACATGCATCTGATATTCTCCAAGGAATGTTGAAAGCATGCTAAGGCAAGAAAACACAATCAATTAATCCATATTGCTAAGGAAGTAATAATACTCTATTTGCCTTTCAATCTCGTTTGTGGTTCCAATCAGGTAAACGGCAGTGGACGTGATTAGAAACACAAACAAGAAGGCATGGGATGAAATTTAAAATTTAGAAATTGCCTCCTTCTCTTAGTTTCCTTATTTTAACTGAAGTTGTTGTTGGCGTAAGTTTTCTAGACTTGTTGAACATCATTTCAACCCTCGATGCTCGTGAAGCTGCTTTGTTGGTCTTCTCCTACTTTTTATCTAGGTGATAATCCCAACCACGCAGCTCCCTAGAAAAGTATCCATCTGCATTATTTTTATTTTAGAGAGACAACAGACGAAATTACATTATCAGATACACTTTCATATTTGTACTTGATTCAGATTTCACATCTGTTAAGATAATTCCATCTGCCAGATTCATTAGAAGTTACTTTCTACCCTTTGTCTCTTCTTTAATTAGCTCTCAGATGATATAGTCTTCTATCAACCACCTATTTTCCCTCGAAGGCATTCTCCTACCGTACCTTCTGGCATATAATCATCACCCCGAGCGAACAACCCAACCATATAAATTTTGGCCAGGGGAATTTCTATTGGTTTTCCATTCTTTTTTGATGTAGTGCGAGGCTTCGAGGGCCCTCTAAGGGTCCAATTCACACTTAAAGTTAAGTCCAATCTCTATTGGTTCTCTGCAGTGATGACAAATAATGATCCCTTCTCAAAACTTAACACGCATAAACATGAGCAATAATCGTTAGTAATTCATAATAGAATATCTGCACCGTCTTTATGAGGTCCTCAGCCTTATCAATTTTGATCTCATCAAACTTAACGGTACAATCCAGGATCTTGTTTGAATGATCAATGCCTAATCGATTAAAAACTGTATTCATAAAAACATTGTACTTCGTGTGTATTATCCCGATGAACTTATCAGTAATACATACTTAACGCCCACACATATGGTAGTGGATTCATCTGTACGCACCTTATTCTTCCTAGCCCATCTATGGCTTAAATTAAATAAATAGATGACTAGCTAGTTGCAATAGATAACACATCTGTTCATATTGTTAAACAATTAGAGATATCTATTACGACAGTTGATCAACATATTGCAGAAATCAAACAGATATATACATCTGTTGCAAAAGATTGCCAGTATGTTGTTTGTAAGTTATCTAACAAAAAGAAGATATTTTACAACAGATTACCCATCTGTTAGATTTATTTTAAAGTAATTTTCTTTTCTTTCTAAGATACAATAATTTATAAATAGGTCCCGCCTTACAAATATGGATGATCCAGATTCGTACAAGAATATTCATATTGAGTCCTTGCATGAACTTCAAAGGCAGTTTGATGAACTCCAGAGAGATTTGGCTGACTTCGGAGCAAGGCTGCCGGATGAAAAATGTATGATTGACAATAATAATAATAGTAGTAATAATAATTAGGTAATATTTTTTATTTTAGATCATGTATTTTCCTCCTTTTGTATATCGGATCTACCCAAGGAATTCAAAAATCTATGAACATTCATTTCATTTTATTGTCGACGTTGAATTTTTAATTCTTATTTAGTATTTAATAATCATTCTGTTCATTCCTTGTTCTCAACATATCGACGGTTGGTGGTAGGGATTGAGCAATTTGTGTCAACAGAGGTTAATCTACAACGACTGATCGATCATATGTTGCACCTGACAGTTATTAATAAAAAGGGTTATTGTTATTATTGAGAGGATGAAAAAGAAAAGACATGACTTTCCGATTATTCAATATGATTATTTCGTAAATAAATAATAAGGAAATAAATGCTAAACACAATTTATAACCGTAAGAATGATTATTTAATTTTAATAACTAATCGTGACTTTTCACCATTTTTATTTTTGAATTTATTTTTTAAAATTATTTATTATATAATAAAATGGTTATTATTTTATTAAGGAATTTGAAAAGGTGTTTTTTTTATTTATAAAATAAAAATTAAGCAAATTTGGATTAATGATATGATGATAGTGTTTTTTTTTTAAAAGGAGATTATATGTTGCAACAAATATATTATCTGATGCAACAGGTTAACTATTGTTGCAATAGATGATATATCTGTTGTCACAGATGATTTATCTAATGCAACCGATATCGAATCTGTCGTTACAACTAGATAAAAATGGTACTTGGAATGAACTAATTAATAATAATAATCTAAAAAGTCATGACTTATCACAATATTTCTTAATTTAATTAAGTCATTACTTTTCACATAAATAAAAAATGTAATTAATAAATGGAGGTGAACAGTTAGATTATATGTTGCAACAGATAGGTTATCTGATGCAACATATTTTATACTTGTTGCAATAGATAATATATATGTTGTCACAGATGTGTTATCTGTTGCAATAAATATAGAATCTGTTGCCACAACTCAATAAAAATGGTTCTTCAAAAGAACTAATTAATAATAATAATCTGAAAAGTCATGACTTATATCACAATATTTATTTTCTTAATTTAATCAAAAATATAATTACTGAATGTAGGTGAATAGTCACGCATTTTTTCCTATCATTCAAATTCAATCTTCTATAAATAGGTCACTCCTTACTCAATCGTTCATTCAACTACACTTTATTTATTTATTGCTTCTCGTCTTTCATATTACACTCTAGAAGATTATGGCTGACCCAGTATGGGACATTGCTTTTCTGCAAGACGTCATGAATGAACTTTGGAATCAAGTTCGTGACCTGCAATGGGAACTGGGAGGAGTTAGAGCAAGAATGATTCGCAATATACGCAGGCTGAGGAGGGTCTTGCTACTTTCGGTTGAAGATTGGTTGGCTGGCAATGATGATGATGATAATAATAATAATAATAATTAGATTATTAATTTTCTTTTAGTCTATTATATGTATTTTCATTTTTATTTTATTTAATAAAAAATTATGTTTGATCTTTGACGTTTTAATCCATATTTAATTTTCATTCTGTCTATATCTTCTCAACAAACATGTCGACGTTTCAATATAAAAAGGAATAATTTAGAATCCAGTAGCAATAGAAGATTTATCTGTTGGGTTTGTGCAGGGGTTGATATGTTGTTCAAAACAGATTACTCATGTTGCAACAGATAAGAAGCCTGATGCAACAGATAAATAGTCTGTTTCAACAGATGACTAATTTTTTGCTTGGCTCTGACGTTTTAATTCGTACTCCCTCCGTCTCAAATTACCCATCCCTAATTAAGATGTCACATTGATTAAGAAAAATAATTAATAATATGTCTAGTTTATCATAACCCACTGATTAGTTAGTGGGACAGTAGACGTGTTTGAAATAACCATTATTTTCTATTCAATCGAAATTTCATAAGAGAAGAAAGATTTTAACGTCGGTCGGCGTATAGTCCCCCTATTAAATGATGTTTTCATTTTAATTTGAAGAAAAAGTGATTAATGAAAAGGTTAAAACATGGATTTTTTTAAATTTTTTCTTGATTAATGAAAATGACAAGTAAAATGAGAAATCGAATTAGAAAATTTGGGATGGGTAATTGGACGTAAGGAATAATTTTGAATTCAGTAGTAATAGCAAGAGTTGAAACATATTGGTTATCTATTGGGTTTGTGATAGTGGCTGATTTGTGTTGTTCTAAATAGATTAATCATTTGTTGCAACAAATAATTAGTCTGGTGCAACAGATAAACATCCTAATACAACAGATAATATGTCTGATGTAACAGATAACGTCTGACGCAACAGATAAATATTCTGATGTAACAGATAAACAGTCTAATGCAACAGATAAATCTTCTAATACAATAGATTACTCAGCTGATGCACTAGATGATTTATCTGTTTAAATTGTGGGCACCTATGCTGGATTCATGATCGAGGTTTTATCCATTGTTGGAAAAACAGAAGTATACCCAGATGACAAATACAAATAAAAATCATAATTTTACTTACCAAAGTCACCTATGAAGTAATGCCAAAGTGGAAAGTGATGTAGTAAATAAATTTGACCTAAGAAATTGGTTAGGTCGTAGCAGTAGCGTTATACCAACAATAACAACAACAAATGGACAACAAGAAGAAGATGAAGATGATAATGAAGTAGAAGATGATGATAATGAAGCAGAAGATGATGAATAAAGCAATAGAAATAATAAACAACAAAAATCGCTAAGAGAGAGAAAACAACAACGGATGAGAAGAGAGAGAAAGGTGCCTTTTTTCCCTCCGTTTTCTATTATTTTAGGTAAATATTGGGATCAAAGTGTAAATTTAAAAACTTATGTATTATTTTCAAAATTCCTCAACTTTCTTAATCCATAATAAAGTAATTATCACCTCCAACTAATAATTAAGACTTGCGTCACCTACACCTCATTTTAAAACTCTTTTGTCACCTATGGCCCAAACCCCTAAGAGGCTTCTTTTGGGGGAGGAATTAGAACAGAGATCGAGTTTGGAGTGCAAATATTGGAAATATACTAGAGGTTAAATAAAAGAATGAGAGAGAGCTCTTACGATGACTATCCCCACTTTATCTTGAAATTTCCTTTGCCTCCCCCATGAATGAAAAAACAATCCTAATATTTGTAGAGAAAAGGAAAAACCATAAAGGGAAGGAAAGAAAAGGGAATTTGAAGAAATATTTTCTTAACTAAAAATAAGGTGGAAAGAATATGGGGGAATATGTTTGTGGGTTAAGAAAATATTTTGATGGGGATGATATGGGTAAAAAAATATATTCTTCCATGCAAAGTCAAGATTTTATAAAATTTCATAGATATAGAAAGATTTGACCATGTTTGAAAATTTGAAATTTGAAATTTGAACTTTTAATTTTGAGCTTGCTTAGGACTCAATAAATTTCATTCAAAAACATATATAAAATGAATAACTACTAAATCAATAAGTGATGGAAACTAATAATAAATAATTAAATCATTTTTTTATATTTTATAGTTAAAAAATCACAACAAAGGAATAACAATTCTAAAAATATTTGGTCAAATACTTATAACTAAGAAAATAATAGAATAATAAAAAATAAATTGAAAGTAAAAAAACATTCTGTCATAATAATAAAAATAGTTTAAAATAATTGTAATAATAATAATAACAATAACAACAATGATAATAATAATAATAATAATAATAATAATAATAATAATAATAATTAAAAAGATAATGGACAATGTGTTTGTAAATTATGAGTGTCCATATCTGCGAAAATAATTTAATAGAGATAAATAAATTATGTAAGATATTATATCTAAATTATGAAAAATAAATTGCTTACTTCAAAATCATGAATGCAATACGTCGGTATTTATTCGATACAAGAATAATGTGAAAAAAAATTAATATTTGAATTTAATAATTTTGATAAAATATCAGCCCAAAAGGAGTATCGGGTAGTCAAAATTGGGAGTCAACAACTGCCCTTTGTTGCTTGAGAATGATGAAAGAATTGTCGAGCAATGAAAGTTGACGTAGTAGCCAATTTTGTTCGATCGAGAAGATGATTTGTTGGAATTGATGTAATAGGTGATGGTTTTAAATATAGTGTGGCTGAGACTTTGATTTTAAGTCGCCTACATATCTCTAATTTTACAAGAATTAGGTCGCGTGTAGTTCTAAATTTAGGAATAAACAATACTCCTAAAGAAAGTGAATGCTAAATGACGGGCATTAGAGACGATATCACGGGTGGATGAGATGGAAACATATAGAATGGAACAATGACGTAAAGAGAAGTTTGAAAATGTTGAGGTAGGTGAGTTATAGGTTGAGATCACATGACGGATGAATAAATGGGATGATATTTTAAAAGCAGGAACAAAAATTATTCATGTTTGTTGCTCCTTTGGTGTTACCTGCGTTCTTTATAGTATACTAGATAACAAGGTTAGTGCACGTAAACAATAAGTAATTGATAAACATAAAGTAAATACGGAGGGTAAATAAAGCATATCTGTTATATTATTGAATCGGTTGTCGGGCCTCTCAATGTGATGTTGGATCGGCTATTGAGCCTCTTGATATGATATTGGATCAGATATTAGGCCTCTCGCTGCAATGTTGGATCAGCTGTTGGGCTTCTCGATATGATGTTGGATCAGTTATTGGGCCTCTCGATATAGTATTGGATCGGCTGTTGGGACTCTCAATGCAATATTGGATCAATTGTTAGACTTCTTGATGTAATGTTGGATCAACTATTGGTCTTCTTGATATGATTTTGGATCGGCTATTGGGCTTCTCGATATGATGTTGGATCAGCTTTTAAGCCTCTCGATGCAATGTTGGATCAGCTGTTAGGCTTCTCGATGCAATATTGGATTAGTTGTTGGGACTCTCGATATGATGTTGGATCGACTGTTTGGATCGGCTATTGGGCTTCTCGATACAATATTGAATCAGTTGTTTGTCTTCTCAATGGAACATTGGATCAGTGATTGGGCCTCTCAATGCAATGTGAGATCGGCTGTTAGGCCTCTTGTGATGGAGTGATTATTGTCTTCTGTACATGTTAATCTCGCACTCAAAGAAAAATTATGAGTTTGTAAAAAAAAGGAGAGGTTGATTTGTGCCTCTGCCTCAACTGAAATGTCTTTTTTTATGTCGTTATCTTTTCGATGAGCCTCGTTTGGGTCTTTACTCAACTGGATAAAAAATAAATAATTTAAAAAAAAATCATGTTTGTAAATAGTTGAAAGCGAGAAGTAAAATTTGTTAGAATAAAACATGAAATGTTGTTGAATCATTGGTTGTGACATGTTTTGAAACACTACATCTTATAAATCTTTGCTCTCTTGTTTAGGAAATTTTTTAGGACCACTCATAAATTTCTGTCCTAGTATAGAGTTATCTCATTTCAAAGATTGCAAAATACTGCGTGTAAGAATTTTTAAGGTTATCTAAAAAATTTTGCCCTAGTTCATATTTATGCCAATGTCATACTTAACTAGATAAAAATTGTTACCACAAATATATATGTATAAATGAAAGATTAAACAATATAGTGAAAACTATCATAATGTAACAATAATAATGATAAGAGGAGATAAGAAAGTGTATCTATTTGGCGTTGTCTTTTTTGTCCATGATTTTTGGGGATCCTTAAAAATCTACCCAGTTTCGTCTTTTAAGAAAAATGATCACTTGACCACATGCCTTCTTTCATATATCAAGGGTGTGGTTTGTGCTTTCTTTGATGACGTTGCAAGGGAGTTACTGCATTTGTACCTACTGTCTGCACTCAAAGAAAATCATCAGTCGAAAAGTAATATTGATTCATATCTTGCTCGATTTGACTCCTTGTCGTTGTTTTCATTCCATAGACAGTTGGGACTTGTACTCCATCACGGTAAAATTTCTTAGAGTTCTCAAAAATTTTTGCCCCAGTTTAGGATAAAAGACACCTTTTGCATGCCCTTGCGGATCAATATAATGCTTTCTTGTGAAATTTTTGACGTGTCCTCAAAACCTTAAAAAAATTTCCTAATTTTGCTTTTGGAGCCTTATATTTCTGTTTCATTCAAAGAAACCATTAATTTAAGATAAATGATTGTCTTACATTTGAACATTATGATCTCAATTGGAATCTGCATTTATATTCTCAAGGGTCGGGCCTATTAAAGGTGTAGGAATTTGAGAAGAGTTTTCGAGTTGGATAGAGTGGGGAAAGAAAATTTTTATTAGATTAAGACTGGACCTAAAAATAGATTGCCTATTTATCCAAATGAAAGTCAGATCAAACGTAGTTCAAGAGTACAAAAAATAGTAGATGAGATAGCAAAATATTATTCAGTCATAAGGTAGATAAATGGATACTGACGGCATCTCTCATTTTCAAGAGTGGTGCGTGTTGAAGTAAATTATTGAGAGGGTGCGTGGGTAAGGCGAGAATAATGAGATACAATGTTTTGCCTTGGGCGATGAGGAAAAGGGCTAAAATATTTTGGAATATTGAGCATATTTGTCATGTTGTGGATCCTTAATTGAGTTTAATGTTCAAATGCTTGACAACCTTTAATTAATAAATAATAAATTGAACAAAACAAGTATCAGCGTACTCAATGCGAAAAGAGATAGTATATCAATATGAGTCATTTTGTCAAGGAGGACTTTAGGACGAATGGGTGGGCTAGATCTTAAGCTTCAGAAATGAATTGATATCAAAAGATATAAGATAGGCTCAAAGCAAGACCTTAAGTTTGTACTAAATTTAATTGAATAACTAAGTAAATAATGATAAGCTATATAAAATATGCACATAAAATGTTTAAAGAAATTATTTTGAATAAATATGAGAATTGAAGATTTGAAAATTTTGAAGTATTTAGTTTGAAACATTTGAGATTTTGAAAGATTGTGAAAAATTGTTTGAATAAAAGAGTTCTAATTTTCACCCTTATGTCGTTATGAAAAGGTGAAAGAAAAGGAGAATATGACTTGATAGAAAAATTATTTGAATGACAAAAATTGTTTGACATTTTCAAATGTTAGGATAAAAGAAAAGGAAAGGGAAGGGGAAGACCATATCCTTATAAAGGATTGTCTACGTATCTTGTTAGAACAAGAATCATGTCAGACGTAGTTCGAAAGTTGAAACTTAGAGAAATCAAATAGTAGAGAAGATGGATAATAGATGAGATAATCAAGGAGTGTTGTCAAATACAATTGTAAGAATAAATTAAGGAAAACAATAAATTTGACATATGCATATAAGTCATGAAGACATGCTAGATTTATCAAGATGTATATTCCTTAGTAAAGAAATATATGATTAAGCTCTAGAGAATAAGAATGGTTTTTGAAAAGGTTCTCTCAAGCGGACAACTCAAGAGTGGAAAAGCTTGTGACTATCAACACATCGCTGATTGACCGATCCACAAGGTATTTTCTGAAGGGTGTTTTAGGAAAGAATGTCCATGTACCCACGCAACCGTTCGTAAAAAGAAAAATAAAAAGGTTCCAAGTGGAGGAAAATATGAGCGAAATGACAGTTATATGAAGCAGTAACACATAACAATCTAAAATAACATGCTTTGCAATATAAAAGTTAATAAACATTAAGACACATAGCCAACAAAAGGGAGAAGAAAGGAAGGAATAGGCATAGAGAAATGTGAAAATACAAAAAAGGGGAAAAAAAGGAGGGACTAGCATGCAAAAATAAATCATGATAAAAATAAATATTAAGAAGGAGAAAGGGAAAAGGAAAAATGTCGATATGTAGAAAATAAATGACCAACAAAAGGGGAAAAGAGCAAAGTGATCATGAAAATAAAATAAAGAAAGTACTAGAATATCACATAAAAATATAAACTCGCAATGGTTAGAACCTACAATCCCAGCAAAGTCATCATTCTATTCCACCCCATTTTTCTCACAAAAAACAAGATTCGACGTGACTACTTTTTTGGAGATTGTTAAGGAAGTGTGAACAGTCTCCACCTAACGTATTAAAGTGCGTTAGGGCACCATTCTAGGTTAACTACGAACTATTTTGTCATTTAGTCTTAGTTCACCAGAAATTTAGGTAAGGGTTCAAATTACCTCGAAAGGAAGGTGTTAGGCACCTTTTGAGGTCCACAAAGGTGGTCCCGGTTGAATTCGTATTATACATGGGGATTCTACGTGATCAACAAAGTTCGCTTATTTATTTACTAATTCAATGTTAACTAAGTGATAAAGCAATTAACAAATCAAAAATCAACTTAATTATTTTAGCTATTAATTATCTAAGTGAATGCAAGCAATGATGTCGAAAAACGACAAGCAAGAAGATAGACGAAGATACAAATTTTAGAAAATGGGACTACTTATATAATAAACTAACTACCCCAAAGAAATAACATATAAAGTAAATAAAAGAACAAACTCTTTTTTGGGAAGAGAGGGATTCGATGTGATAAACTCTTTTTGAGATGTGTTTAAGAGGGCATGAAGAGTCCCCACCTAATGTATTAAGGTGCGTTGGGACACCATTCTAGGCTAACTACGAACCTACTTTGTTATTTTGTCTTAGTTCACCAGAAATTTGGGTAAGGGTTCAAATAACCTCGAAAGGAAGGTGTTAGGCACCTTTTGAGGTCCATAAAGGTAGTTCCTGATCGAATTTGTACTTTACACAGGGATTCTACGTGATCAAATAGAGGTCGCTTATTTTATTATTAACTTAATGTTAACTAAGTGCGAAAACATGAATAAACAAAACATGTAATTTAATTCTTTTAACTATCAATTACCTATGTGATAAAATCAATCAAATATAGAAATAAGACAAGCGAGGAGAGAAGCGACATAATTTATAACAAAAGGGACTGCTTATTAAACTAACTACCCCAAATAAATAAACATATAAAGTAAATGTAAGAAAAAGAAAAAAATTCAAAAAATCAAACAAAGGATTATTTTGGTTTCATTCGGATCCGAACTCCAACTTGTTAATCATTATCCGATTCATTAGCTAGTAGTCGAATTCTTAGACAAGTGACAATGTCATACGTCATGTAATATATGTTGGGTATCATCACTTCTGAATGACTGCCCATTCACCCCCCACCTAGGCTGGTTGTCAAACCTAAAAGTGTTCTAAAAAGAAAGGATAAAACTAATGCCTCTAGAATGCCTATTGTCCCAACCTATCATCCAAGAGGCATTGAACTTTACTATTTTGAATTTGTGGGCAAAACAAATAAAGCTAGATTTCCTAGTTGGACTCAAAGCGTTTAAACATATCGGACAAGAAGTAGCACATAATGATCTCAATTAAGCCTCTTGATTGATTAAGAAGTTGTTAAGGTGATTAATATGCTTAGACTAACAAATTGCTAATTTATTGCTTAGTTAAACCATAAACATGAAATCTAAGTGTCATGCCATTGTTTATTGACGAGGAGTAATTGTCAAAACATTTAGAACAACATTGTAAATTTGTTAAGAATAAAAGGCATGTCAAAGTAAAGAAAATATGATAGAAAGTTATGCTCATTAATTTTATTATACGAAAACATGTTGGAAATTAGATTAGACTGCTAGAAATTTAGTTAATATCCTGAAAATCATGTTTCAGGTGCTGAAAGTTGATTTCATATTGATGGAAATTACTATCGTTAATTTTTAATGCTGAAAAGTGATTTTAGTAAGCAAAAAATCTCATTGTATATACAGGAAAATAATTTTAGAGGCTAAGAACTATTTTAAAATATGCTGAAAATTAATTTTTAATGTTGAAAAGTGAATTGTATTGCTGAAAATTATTAAAACATACTAACACTTCATTTTTAACTTGCAAAACGAATGATTTCATGCTACCGAAAAATTAAAACAAAACATGTCGGAAACAAATTGCTTTCTAAGAAAAATTGTTTTACATCGAGAATTATATTACGAAAAACGGCGGTACATAAGATACTGAAATCAGTGACTATGTCGAAAACTAAGTAAAACATATCGCAATTAATTTAAACCACAAGTTAATTGATTACCCTTTAAAGCGTGCTTTCTATGTTACCACTACGTTTATTGTAGATTCTAGATTATTCTTTTGCCTAGGTGATTCACGTAGCACATAGAGCACATAAATCCCCACCCCCAAGCAGTCCCAAAATTTATTATTACATGATAAGAGGTTTACAAAAGTTGTTACAATACAATAAATTAATAAGAAATGAATAAATGAATAAATAAAAGGGAATGAACTACCCTATTTTCCCATAAACTACCAGCGACTCTTTGAATCCCTCCGCATCCCTAATTATACCTGTTTGGCATGAATAAAGTAGCACAAAGGAAAAAGAGCGAATACCCCTTACGTTGCTTCGAAAACACAGAAACAAGGAAAGCAAGGCATAACAAATGAAGTACAAATAACAGAGATCCTAAAGGCGTGTTTTGTAGCATCACTATATAAGGTATTAAAATTGCAATGAAAGGAACTTATCGGTTGACGATAATAAGCAATAATAAGAAAACCAAACTGAATTACCACAGATAAATGAAGATCAATTCTCCAAAAATGAGTGCGATTCAAGAATAATAAAGTAATTTCCTCTAGTTTTAAGAGCAACGCTTAAAGCTTTTTCATATGAAAAATATAGTGTTTAAAGAGTACAGAGAATGTTTGCAATGTTTTAAAGCGTGCCTAAGGAAATAAGAAGAGATTGTTTATATAAAATAAAAAGGGGGAATGGAGGATCTGAATAGAAAAAGGAAAGAAAATATTTTAACCCCTCAGTCAAGGAAAAATCTTCCTTAAATCCATGGCTGATTCAATTAGGTCAGCAAATCATGCAAATTCCAAAAAATAAGGAAAACGAGGATTGGGGCAATCAATCAAAACTCCCTTAATTAGCACCGAATCAAGAGATACAATAATAATCTATTCACACATTTATAATGCATATTGAACTTCCATAAATAAACAAGTGAAATTATTATGACTTAATACAATAAAACACTGATAATAGAAACGCTCCCATGTTAAACATTACGGATTGCGATTATTCAAAAAATAAACCTCCGACCATGATACAAATCACAAGGAGATCAAATCACGGGAATCAAATTAGCACTTAATTGTTATGAACCATATTTTAAATTCAACTAAAAATTTTGATCTTTATGGCAGAGATTGCTCCTAATTCAAGAAAACCAAAATAATCCACAAACAATCAACAAACAGTAGTAAGATCGGTAAATAAACATGATTAAGTCATAATTCAAAATTGTGTATTGTCAATTAAAAGACCGACCAAAAGAAAATGAGGATACTCAAACCAGAAACTCAATCGGGAAGGAAAACCTGAGACGAATTTTGTAAATCCGTCATGCGTTAGTGATTTCGACAGCATTTATCCTAAAATAATAGTGGTAGCAACGTGACTTTTCTGTCGGCGATGAGCGTTGCATAGTCGGCTGGGACTCACCGGTCATCAACTCTGGTGAATACAAGTGATAAGAGAGAATATTGGTAGTGAGAGCCATAGCAGTGACCGGTGACGACTGGTGTTATTGCTGTTGCCGCTGTTGGTGGCGTCAGTCGGAACGTGTGGACGAGTTTTCATCGAGAATGGGAGATAGGGCGCCGGCTATATGGGGGAGACCTCTTGGTTGAAACAGTGGTTATTGGGAGCTTCGTTGGCTGAGCGGCGGCCAGTTTTGATGGATGGTTGGCCTCCCATTGATGGAGTAGTGGGGGTTTACGCCGGCCATGGTGGAAAATGGCATGAGGGAGAAGCCGGCGGCAGTCAAGTGTTGCTGGTCCATCGGCGGTGGTTGACATTATAGAGAGAGAGAGAAGAGAAGGGAGACAGAGCAAAAGGGGAAGGAAATGCGAATGTTGGAAAAATTTTAGGGTTTAGGGTAGTCTGAGGGTGAAAAGGAAAGAAAGAAAGTTTTGGATCTCAGCCGTTGGATTATTTTTTATCAACAGCTGAGATCAAAATGATCTAAAAATGTGTTAGAATTTAAATTCTAATTTGAGATCAAAAAATTGACAAAAATTGTCATTAACTTGATACAATATGGCTAGAAAACAAACAAACTGGAAAATTGAATTGAATTAGGGCTGCTATTTTAATAAATGTGATACTGACGAGAAAAATAGTAAGACGTCGATATTAAATTAAACTAAGCATGTAAAAATTAATGTTACGTAAAATTATTATATAAAATTATCGATATTAATAATAATAATAATAATAATAGATAATATATTTGTAGAATATGTGTGCATATTTACAAAAAAAAATGATAAAATTACGTAAATATTATATTTGAATTAATAAATCGTAAGAAAGGGTAATAAAAAGTAATAAAATAACTTGTATATTTTTAAAATCATGAATGTGACACGTCGTTATTTAGTTGATATCAAAATAATACGTAATAAATATTAATATTAAAAATTAATAATTTTAATAAAATAACAACATAAGAGTAGCATCGGAAGGTCAAAATTGGGTGTCAACAATTGCCCCTTCTTTGCTTGAGAATGATAAAAGAATTATCGAACAACGAAAGTTGACATAGTAGCCAATTTTATCCGACCGAGAAAATAGTTTGTTAGCATAGAAGCAACCAGAGGTGGTTTTAAAAATAATACGGCCAAGACTTTTGTTTTAAGTCACCTATATATCTCTAGTCTTATGAGAATCATGTCATATGTAGTTCTAGATTTAGGAATGAATGAAATTCTTAAAGATTGTTAGTGATAAAGGATGGGCATAAACAATGATGTCTTAGGTCGATGAGATGGGTGTACATATGATTTTGAAAGGTGAAATATGAACAGGTTGCGAGGTATTAGGATTATGTTTTAGAATTGAAGGAGAATTCTTCTCAAATGTCTTTCATTTTACTTGTCACTTGAAAAAATGATTAATACAGATAGAATATTAAACGATACGATGAAAACAAACATAATGTAACAATAATGATGAGAGGAGATAAGGAAGCATATCTTTTACGAGAGAACAATGCTTTGCTCATATAGATTTGAAGAGGTTGAGCTTAATCCATACCATGTCCAGTAAAGCAATAGCATTTAATAACGTCGAGGTAGTTATGCTTAGCATGTTCAATAATAGAAAATAATATTTGTCTTTGAGTAACCCAGTCGACTTTCAGAGGACAATGTTTAGCCTTAGGCAGTTTTTTGATAGAGTCGTGTTTAACTCCATCGAATTTCCAAAAGCAATGCTTAGCTTCGGACAGTTTCTCAGGAGAGGGTGGGTAGTACTTAACCCAATTAACTCTTCAAGAAAACTGCTTCACCTTAGTCAGTTTCTCGAGAGAGGGTAGTGCTTAACCCACTTAACTTTCCAAAGACAATGCTTAGCCTCAGAGAGTTCTTGATAGAGTCATACTTAACTCCATCAAATTTTAAAAATAATGCTTAGTTCGGATAATTTCTTGAGAGACGCCTTAGTCAGTTTCTCAAGAGAGGTTAGTGGTTAACCCACTTAACTTTCCAAGGACAATGTTTAGCCTCAGAGAGTTCTCGATAGAGTCGTGCTTAACTCCATCAAATTTTCAAAACAATGCTTAGCTTCAGATGATTTCTCGAGAGATGGTAGGTCTTAACCCAACTAACTTTCAAGGACAATGCTTAACCTTAGTAAGTTTCTCGAGAGAGGGTAATGCTTAACCCAATTAACTTTTCAAGGATAATGCTTAGCCTAAGAGAGTTCTTGATAGAGTCGTTCTTAACTCCATTGAGTTTCTAAAATAATGCTTAGGTTCGGATGATTTATCGAGAGAGGGTAGTTCTTAACCCAACTAACTTTTAAAGGCAATGCTTAACCTTAATCAGTTTCTAGAGAGAGGGTAGTTCGAGAGAGTAGTGCTTAACCCAATTAACGTCCTAAGGACAATGCTTAGCCTTAGTGCATTTCTCGAGAGTGGGTAGTGCTTAACCCGCTCAAAATATAGAATGGCAATACTTAACCTTATATATATTTTTATGTTACTCAAGAATTGATCTAGTGATTGAAATTATAACTGTATTAGATAGAAATTTTGGGGAAAATTTGACTTGCTCTCAATTAGTACCTACAAAATCTACTTATAACCTCATAAGTGGTACCTTCTTATAGTTAGACTAGTAGGTATCAGACTTGAAGCCCAAAATGTTCAGGGTTTTTTCTGGTACCTATGATGGATACCTACAACCCCATTAGTACTATATATGGCCCATAGTAGGGGTCATAGGTAGCCCTTAGTTCAGAATGCCAAATTTTTCTCTTTTTGCTTGTTCAATCTTGTGTGTCAATCACTAAAAACTCCTTGTTCTAGGTAAAATAACATCAAAGTCTACTCAGAAGAAAGTAATAAAGTCTAAGTTGCGTGATGTGTCTCTTGAGTGGAGGGAATCCGTTGAGGAGTATCCAGTGAGTTTGGATAGTACACCCTTGGTCCTACACTAGACTGGGGGCTAGGCACAGAGGCAGGTTACAGATGGGGCAGTCATTCAGCTGATCCCTCAGCCTACACCAGCTTCTATTGAGATAGGATCTCAGCCCGTACAACCACATGCACCACAAGCAAGGCCCTAGACTTCACCAGCATTCTTTGTCTAGATTAGGCCTCGAATGAAGTTAGCCATGACTTCACCAGCACACTCTCCCCAGTCTAATTATTTAGAAGATGAGTCATTTTTTGGTTTAAATGAGATGGAGGAGTGTTCAGGCACTGATTTTGGTGAGGAGGAGGATGCAGTCGGCTCCTAGTCTAAGGAGATGACTGAGTATGCTTCTCATTCAGTTGATTATAAGTTAGCATCAGGTTCAGCTACACCCTATTCTGATGAGGGTGATTATGTACCTCAGGTTTCTCACAATATTTCTTTTTTTTTTGCTCATGGTACTCAGGCCACTATTCAGGGTACTCAGGCTATAACTTCAGCACCTACTACTCAGGAGTCAAACTCCACACACATCATTATAGTTTCACTAGCTTGAGCTAATCTAAGATGTTGTGTTAGGGGCATACAACATATCTATAACAGAGACAACTTTATTACTAAGTAGGGTAGACCACGACTTGTTATTTTAAAAAAGACCAAGATTGAGTTAGCTGAGTTGACAGGAGCTTCAAACTTGCATACTTTATTGCAAAGATATAGACTTGGATGTTTGACCCATCTTTCAGGATCGTACAATTCAGCAATTGTCTAAGAGTTTTATGCTTCCTATGTGTCATTAATTTACTTGGTTACCCAGGCTGAGGGTAGAGTAGTTTACCAACCTCCACTGACCCACACACTAATAAGGGGGTTAGGATTGATCTTTTGGAGGAGACTAACATATAATTTTTGTTTGGTTCAAAGTATGTGGGGATGGCCATCATAACTGAGTTTGACTATCATATGAGGTTAGTGCAAAGTAGGTGCATGATGAGGGAGGCTGAGCATAGGGAACAATGAGTAGACTTGGCTAGATGGGTAGTAGAGCAAATTGAACAATTAGGTACTGATGTCCCTTAGGTAGTGGGGTATGGTATAAAGAAGGCATCGCTACACTTTGCAATAAAGTTTTAGTAGACAGCAATGAGGCATCGTCTGAGTCCGACATCTGCGGACAACATACTAACTTAGGACAGAGCAATATTGATTTACAGCTTGATCCCTATTTTCAACCTATGTTGACCTCATTTCTTGATTTTAACCCTTTTACTTTCCCTTTTAACATTAATGAACCTGTTTTAGCCCTAGTCTCTCCTTGGACACTATGCACCTTAACTTAAGAAAAGTGTCTAAGTTTAGGGTGAATATCTATAAGACCCCGTAAAATTCTAAAGCTTAATTCAGTCCTTTAAGCTTGTTAAGGGGTCCCAGAATTAGAAAATTCTAGCTGGGTTCCCAAACTTAGCCTATATTGGCCTTTAAAAGTTGGTAATATCATTTCGCCACCTTAACATCCTTTAATGGTCCATATTTTTATTAGTTCATGATCAGGAATATCAATAGGTGTTCCCGTACAAGTTTCAGATTTTTTGAAACACGTTTAGATCATGTTTGGAGTCCCAAAATAGTGGACCAATGCGATCATGGCGTGCTGTATCACCAATCGCGTTGGTCAATATTTGTGCAGGCTTCTAGAGCTAAAACTTCTGAGGCTCGATGCGATCATGGTGCGATGCATCGAGTACCACATTGCAGCTATAAATGCACCGCGTCACTTGTCACGTCGGCACCCAATTTTTAGTCATTAAATGTCAGCATTTTTAAGGGCAAAAGGGTCAATTTACCATCCTTAGATAAATCCAATAACACATGATTCAGACATATTTCAACCAAAATATAGAGTTTCTCTCAAGTTTCTCTCAAGAACAAGTTAGGATTTTCAATTAAGGATTCAAATTCAATACTCAAATTCAAGAATCTCTCTGTCAGTTTTTGTAAAATTAGGAACTAAGGTATGTCAAGTATTGATTTATGTATTCCTTTTATCCATGAAGTCCAAGAACCCTCTTCAAATTATAAAACATGATATTTATGTTATAGGTTATTTTTAACCATGTTTATTTTGTTGTATGATTCCCAAGTTGGAATTTTTATGTGTTTTCATTAAACTACATTAGCATGCAAGATAAAATCCATGAATTGAGTTGTTTATGATGTGTAATCTGATAATTTCACCAATGCCCTAAGTTGTGCATGTAGGGTGCTTGACAAAATGGCTAGGAGGATAAAAATTGGATATTATAGCTCAATTGCGACTCAAATAATAAATGCATGCTTTACCTTTATGACTAAGACTGACTTCCATGATATTGTGTGCATTATGAGTATTTGATGGAATGTTCATAAGATTAGGTTGATGAAAGTATGACATGTATCTATGCAATTCCATCCATATACAGCATTATGACAACCATGTGTTTCATGAAATCCCCAACTTATTGTATTATGAATTATTGATATTGGTTATGTGTTCATGAAGTGTCAAGTCCTATTAGTTTTATGCTATCGAGTCCTGGGGGTACTTGTACCCAACAATTTAGCTGTGTGCCTAGAGCCAGTGTCAATTTTCACAATACTTCCATTCAAGCCATGATCATTAGAATTCAGTCAGTTACATGACTCAGGAAAACTCAGTAATCTCAGTCAGTTATCCGATCTCAGTAGTATTAGTCAATAGAATTTAGTGAAATCTATTCAAATCAACTAAAAAATACTATCAGTAACATTTCAGTTCAGTTTAAATCAGTTTAGTGTCTCTTCAGTTGGGTGTAGAATTCAGCACCGAGTGAACCCAAGGATGCAGACTCACCTATTAGTCAATAGAGGGTGTGATCCTTAGAAGCAATCCTTGTATTCTAGAACTACGTAGCCAACATAGGTTGAGATGTACCCTACGAGTTTAGGGATTATACACCTCATTTGAGTTTCCTACTAGAAGGGGTTGACGAAAGAGCTCCTTATCAGAGAGGGTTTTCTCACAACTTGTCTTTACCCGTGGCATAGTACTGACACCCTTCCAGCTGGGGTTATAGGTTAGACCCCACCAGTTCAGTTTTAGGGTATTTCGGTTAGATGATTACCTCCCACAGTCTCAGTTTTGGATCCAATCTCAGTAATAGAACTCGGTTCAGTTCTACAGTTTCAGGACTGTTAGATATAGTCACTCAGTTCAGTATGAAACTCAGCTAGTTCCATCAGAATCAGGACTGTCAGACACAGTCACCTAATTAATAGTATATTAATTATACAAAATTCATGTTACCAGTATTCAAATTTAAGGACTATCAGATATAGTCAATCAGACGAATTCTTCATAATCAGAACTGTCAAACACAGTCATTCCTTTATCAGTAATATAACATCAGTTCCTCAGTACTCAGTAGACTTAGTCTTTTAGTATCCCAGTATTAGTACCCAGATATCAGTAAATCCACATTATCAGAATTCATGAGTTAGTTTTATCATAATCTCAGATACAGTTATGTATTCATGCATGTATTCTCACATTCATGTTATTTAATCAGTTAGTATTGTTCATGCATATGAACCATTGCATTCAGCCTTTCTCACTTACATGCCAATAAATTCAATCGTACTAACACATTTGCGCTATGGTGTATTATACCATAGGTTCAGAAGCACGCGCTCTAGAGTATCAGTAACATTCCAATTTCAGCATTTAGAGTAGACAGTGAGTCCTTATCATTTAAGGATGTTATTATTTGATTATTTCATTCTTTCAGTACTTAGTTTATTTTAGCAAATAGGGTTAGTTAAGGGATTGCCCCATCAACTCCTTATTTAGATAATTCAATTTTAGAGGCTTTCAGACGACAGCATGTTCAGATAGTTATTTCAGTTGTTTTGGTATTGTTATACCATATTTTTATCTATGTATCAGTATTGAACCTTATGTCCTTTCAGTTCATGTTTCCGCATTTACGATATTACCATTATTATTCAGGGCTCTGATACAGATATCAGTCATGGGTTAGCTTGTGGTCCTTCAGGATAATAAGTACCGTGTAGCATTTCGGGTACCAGATTTGGGGCGTTACAAACTTGGTATCAGAGCCTAAAGTTCAAAAACATCCTAGGAATTCTAGAAAGCCATATTTACTAGAGTTTTGTACATGGGTGTATTGTTCACCACACTTATGCGCAGGAGGGTATGAGATATTTTTGGAATAGTTTCCCTTCTTTCAGTATTCATATCGTGCGAGTGAGAATGAGCTCCAGTCAAACTTTCAGTTTAATCCCTTCTTCTCTTTCATTTATAGAATATGCCTCCCAAAAGGGTTAACGAAAGAGGAACAAGGAATCAGTCAGCACCTCAGCCCGTCTAGGCAGATCCTCTGGATGTGCATGTCTCTCATGCAGAATTCAAAACTGCATTCACTACTCTAGCCAATTCAGTCACAGCTTAGAATGACTAGCCAGCTACCATTTCGATGAACCCAGTGGCCAATTCTTTTGCATCCAGGATTCGGGACTTCACTCAAATAAATTCTCCCCTATTCTCTGGTTCTAAGTCTGAAGAGGATCCACATGAGTTCCTTGACCAGGATCAGAAATTCGCAGTATCATGGGAGTGACTTCCAATGAGAGTGCAGAGTTAGCTGCCTATCAGCTATAGGATGTAGCCCATATGTGGTTTAAATAGTGACAGGTAGACAGGGGTACGGATGTAAAGCCCATAGAATGGGAAGAGTTTGCAACGGCTTTCTTAGGTAGATTTTTTCCCCTAGAGCTGAAAGAAGCCAAAGTTTTAGAATTCATCAACCTTAGACAAGGTAGTATGAGCGTAAAAGAATACTCCCTTAAGTTCACTCAGTTAGACAAATACGCTCCTCATGTAGTAGTAGACAGTAGATCTAAAATGAATAAGTTTATATCTAGGATATCAGGTAGAGTGGTTAAGGAGTGTAGAACTGTGATATTGATTAAGGAGATGGACATATATAGGCTTATGTTCCATTCTCAACAGATTCAGGAGCATACACTTAAGAAGAAGGAGAAGGAAAATAAGAAGGCTAGAACAAGTAGTTATAGTTTTTCTTAGCTAGGGTATCAGGGCGGTAATCGTTCTCAGCATAGATAGAATTTTTTAGCCCCAGTTCCATCTTTAGCTGGTGCACCAGTACCAAAGTTTATAAATTACCATAGAGATGGGGCACAGGCTCCAAGGCCCAGGGTAGTGAGAGCAGGGTTTTTACTCATCCACTTTGTGAAGAGTGTAGTAAAAATCATTAGGGTATATGTAGAGCCGGTAGTGATGTGTGTTTTGGATGTGGCGAGATAGGTCACAAGGTCTGATATTGTCTTAGGCCTAGCCCTAGAAGTAAGCACAATCATCCTTCAACTCAGTATGGTCCCCCAAATCAGTAGGGTGCCAATTCCAGCGCTATCAGTGGGCAACGCCCAAACAGACTCTATGCACTTCAGTCCCGACAGGATCAGAAAAGTCCTCCTGATGCAGCCACTAGTATGTTACATATTCCTCATTTATATGTTCATGTTTCTTTAGATTCAGGAGGTTCTTTTTCTTTTGTAAATCTTTTCATAACAGTCAACTTTAAGGTCAGAACAAATGTTAATAGGACCTTTTTCCAGTCCCCACCCCAGTGAGTTAGTCTAACACAACCCAACAGGTATACAGGAACTGTCCGATTATGAAATATCTAAAAGTCAGGCCTTCAGGTTCCAATAGTAATACCAGTATGTGTAGTAAATCCATATGAGAAGAGGATTCCTGACCCATTCCTATCTCAGTGCAAAGTTTTGTACTTCAACCATCACGATAATTGCACATGCTTTCTGTTTCAGTCCCACAAATACAACTTATATCCATTCACTTTTCATAGAATAGTTGTGTTTCAAGTTCATTGTATGAGGAGTCTAATTTCATCCAATATTGCGGATCATGTTCCAAGAATTCAAAAATTCCAAACCCAGTTCGTGCAGCTCATGACTTATGAACTCATGTCATGCTTTACAGTATGCTTAGCCCACATGATTCATGACTTCACTCCTAGTGTTCAGTAAAACTTAGATTATACTATGTATACCCTCAATTTAGATCCCTTGGTGAATCTGTAGTGTTGATGTTCTATCCTATAGGCCTTAGTTACAGTGTCAGTTCAATAATCAATATTTAGTAAAAAACTCAGATAGTCCTACAGAACCATGGCTTTCAGCTATCAGTTACTTAGCCATCAAAATTCATTACTCCCGTACCAGTCTAACCCTTAGTTATAAAAAACTAGCATTCAGTCTCAGTTACAGTCTTAGTTACGGTTACAGTCTCAATTACCGTCTTAGCTACAATCTCAGTCCCAGTCCTAGTCCAGTAGTCAGATTAGAAACTTAGTCTAATTTCAAGATTACCCAACCATAGTATATGGCCATTAGCTACTCAGTTATTAGTATTACATACCTTAGTTTACAGAATATTTCTGAATTATGGTTAGACGCTTGGTCTTACATTTCGAAGGTAATACAGTTTTCTCACACGCATGCTCAGTTACCTCATATTACCCAGTCAGTCATTAAATCCTATGTATAATACCCTATAGTCTCAGTCCAACTATCCAGACTAAGTACAGTTCAGTCTTACACACCCAGTATTCAGATATAAGTTATTCAATTAAGCAGATAAAGTTAGTATATATTTATGCATTCATGCTCAGCACCCACGTAAATATTTTCAATAGTCTCAGTTGCTTTGCGTAAGGTCTAATCACTTTGTCTTAGCTTCAGATCCCAGATATCTAGCCGTGATTTAGTTCATAGGTGCCTTATGCATCACCCTAGTTTTCCTCAGTATCTCAGCAAAATTAGTATTCTTCAAGAGACCTAGTGTCCTAAGAGGGAGATACACGATAATTCTCTAAACTCTCGTGAAAAAAAACATGCCATTATCTCTTCTTGTAATGAATCCTATTTGGAGTAAGGGGGTACTTATAAGTTAAACGTCAAACTCTGACCTCAGCCGTTAGCCGTGTATTTAAGGTACTCAGTTTAGATCACGATATCCAGCTCATTTACCATATGCCAAACTCATTTATGTTCACATGTTTTCGCTCGCACATAACTAGTAATTAACTTCCGGCTCATTAGCATTTTTAATTTAAGGAAACAGTCTCCCTTGATCTTATCCAATTTCATGCTCAGATTTCCATGATAAACTTGGTATCAATTACCATTGCATATTCAGTCATGCATTCTTGAACCAGTTAACCATGCATCAGATATTCATGTTCAGTTTATCGGTCATGTCAGATATAGAATCATGTTTCAGTTGTTCATATTCAGAATGTACATTAGTTTATCTTTTCTTCCCTCTCAATCAATCTCATTCAAGGATGAATATTCTCAAAGGGGAGATATTGTTAGACCCCGTAAAATCCTAAAGTTTAATTCAGTCCTTTAAGCTTGTCAAGGGGTTCTAGACTTAGAAAATTCTAGCTGGGTTCTCAGACTTAACCTATATTGGCCTTCAAAAGTTGGCAATCTCATTTAAACACCCTAACATCCTTTAATGGTCCGTATTTTTATTATTTCATGATTAGGAAGGTCAATAGGTGTTCCTGAAAAAGTTTTAGATTTTTCAGAACACGTTTAGATCATGTTAGGAGTCCCAAAATAGTTGACCAATGCAATCATAGTGAGCCGCATCGCCAATCATGTTGGTCAATATTTGTGCAGGCTACCAGAGCCAAAACTTATGAGGCTCGACGTGATCATGGTGTGATGCATCGAGTATCGCATCACAGCCATCAACACACCACATCGCTTGTAGCATCGGCACCCAATTTTTAGTCATTAAATGTCCTCATTTTTAAGGGAAAAAGGGTCAACTTACCATCCTTAGATAAACCTAATAACACATGATTCAACCATATTTCACCCAAAATAAAGAATTTCTCTCAAGTTTCTCTCAAGAACAAGTTAGGGTTTTCAATTAAGGATTCAAATTCATTACTCAAATTCAAGAATCTCTTTGTCAATCTTTGTAAAATCAGGAACTAAGGTATGTCAAGTATTGATTTATGAATTCCTTTCATCCATGAAGTTCAAGAACCCTCTTTCAAATTATAAAACATGATATTTATGTTGTGGGTTATTTGTAACCATATTTCTCTTGTTGTATGATTTCCAAGTTGAAATCTTTATGTGTTTTTATGAAATTAAATTAGCATGCAAGATGAAATCCATGAATTGAGTTGTTTATGATTTGTAATTTGATGATTTCACCTATGCCCTAAGTTGTGCATGTAGGGTGTTTTACAAAATGGCTAGGAGGATAGAAATTAGGTATTATAGCTCAATTATGACTCAAATAATAAATATATGCTTTACCCTTATGATCAAGACCGACTTCCATGATATTGTGTGCATTATGATTATTTGATGGAATGTTCATGAGATTATGTTGATGAAAGTATGACATGTCTATATGCAATTTCATCCATGTACAACATTATAACAACTATGTGTTTCATGAAATCCCCAACTTATTGTATTATGAATTATTAATATTGGTTATATGTTCACGAAGTGTCAAGTCCTGTCAGTTTCATGCTATAAAGTCCTGAGGGTACTTGTTCCTGATAATTTAATTGTGTGCCTAGAGACAGTGTCAGTTTTCATGATACTCCTATTCAATCCATGATCATTAGAATTCAGTCAGTTATATGACTCAGAAAAACTCAGTAATCTCAGTCAATTAACTGATCTCAGTAGTATTTTGTCAGTCAGGAATTTAGTGAACTCTGTTCAAATCAGCTAAAAGATACTATCTGTAATAGTTCAGTTTAGTTTAAATCAGTTCAGTGTCTCTTCAGTTAGGAGTAGGATTCAGCACCGAGTGATTTCAAGGATGGGGACTCACCAGTTAATGAGTAGAGAATGTGATCCTTAGAAAAAATCCTTGCATTTTAGAACTACGTAGCCAGCTTAGGTTGAGATGTACCGTATGAGTTTAGGGATTATACACCTCATTTGAGTTTCCTACTAGACGGGGTTGATGAAAGAGCTCCCGTCAGAGAGGGTTTACTCACAGCTTGTCTTTACCCGTGGCACGATACTAACACCCCTCCAGTTAGGGTTATAGGTTCGACCTCACCAGTTCAGTTTTGGGGCATGTCAGTTAGATGTTTATTTCCCATCATCTTAGTTTTGGATCCAATCTCAATAATAGAACTTAGTTCAGTTCAACAAATTCAAAACTGTCAGATACAATCACTCAACTTAGTATGGAACTCAGCTAGTTTTATCAAAATCAGGACTGTCAAGCATAGTTACCTAGTTAATAGTATATTAATTATATAAAATTTATGTTACCGATATTTAGATTTTAGGACTATCAGATACAGTCAATCAGACCAATTCTTCATAATCAGAACTGTCAGAAAAAATCATTTCTTTATCAGTAATATGACATTAGTTCCTCAGTATTCAATAGACTTTGTCTTTTAGTATCCCAGTATTAGTACCAGATATCAATGAATCCATGTTATAAGAATTCATGAGTAAGTGTTACAGAATCTCAAATACAGTTACGTATTTATGCATGTATTCTCACATTTATGTTATTCAGTCAGTTAGTATTGTTCATACATACAAGATAAAAAAAGAAGAAGAAAAAAGAAAAAATGGAAAAGAAGAAGAAAAAAGAGAAGTGAATAAATGAAAAGCAAGAAGAAAATCACATCCAATCTGAATAATCAATAAAGGAAAAGGGATAAATAAAATAAGAATGGTTGAGAAGTGGAGCCTAAATACTAAGTGCAGTTCAAGAGGATGAGTCACTATATTCCTAATGTACCATACCTGCCCCCAAGTCTACATTGCAAGCTAAGAAAAGTCTTATGGTGATCCTAGTCCAACTGTTTGAAAAAATAAAGGTATAGAAAATAAAGACAAGCCTATGTTATTATATTCACATTGATTGGAACTTATTTTGTGAGTATAAGTGTCTTGATATAGTCTCTTTCATTGACATACATGATGGTATTGTGATAGTTCGGACCTCTTTGTTATGAGGGTACGTGGGTGGTGTTGTTAACTGCTTATGTATTTGGGTTGTGTAAATTGAATATATACTTAACAGTTTGCTTTTAATGAAATTCCATTACTTGATTCTTTTATTTCATACTGGTGTTCTATATGTATCCACACAGTAGTTTTGAAAAGTTGGAAAAAGGATAGGGTAAGTACTTTGATCCAAATTGAGTTGACTGTCGTAGGTGCCTTAGGTTTCCTTTAGTTAAGCATCATATTTGTTATTATATGTTAGTTGCATGAAGACATGGAAAACTTCTAATTTTAGGGTGTTGATATGTCATGTTTTCATGGAACATCGATGTTTAAAATAAGGAAATTATGCAGGTATTAGGTCTTTTTGTAAGATGTGATGTATTTTTATGTTGCTTTTAAAGAAAAATATAGTTTCGAGCAGAGTAGGAGAAAAGATGATTAAGTGAAGTTGGCAGGCTACTTACGACACCTACCTTTAGGTCGTAGGTAATACTTACAAGCCTGTAGGTTGGGTCTGTAGGTTGTAGTGTAGAGATTCTAAAGGATTATTTCTATCTTTGATTCCTACAAAGGATACCTATGGGATGTGTGTGGTACCTACGGACCCAAAGGTACCCCTCATAGGTTGGTGACATAAAGCTTGAAGGATGATCTGAGACTTATGAACCCACATAGGGCCCGTAGGTACTACCTACGATGCATAAGTAGGGTTGTAGGTGGATACTGACCATAGTCAACTACTTTGTTTTGGATAGGATTTTTTGGTTTTCTAATGTAACTATAAATACTCTGCTGATATTTTCTTATTAATTTACTCACTTACAACATTATATTGGGTTCTAAGATACACTTCTGATCTTGGAATTCTTGTTCTTGAATTTTAGAGTTTGATATTATTTTAAGATTTTAGTTTTCATTATTAATTCTTTGTGAGATCATTCATATGCTTCCAATTATGAATTATATGCATGTTCTTGCAATCATGTGCAGCTAAACTCCTTAACAAGGATTGTGGAAACCCTGATGGAATAACTAAGTAAAGGAAGTACAAATCTTTTTTAATTGGTGTTCTTGCATGTAATATGGTTTTCCTCACATTGATTGATTCTTTGACAAATGCATACATTAAGAACTTGATTGTATTCGATAATAAATCAAAAGAGAGGTTGAGATTAGTAAAATAAGCTCACAGTAGTATTTTGAAGCTACCAACCTTTATCAAAGTAACTTTAGACTAAGAGGAGATAGTTAATCTAAAATCCAAGACAAGGGTTCATAATGTGACACCTTGATACTGAGAAGAGATTAGTGAAATTTACCAAAAGAGACTAGAGACAGTCCGTGATATTTAACTTGTTAGATTCTGCTTTCAAGGCATCAAGATAGTTTAACGAGCATGATAAGTCTTCGGTGTTAGGAAGTGAGGGGGAACACCATACTAGTGATTGTCTTATATTGATAACAACCCAAATTGTCCAAGAATTATTACTATTTCTACTATTCTTATAAAACCCCTTATTTACTTTCTAAACTTTCTGACTACATCAATAATATCTTGACAGATATTTATCCTATTCCCTGTGGGTTTGACCCTAACCTTTATTGGATCTATATTTGACAAACGACCACGTTATACTTTTTTAGAGGTGTAATTTAGGTGAAATTATTAGAGTGGAGAGTCCTTATCTTGACTTTTTCCTCATAGTTTGTGATTTTTCTTATATTTTTTCTATCAATCAACTTAGTATTCCTACTGAGCGCATATTGATTTTATTATTGATCTTTATCTTGGCACCAAACCTATTTCTATGGCACCTTACCATATGATTCTTATTGAGCTTAGGGAGCTAAATTCTTAACTTTAGGATATTCTAGGTAAGGGTTTTATTAAACTAAGTGTATCACCTTAGGATGCTCATGTCTTGTTAATAAAGAGGAAAGATGGTTTTTTGTATATATATATATATATATATATATATATATATATATATATATATATTTATATTTATATGTATCTAAATAAGGTGATAGTGAAGAATAGCTATCCTATGCCTTAAATTAATGACTTACTTGACCAGATTCAGTGAGCAATACTGCTCTATAAGATTAAATTGAGATCTAGTTACCATCCATTGAGGATTAGGACTAAGGGTATCCCAAAGAAAGCTTTTAGGGGTGTTATTACCTTTATGGGTTCCTAGTGATGTCTTTTGGGTTAACCAATTCCCCAGATGTGTTCATGGATTTGATGAACTGCATGTTCAAGCCTTATTTGGATTCTTTTGTGATTGTGTTCATTGATGACATTTACATGTATTCGAGGAGTGGGGAGGAGCATATGCAATATCTGAGGATTATGCTCTAGACTTTGAGAGATTATAGTCTTTTACCAAATTCTCAAAGTGCGTATTTTGGCTCGAGTCTATAATATTCCTAGGACATGTGTGTGTAAGAATGGGATTATGGTAGACCCAGTGAAGATTGAGTCAAATCATGTTTGTATTCTGCCTACATCATTTTCTAAGGTCAATATCTTTATTGGTTTGTTAGGATAATATACGTGATTTATTAAAGGTTTTGCTACTATTGCAGTGCTGATAACCAGATTAACCTAAAAAGAGGTTCCTTTCCAGTAGTTGGAGGAGTGTGAGTTGAGCCTTTGGAAGCTAAAAGGTTTTCTCACTTCATCTCCTATATAGGCTATTCTTATTAAGGGCAGGGGATTTATAGTATATTGTGATGCTTTTGGCATTGGGTTGGATTCCATGTTGATACAGTAAGGCCAAGTTATTTCTTCTGCATTGAGGTAATTGAAGGTGCATGAGCACAATTACACCACTCATGATTTGGAGTTGGCAGCGATAGTTTTTGCATTTATGATTTAGAGGCATTATTTATATGGAATTCATAAGATCTATATTGATCATCATAATCTTTAGCGCCTTAAGACCCGAAGAGAACTTAATTCTAGGAAGCATAGATAGGTAAGGTTGCTTAAGAATTATGAGATCTATATTTTATACCATCTTAGAATGGTGAATAAGTAGCAATTTCATTGAGACAGAAGACGGTCAGTATCGGTAGCTTGGCTTCTATTTCTATTTTTGAGAGGTCATTGGCATGGAACATTTAGTCCTTAGCCAACTTAATAGTTTTACTAGATATTTTAGTCTCTGGAAGAATTCTTTCTAGTTTTGAGGTCGGGTCTATCTTGTTTGAGTAGATTTAGAATAGCCACTTTAAGGATAGGGGACTTTGTTTTATTCGTGACTAGGTGCTTAGCTGTGAGTCCAAGAGGATTACTATAGATTCAGAGGGTGTTTTGAGATATGATGGTCATATGTGCATTCTGAGGGTTGTAGACTTGATTCAGTTGATATTGCGTGAGGCTCACACTCAAAATACATTATTTACCTTGGGACAACTAAGATATATAGGGATTTAAGGCATCATTACTGGTGGAGTAGAATTAAGCTAACTTTGTTGCTCAGTGCGTATGTTGTCAGCATGTGAGGGCCGAGCATTACAGTCCTGGTGGCCTGATTCAGAGATTGCCCATTCTCAAGTGAAAGTGGGAGCAAATAACTATAGACTTTGTTAGTGGGTACCCTCGCACCTTCCGTGTATCTGATGGCATTTAGGTCATTATAGATTAGTTGACCAAATTAGAACATTTCCTACTTATTCAAATGTCTTTTAGTATCGAGAGGTTATCCCGTATCTACATTCATGAGATAGTTTGCCTATATGGGTGCCCATGTCTATTATTTCAAATTGAGGCTCGATATTTACTTCTAGTTTTTAAAGGGATTTTCAGTAAGAGTTGGGTAACTAGGTAGATCTTAGCACCGTGTTTCACCCTCAGATTGATCGGTATCCATAGCAATCTATTCAGATTCTTGAGGACATTCTCCAAGCTTATGTTATGGATTTTAGAGATTATTGGAAGCAACACTTAGCAATGGTAGAGTTCAAATATAATAGTAACTAACACTCGAGTATTAATAAGGAACCATTTGAATCATTATATGCTACGCATTATCGATCTCTGATAGGATGATTTGATACCTCCAAGTTTAGGCCGTGTGGTATTAACTTACTTAGGGAGTCGTTGGATAGAGTCAGGATGATTCAGGTTAGGCTGAGGGTGGCTTGAAGTGGGCTGAAGGCCTTTGTAGATTGTAGGCTTTTTACCTAGAGGTTTGTAGTTAGAGATTGGGTATTTCTTTGAGTATCACCTATGAAAAGGGTGATTAGGACGGGGAGGAAAGTCAAGCTTATCCCTAGAATTATTAGACCTTTTGTGATACTTTGCATAGTTGGAGAGGGGGATTATAAATTAGCATTGCCCCTTAGATTTTGCCATTGTTCATTAAGGTTTTCAAGTTTCTATGATGTAGTGTTACATCTTTGATGAATCAGATATGTTTTTGTGGTACTCAGTTCAGTTGGATGAGAGGTTGACCTTCGTGGAGTACCCGATTCTTATATTAGCCAAGAATGTCAGGTAGTTGCGCTCTAGAGACATTCCATCAGTTAAGTTTTAGTGGAGGGACCTCCTAGTAGAGGAGGATACTTAGGACATCAAGATCGGGATATGGGCCCAGTATCCGGCTAGTATCCCCACCTGTTCGAGCCTTCGAGTACATCCTAACCCTTTACTTTTGTGTATGAGAGTCCTTTTAATAATGGATATTATAATGACCCTCCAAGTCATTTTCTGCATTTCCACATATTTTTGTTATTTAGAGCTTTCCTATAGCTGCCCCAAGTCAATTATGACTTGCTAGAGTTGACAATTCAGTTACCAAGTAGTTTATTTAGTTTTTTGAGCCAATTTTTTATTTTGAAGTCTTTGTTGATAAGGATTGGCTATCGGGCATAAACATCAAGTTAACTACCTCATATGTCAAATTTTGTCAATTCCATTAACCTCAGAATGTTTATTGAAGGTTTGGATACCTTTGGTTTAGGTACCAAGGCTTCTGAACTAATTTTGAGCTATTGGGTGGAATTTAGTAAAAGTGGCCCTTAGTTGTGGGGCCCATATTTCATCGAAATAGCCCTGCCTGGAAATTCTTATGGAGCCATTGAGTCCTGAATGTCAAATTTGATAGGGTAGCTTAGTTTGTTTGCGTTAACAGGATTTCAAATTAATCTGAGAGGTCGATGGAAACTTGGAAAAATCTAAGTTCCATTGGTGCATGAACTCAGCTAGTGTAGCTGAGCGGAGGCTACTTTAGAGTCCAATTCATTTGTGCCATGTTGCTTTAATGGGATCTTAACTCTAAATCGAGTGTTGCTTAAGCAATGCGTTGTTCGAATTAGCAAAGAAGTGACCCATGACCAGGGACCGCTTTAATGGTGACTGCTTTACTGCTACTGCTTAAGTGGTAACTCAGAGAGCATTTAATTTTGCCCTTACTCAGTTTTCTCCCAATTCTCACAAGTCTCAAGAGACATAAAGCCCTAAAATTTTTTGAAAGTTGGGAGAGTGATCTCTGGGTAATTGTGGGGTGTTGGTGAGCTCAAAATAATCATTTCCTCATCATAATCCATCTAAGTTCCTATCTATTTTTTAAATTAATTCTCCAATTTAGTCATAAATCTATAGTTTTTTAAGGGTTGAGTTTGGTATCATTTGAGCTCAGAATTTACCTATTCTCGATGGTAAATACTACTGAGTATAGAGCGATATGTTGATGGCTTCAATTGTATGATTCCACAGGAAGGACCCAGTTGATGGCTTTAATAGTGCGATTCCAAAAGCAGGACCCAGATGGGATTTTCACATGTTATTACACCCAAAGCGTAAATATGAAATATAGGTGTCATTATTCTTGTATTCTTTGGGATTAGTGGATCTTGTACCTACCTAATAGGTTAAAGGATGATATTACCTCTCTTTAATTTCTCTTTCATTATTTTATCATTCTATGATTTATTTCTTGTGAATCATTTACATGCATTTTTCTGATATGTATGCTATTATACACCAATTAGCCCATTACTTATAGTTCTAAGCTATGATTTGGCTTACCTACTGGTGGGGTAAAGTAGGTGCCATCATGACTCAAGAAATTGGGTCGTGACAAATTAGTATTAGAGCCTAGGTTCACCATTATTGTTTGTACAAGAGCAAGTGTCTAGTAGTGACCCATGAATTGCAATGATGATGTTTGTTTCTTATCTTTAGAAGGCTATAGGACATTCTTAAAAGATCTTCACTTCCTTCACTCATTTTGTGCTAAGAGTCTGTGTTGGTTTCAAAGTATTTTTTTTGGTTTCACTCTTTTACAGATAGCTAGGACATGTGCAATAAATACAAAAGATGACACCGTGAGTCTGTGACCAAGGATCTTATCGGAGGATGTGGACAACCTATAGTTTATGGGTAGATAAGGTATGCATCCCCAGCTAGAGATCAAGATATGGAGCCTTCACCAGACCCTATCCCCACTCTCAAACCAGAGATTTCTCTACGCCAACAAGTGGTGTCCAGGGGACATACCAGGCTCTACCAGGGTTTATTTCTTCATATTTACTTAGATATTCTAGTTTAGCTCTTGGGATTGGTTGGTTGTGCACCTTCTAATGGTTTCCAGTATGTATATCAGAATAGTATTACGGCAGGGGTGTAGCCTGTCACTGAGGCTCCCAAAGTTGAGATCTTCCAGCGGCGGTAGTTGGTCAGCTGACAGTTGACTAGCCTGCTATATTTGTTGGAGAGAAGATGTTAGGTAGATTATTGATATTGACTCCAACTAAGTGTTTCGAGGAATGAGCAAGGTGCTTATGAGTTCTTGGCTACTTTTAAGAATAAGCTTCATAATTTAGGCCTACTTGAGACTTATGGTGCTGACTATACTACTTTTAATTGAATTTGGATGTTCGACATTGGTGGAGAGTTTATCTTGATTCTAGACTGGTTGGATCTCCCTTAATGACATGAAATCAATTCTCTAAGGTTTTTTTTGGAGAAGTATATGCCTCGTAACCTTAGATATCATTTGAGGGACCAGTTCTAAAGATTGGAGCAAGGTTGTATTAATTTTTTGGATTATGAGGTTCGATTTCATGAGTTGGAGAGGCATGCTACATCTATCCTATCAATCGAGTATGAGTGGATTCAGTGTTTTATTTGGAGATTGTGACTTTATCTTTACATGGATATACAGAGTTTGGTTGCTACTAGTAGATTTTTTACAAAGGTTTCTGATCATACTTAAATTATGGAAGATATGCATCACGATGCCCAAGGAGGCAGTGATAAGAGGTCGTGTTACCACGATAGTTTTAGTGGAACCTGGAGTGGCTCACATTTTAGAGGTAACGATTCTTAATGTATGTACCCTCCACGCCAGCCTTATTAGCATCAGGCTAGTATAGTAGGCTCGTTTATGCTGCACTTTAGATTACTGATGAAGGTCAACCTAGCTATAGTGATCATCTTATAAAGTAGTGTTCATCCCTAGAGAGGTTCATCTTCATGGTATTCTAACTGAGGACATTATTTTGGGGTAGCTGGACTTCTAGATATAGCGTCACGCTTAGGGTGTGTTATGATTATGGTGCCTTTGGCTATTTCTCTAGAGAGTGTCCCCGACATGGGAAATTTGTACCTACTGCTCAAAATATTCTACCAATTAGAGTAGTACTACCACCAGCTAGAGGTGGTATAAAAGGTAATCGGGGTGGTCCCCAGAGATCTTATAAAGGTCTTCAGGCAGGTAATATAGATTATCGCTTAGGAGCCTAGCCAGGTGGCAGGTGAGGTCATTATATATTGTACCTAGTAGACCAGATGTAGAGTCTTTGGATGTTATCATTACAGGTACGATCTAAGTATTCTATCGGCTAGCTTTTGCTTTATTTTATTCAAGATCCACTTATTCATATGTGTCTTCTTATTACGCATCGCGGTTAGAGTTATCTTGGGATTCTTGATTTTTGTAGTTTTGTGTATCTACTCTCATTTGTTATTCTTTAGTAGTGGATCGGGTTTATAGATCATCTTTTGTGACTATTCAAGAGTTTGATACTCCGGCTCAACTTGTTTTATTAGATATGATGGATTTTGATATGATTCAGGGCATAGACTGGTCATCCCCTATCATGCCGTCTTGGATTGTTTTGCCAAGACCTTTACTTTAGCCATGCATGGCATACCCCCAGTTATGTGGTAAGGATCTTTTAGTCGTAAGCCAACAAGGATTATTTCTTATGTTTAATATAGGAGACTTATATCAAGAGGTGCGAATCTTATCTTGCTTATATTCATAATGTTAGTATGGAGAGTCCATTGCTTGACTCTATTCTTAGAGTCTGTGATTTTTCTAATATTTTTCCCACCGATCAACTTGGTCTTCCTCCTGAGTGTAATATTGAGTTTATTATTGATCGTGAGCTAAGAACCCAACCTATTTCTATGACACATTTCCATATGGCTCCTGCTGATCTTAAGGAATTGAATTCTCAACTTCAAAATATTTTGGGTAAGGGTTTCATTCGACCGAGTATGTCGCCTTAGGCTGCTTCTCCTTGTTAGTTATAAAGAATGATGGTTCCTTGTGTATGTGTATTGATTAAAGAAAGCTTTTAATATGTTTGGATTGATGATTTATTTGATCAGCTTCAGGGAGAAGTAGTGTTCTCTAAGATTGATTTGAGGTCTGATCACCATTAGTTGAGGATTTGGGTTGAGGACATCCCAAAGTTAGACTTTAGGACATGCTATGGTCATTATAAGTTCCTGGTTATATATTTTGTGTTGACTAATGCCCCAGACACATTCATGGATTTGATGAATTATTTGTTCAAACCTTATTTGAACTCCTTCATGATTATGTTCATCAATGATATTCTTGTGTATTTGAGTATTAGGGAGGAGCATATGTGACATTTGAGCATTGTGCTCCAGACTTTGAGAGATCATAGGATATTTTCCAAATTCTCAAAGTGTTAGTTCTAGCCCGAGTCAGTGACATTTCTAGATATATGGTGTATAAGGATAGGATTATGGTAAACCCAGCAAAGATTGATGCTATTCGTTATTAGGCAAGCCTACATCTCCTTCAGAAGTTGGTAGCTTTATTGGTTTTGCAAGTTATTGTAGGCGGTTCTTTGAGGGGTTTACTTCTATTTCAGCGACAATGACCAGACTAACCTAGAAGGATATTCCTTTCTAATAGTCTGAGAAGTGTGAGTCAAGATTTTGGATGCTCAAGGAATTTCTCACTTTAGATCCTGTATTAGCTCTCCCTGTTTAGGGCGAGGGATTCACCGTATATTGTGATTCTTTGTTGGTTTAGGTTGTGTTTTGATGTATTAGGTTCGAGTTATTTCTTATGCATCGAGGAAAATGAAGGGGAACAAGCACAACTACACCACTTATTCCTTGGAGTTAATAGCGGCAGTTTTTGCACTTAAGGCTTGGAGGAATTATTTACATGGCATGCATTGTGATATCTACACCTATCATCCTAGCCTTCAGCATCTTATGACCCAGGGAATGCTTATTTGTAGAAAGCAGAGATGGATGGAATTATTTAAGGATTACTACATCTCTATTCTATACCATCTATGCAGGGAGAACATTGTAGCCTATGCCTTGAGCGGTAAGGTGGTGAGTATGCGTAGGTTGCCTTCTATTTTGGTTTCTGAGTGGTTGTTGGCACGGGACATCCATTCCTTGGCCACTCGATGGTGCAACTTGATATTTTGGATTCCAAAATAATCCTTTCTAGAGTTGAGGCGAGGTCTAGGTTATTTAAGTAGATTCGTAGTCACTGATTTTAGGATAGGGGACTGACGTGCTATAGAAATATAGCACTTTCAACGCTTAAAACTATGAAAATATGCAAGTTTCTTGGGTTGTTTTGTTAGGTATGGTGTGTTTTGGGTATGTTTTGAAGAAAACTAGGTTTTGGTTGCTAAGTTTATGGAAAAGATGAAAAATGGAGTTTTTGGCTACTTAATTGATCAATTTTGGGTGTTCATGACACTTTTCGGACTGTACGTGACTAAAGCATGTGATGAAAGCTGAAGATTTGAAGCTTGGTGGCAAGTATTGGAAGGCCTGGAACATACCTATGTCTACATGTGGATCACATGTAGCACATGTGGTTTGTATAAGACTAAGGTAAGTACCGAATTTAAAGATCCCAAGAATAAAAGAGCTAAAAAGGACATTCGACACTTACCTATGTCAACATGTGGACCATATGTAGCACATATGGGCCGTATATAGGTAAGGTAAGTGCCAGAAATCCAAAATCCTGATAGCAGAAGCTGTAGGAATTTTTTTAGCATATGTAGGTGTCTACATGCGCCCAGCCTCAAGCCGCATGTGGCACCTGTGCCCAAGTCCAGGCCACATGTGGACACATATAAGTGGCCACTGACCCTCTTTGTCCTTTTTCATTCGGACTTTGATTTTAGGGTTTCATCATGTACTATAAATACCCCTTATGTGTTTTTAGTAGAACTTAAGCACTCTTGATACTTACAAACATATTTTGATTATGATATTTGATTTTGGTCTTGGAATTCTCGTATATTTATTTAAGTTGATTAATTCAGCTAAAGTTTTGGGTTTTTACTTGTGATTATTGTGATTTCATCTTATGCTTTCAATCATGAATGTTGTTGATTACTTTACAAGCATGAGCGACTAGAAACCCTTAGCTAGGGTTGTGGAACCTCTGGTGGATTGACAAAGCAGGAGAAGTGCTATTGTTGTTCTAAAATGATACCCATGCATGCATTGTATCATCTTCACTTCAATAGATATTTTAGCGGCTACAAAAGTTAGAATCCCACCTAGATTATTGCTACTTACTCTAAAAGAGGATTAGTGACTCAAAAAAGATAATTACAACAGCAATATGAAGTTTAATTGTCAATCCACGCTAGTAGGTATTATCTAAGTAAAATGGTAAGCAATCATCTAATAACTAGATACTCAAATGGTAATAGTTAACTGGGATCAAGATAAGGGTTAGTAAGGTGACATCCTGATACTCAAAAGGTAAAGGGTGAAATCCATCAGCTCATTCAAAAGACTGTTGATGATACATAACTTATTAGATTTTGCATGCAAGGTATCGGGTTGGTTCAATAAATCACAATAAGCCTATGGATTTGAAAAACCAGGGAGAACACAATCCTAGTGATCACCTACGACTAATTACAACCGAAGTTAATATTAGCTACATGTTTGATATTGCTACTCAAATCCCCTCATTTACTTTTCCAGTTTTGCCCGTTGATTACAATAACTGAGAGCCACGATTCCACGTATTCCCTTAGTATTCGGCCCCAACCTTTGTTGAGTTACTATATTTGATGGCGATTGCATAATCCTTAGAGTGAAGGTATAGCTTGGGCATTATCAAATTTTGGCACCATTGCTGAGAAATATGGTGTTGATTTGTGAATCAAAGTTGTTGCAGTTTAGGATCTTTTTGTTTTTGTTCTTATTTGGGTTTACGCCGATGTGTGCATAGCACATGAAGTAGAGGCAATACCTTACTACCATTGAATCTAAATCCAGAAAGGATCCTACAAACATCTAGTAGAATGATGGAACCTAAAAGAGATATTATTCCTGAAGGGGTTTGTGATGATGTGCCTCCCCCTCCTCCCAAGGAGTACATGATATTATTGACTGGTAAACAGGCATGCTTTTAGTACAAGCCGCTAATGAAAGGAGGCATTAGAAGAAGATCAATAGATTTTTGGGGAGGCAGAGCTAGCTGAGCAGATACAGGAAGCAGACAGCCGAGCAGCACTCAATGGAAATTAGACAAAGTTAGAGGTAGTCATCTTTAAGTGATCCCATCATATCATTATATGCAGCCGTATGAGGATGATAAAGAAGATATAGGGTACATTAAGCTAGCTTAGACTGGAGCCATTATTCCTACTGTCTTGCCCCCTGATGTCAAGCTTAATATCTCTAGTGTTATGAGCTATATCTTATACTTGAAGGGTGTGTTTGCAGGGTTTCCTATAGACAAGATCTACAATTTCAGGAAACTGCAATCAGAATGTACGTATGAGGCATGGTTTGGGTTCAAGAAGAAGCTAAGTAGAAGGCCCAACCATCAGATATCAGTGTGACTCCCCGAGTATGTACCCCAGATACTACACGATGCTTACGACCCCGAAGGACCATAATCTAACCCATGACTGATATCTGTTGTAGTCACTGGATAAAAATACTAAAATAAATATGAAAAATAGGCTAAAATTCCCTAAGGTTCAAAATCTGAATACTGATAAAGAATAACAACTATAATAAAATCTGATAAGTATCCGAAATACTATTTGAAAGTTTAGTCTGAAAAGCCTCTAATTGAACTATCTGAAAGTGGAGTTGATGGGATAATCCCCCAACTAACTCCAGCTACTATAATACTAAATCTGCTGAAAAACTGAAAGAATAGAATATCCTTAAATAATGAGGACTCACTGCTAAATCTACTGCTGCTATTTAAATCTGTCTAAGCGTGGTCAGGAACCTAAGCGTTCGAACCTATGATATGAGACACCATAGCATAAAGAAAGAGTATGCTTCAGTACATGGAATGTATTGGTATGCTAGATGAGGTAAGGCTGAATAAAGGGGTTCATATGCTTGAACAATAACTGACCGAATGATATAGAGTAACTGAACATGAGAGCACACGAATAAATGATACTGTTGTAATTACTGAGTATGCAATACTGTACATATAAATAAATACTGTAACTGAGCTTTTTGGAAGCTGAGTACTGGGTTCTGATATTGAGTAACTGGTAATCTGAGAGTACTAATAACTAAGTTACTGATACTGATTGATTGTATCTGACAATCCTAATTCTGTAGAACTGAACAGAGTTCTATTCTAAAGACTGAAACTAAAAATGTGGGAGGTAATCATCTAACCGACATGCCCCAAATAAGATAAGATAACTGAGTTAGGGTCAAATATGTAACCCTAATTGGAAAGGTGTCAGTACCATGCCACGGGTAAAGACAACTTAAGAGATACCCTCATCTAGCATGTACTCTAATGAGAATGGTAGAATCCTCATCTAGCAGGTTAAAACATCTCATCAACCCTCAACTGGCAGGTTTGATGTCTCAACCTAAGATGGCTGCGTAGTTCTGGAACACAAAGACTGTTTCTAAGGATCACACCCTCAATGGCAGGTTAGTCCCCATTCATAGGTTTACACGGTGCTGAATCCTACTCTCAACTGAAAGACAATGAACTTATTATACTGAACTGGACTGGACTGATACTGAGTTTACTGAGTTTTCCTAAGTTCTATAACTAATAGAGTTCTACTGAATTTTGAAACTGAGTGAGAGTACTACTGATCGTGACATGACTAAAATTCTGTAACTGATACCGGCTCTAGGTAAATAGCTAGATTATCGAGTATTAAATACCCCCAAGACTCGATAGCATAAAGAGTAAAGCATAACATGATCTTACAAAGCATAACAATGTACACTTGTTCACAATTTACCTATAAAGATATTTTATCAAACACTTGTAGGGCATAAGCTTGTACATATCTTAACATGTCATGATTTTATTAATTTATTCACATGGATATTCTATTCAGCACTTAGGGAGCACAACTTAATGCACATAATCATGGTTAACACATAAGCATGGCAATTACAATGCCCAAACTTGGAAATTCATGGATTATAACATGAGGATTACACAATTCAATATACATGCTATTCAAGCTTCATGGAATCTACAATTAATCAAGGATTATAACTTAATTAATATCAAAAATATGAATACAATTTAATTTCCAGCATGTAAATCATGAATCATAAATCTTGAAGTTTTGAAAATGGATTCTTGAACTCTATGGGTGAAAGGGACCCATAGATAAACACCTAACATACCTGAATTGATAAGTTCTTGGTGAGTTTCTTGAGTTGTGTTCTTGATTTCTTGAGAGCTAGGGTTTGATAATTAAGATGGAATGATTTCTTTATTGATATATGTGAGCAAATAATAAGATAATAGGCTAGTTAGGGATTTAATCCCATGTTTAGGTTGACTAGAATGAGGGAAAAGACCTTAATGCCCTTAGAATTAAAATTCAAAGTTAACAAAAAAATCCTGATTTTCACCCTTAGCGTGACGTAGCGCTATCGCATCGTGTCTTTGGAAATTGACAATTGAGAAAATACACGGTGGAGCGATGTGGTGGTATCACATTGCCACACTGGAAGCAACCTGGAAGTTAACCGCGATGCGGTGACATCACATAGCTTCACTAGAAAATGAACAATTATGAAAAGGACCCTTGGCACGATGCGCCAGGATTGCAGAGGCTCTTTCGATTTGACAATTTCCATTTGGTCATGCTTCGTGACGCGCTGAAGTGCCAATTGGCACACTGCTTTACAAAAATAGCTTTAACTCTTCGCCCGACATCGGATTTGGGCAAATTTTATATCATTGGAAAGCTAACTGAATTTTCTATTTATTGGTAAGCTCTAAACTGAAAAATATTGAGTATTATAAAATTTTTATATAGGATGACTCATGTGCTGGAGTTAAAATAAGCTAGGGAATATGAGGCATTACAATATCTCCACTTTGGGAACATCCGTCCTCGAATGAGACTGATTAAGCTTAGACACACTGAACATGCAAATTTGATGAATGGAATACATGACTGAAACTGTGGATAAGCTGATTTTTCATACCGAACATGCATATCTGATGCATGAGTACATGTTTGAACTGATTCATGAATGCATGATTGAATATGCAATGGTAACACAACTGTAACTCAACATGGATCTGATTAAATCTAAGAAGAACTGTTACCTTAAACTAATTTTGAGTTTGCAAAGAAGAGGTGGGGATACTTGGTCCGCATAACTACTTCTCCTTCCCAAGTAGCTCCCTCAACGGACTGATTTCGCCAAAGAACTTTGACCAAGAAAACTTTTTTGTTCCACAGTCTGCAAATCTGATGATGGATGATTTGGACTGGAACCTCTTCGAAAGAAATATCATTCTCAATGTTTACGTCCTCTAAGGTAACTATGACTGCTGGGTCACCAATGCATTTCTTTAGTAAGGAGATATGAAATACTGGGTGCACTGAAGCTAGATCTGAAGGCAACTCGAGGTCATAAGCTACCTTTCTGAAATAACTGAGAATTCTGTAAGGACCGACATATCGAGGACTGAGCTTTCCCTTCTTACTGAACCTCCTTACCCCCTTCATGGGAGAGATTTTCCAGAATACAAAATCATCAATCTCAAACTCGAGATCCTTTCTCCACATATCTGCATACGATTTCTGTTGGCTCTGGCTGTCCTAAGTCTTTCTCTAATCAACTAAACTTTCTCTAAGGAATCAAACAGTAAATCATGCCCTACTACTATGGCCTTGCCTATCTAGAAACAACTAATTGGAGATCTACATCTCCTACCATTAAGAATCTCAAATGAAGCCATCTGAATATTGGAATAATAGTTGTTATTATAGGTGAGTTCGATCAAAGGAAAGTGGTCATCCCAACTACCCTTAAAATCAACAACGCAGGCTCTTAACATATCTTCTAGAGTCTAGATGGTCTTTTCTGCTTGACCATCTTTCTGAGGGTGAAAGGCTGTACTGAGGTAAAGTTGGGTACCAAGACCCTTTTGGAATGCTTTCCAGAAGTGAGAGGTAAACTGGGTACCTCTATCTGAGATGATAGTTATTAGGACTCCATGTAACCTGACCAACTCTCTGATATAGAGTTTGGCATAGTCCTCGGCTACATAATAAGTATGAACTAGCAAGAAATGAGCTGATTTGGTCATCCTATCTATGATAACCCATATAGAATCATGTTGATGATGAGTACGATGCAAACCCATCACAAAGTCTATATTCACTTCTTTCTATTTCCATGTGGGAATACTTAACTCCTGAATGGACCCACTAGGTTTCTGGTGCTCAATCTTAACTTGCTAACACATTGAAAACTTAGTTACAAACTCTGCTATATCCCCCTTCATCCCACTCCACCAATAGATCTCTCATAGATCACGGTATATCTTAGTGGCCCCTGGATGAATCGAGTAAGGCGCACCATGCACTTCTGCGAGAATTCGCTACCTCAAGTCATCTACTCCTGGCACACATAGCCGACCCTGACAATGCAACACACTATCTGCCCCTTGGGAGAAAACCTCTACCTTCTGATCTCTGACTAACTCTTTCAACTTAATGAGGCTGGGATCTCTATTCTGTTTTTCCTTTACTTTGGAAACTAGAGATGATTCTGAGCTATTCTGAATCCATACACTACCCTCTGCTAAATCAAGTAAGCGGACACCTAGTTGAGAAAGCTGATGAACTTCCTAACCTAATTTTTTCTTATCATTCTTAACATGAGCAACACTACCCATATATAATCTACTGAGAACATCAACCACTACATTGGCCTTGCCAAGCTGATATAGAACACTCATGTCATAATATTTTATAACTCTGATGAAAATTCAAATCTTTCTAAGAAAAGACATACTACAAGCTTTTGTGATCTATGAACACATTAACATGCACCCCATACAAGTTGTGCCTCTAAATCTTTAAGGCAAACACTATAGCTGCTAACTCAAGATCATGGGTGGGGTAATTCTTCTCATAAGGTTTAAGTTGTATAGAGGAGGCGTATGATATAACCTTACCTTTTTGTATGAGAACACAACCCAAACCTACTCTGGATGCATCACAGTACACAACAAACCCATCTGAATCATCTGGTAGAGTTAAAATTGGGGCTGAGGTGAGTCAGGTCTTCAACTCCTAAAAAACTCTTCTCGCAGGAATCTGACCACTGAAACTTGACTTTACTCTGAGTCAATCTGGACATGGGGGATGCAATAGATGAAAATACTTTAACAAACCGACAATAATAGCCAGCTAAACCCAAGAAACTCCTGATATCTGATAGAGAAATAGGGCTAAGCTAATTTCTCACTGCTTTAACCTTTTGAGGATCAACTCTAATACCATTACCAGAAATAATATGACCAAGGAATACTACTGAACTTATCCAAAATTCACACTTACTAAATTTTACGAATAACTGATGAATTCTGAGAGTCTGAAGTACAATTTTGAGTTGATTTATGTGATCATTCTCGCTTTTAGAATAGACAAGAATGTCATCGATGAAACTATAATGAATATGTCCATATACTGCTTAAACACTGGTTCATTAAGTCCGTGAAGGTTATTGGGGTATTAGTAAGACCAAAGGACATGACTAGAAACTGAAAGTGACCTTACCGAGTTTGGAAAGCTATTTTTGGAATGTCATATTCTCTGACTCTGAGCTGATGATAACCTGATCTGAGGTCTATCTTAAAAAAATATCTGGTTCCTTAAAGTTGGTCAAATAAGTCATCTATTATGGTAAGTGGGTATTTGTTCTTGACTGTGACCTTTTTCAACGATGGTAGTCTATACACATTCTGAGGGAACCGTCTTTATTACACACGAATAAGACTGGTGCGACCCACATGGAATACTAGGTCTGACTAATCCCTTATGTAAGAGATCTTTCAACTGTTCTTTTAACTCTTTGAGTTCTGCTGGAGCCATTCTATATGGTGGAATAGATATGGGCTGAGTATAGGAAGACGATCTATTTTGAAGTCGATTTCCTTTTTGGAAGGAACTCTGAGAAGATCTTTAAGAAACACATCTGAGAATTCATTTACTAGTAGAAATGACTCAAAACTGGGAGTTTTTGAACTAGAGTATTTGAATCACACAAGATGATAGAAACATCCCTTGGATATTGTTTTTGTCACCCTAAGGTATGAAATCAACCGACCCTTAAGTATTGTGGTACTACCCCTCCAATCAGGGGCTGGTTTATTTGGAAACTAAAAATGAATGATTCTGCTTCTATAATCAACTGAGTCATAACATGAATAAATCTAATCCATGCCGAGAATGATGTCAAAATTTGTCATCTCTAATTCTACTAAGTCTGCTGAGGTGACTTTTTAAGATATCATAATCGAACAGTTCCTATATACCCGTCGGGTTATGATAGACCGACCCACTGAGGTAGAGACTTAGAATGGTTCTATTAAGATTTTTGGTTTGACTTTAAAGTCAACTACTATGTAAGAAGTTACAAAAGACAAGAAATCTCCTGGATATAATAAGGAATAAATATGTAAATGAAAGATCTGTAACGTACTAGTGACCTTATCAGGAGAAATTTCCTAATCTTGTTTGTACTGAAGTGCATAAATCCTATTTGGGCGTTGCCCACTAGTGGCACAGGAAGTGGCACCCTGCTGATTTAGGAAACTGGACTGAGCTAAAGGACGATTATACAGACCCTGAGAACCTAACTGAAGGAAATCTTTCACCCTATGCCTGGATTACTGAACCCAAAAAAAACATCACTTCCAGCTCTGCAAACACCCTGATGGCTTTTGCAAAATGTCTAACAAAAAGGATTTGTTCGAGCACTGCTGACACTACCCTGAGATATAGAGCCTGGCGTTATCTCTATTACCATTTTTAACCTTAGGGATTGGAGCACTGGCTAAATACGGACCTAAAACTGAAGACTTTGGATGAAACTGGGAACAGTTACCACCCTCTGACTTAGGCTGATTGAAATTGAAGATACCTATTCTAGCTCTCTTATTCTGCCTCTCTCTCTCTCTGTTCTTAGTCTCTTCTATCTGCTGAGCATGGACCATTAGCTTGGATATGTCTATCTTCTTAATTAAAATTAGTTTTCTTCACTCCTTAACCACACGCTCTGATACCCTAGATACAAACTTGCTCATTCTGGACCTACTATCTACCTCTACATGAGGGGCATACCGACCAACTGAGTAAACTTAATAGAGTACTCTTTTACACTCATACTGCCCTGTCTAAGATTGGTAAACTCTAACAATTTGTCTTCTCTCAGCTCTAAGGGAAAGAATCTATCTAGAAAAGCAGTAGCAAACTCATCCCAATCTATGGGCCCTGTATCTATGCCTCTATCTACCTTTCACTGCTTAAACTATGTATGAGTTACATCTTATAGCTGATAGGTGGCTAACTCAGTACTCTCACTGGAAGTCGCTCCCATGATATCTGTGACTTTCTGAACCTGATCGAGAAACTCCTGTGGATCCTCTTCTCACTTAGATCCTGAGAATAAGGAAGGATTCATTTGGGTGAAGTCCCGAATCCTAGCTGTAATAGTATTGGCCACTGGGTTGGTCTAAACAGTGGCTGGCTATTCATTCTAAGTTGCTATAGAATTGGCTAGAGTAGTGAATGCAGCTCTGAATTCTGCATGAGAGAAATGCTCATCCAGGGGATCTGCCTGAAAGGGCTGAGGTGTTGACTGATTTCTGATTCCTCTTTTGTTAGTCATTTTGGGAGACATATTCTATACATGAAAGAAAGAAATGGATTAGACTGAGAGTTTAACTTGAGCTCATGCTCAGTCGTACGACATAAATATTGAAAGAAGTGAAACTTTTCCTAAAACATCTCATAGCCTCTTATCCATATGTATGGCGTGCTACACACCCATGCACAAGACTGTACTTGATATGACTTTCAGACTTCCTAGGACTCTGTTAAACCTTAGGGTTTAATTCCAAGTTTGTAATGCCCTGAGTTTGTACCTCAGACACTACACGATGCTTATAACCCCGAAGGACCACAAGTTAACCCATGACTAATATCTATTGTGAGTACTGGATAACAATATTGAAATAAATGTAAAAAATAGGTTGAATTGCCATAAGGTTCAAAATTTAAATGTTGATAATGAATAAAAACTGTAATAATATTTGATAAATATCTAAAATACTATTTGAAAGTCTAGTCTGAAAAGCCTCTAACTGAACTATCTGAAAGTGGAGTTGATGGGAAAATCCCCTAACTAACTCTGACTACTGTAATACTGAATCTACTAAAAAATTGAAATAATAGAATATCCTTGAATTATGAGGACTAACTACTAAATCTACTTGCTGTTATCCAAATCTGTCTAAGCGCGGTCAAAAAGCTGAGCGTCCAAACCTATGATATGAGATATCATAGTGCAAAGAAAGAGTATGCGTCAGTACGTGGAATGTACTGGTATGCTAGATGTGGTAAGGCAGAATGCAGGGGTTCATATGCATGAACAGTAACTGACAGAATGATATAGAGTAACTGAATATGAGAGTACATGGATAACTGATACTACTGTAATTACTGAGTATGCAATTCTGTGCATATAAATAAATACTATAACTGAGCTTTTTTGAAGCTGAGTATTGGGTTCTGATACTGAGTAACTGGTAATCTAAGAGTACTGATAACTGAGTTACTGATACCGATTAACTGTATCTGACAGTCCTAATTCAGTAGAACTTAACTGAGTTCTATACTGAACACTGAAATTAAAACTATGGGAGTAATCATCTAACCGACATACCTCAAATATAATAAGATAATTGAGTTGGGGTCCAATATGTAACCCTAATTGGAAGGGTGTTAGTACTGTTCCATGGATAAAGACGACTAAAGAGATACCCTCATCTGGTCGGTACTCTAATGAGAATGGTGGAACCCTCATCTGGCAGGTTAAAACACCTCATCAACCCTCAACTGAAAGGTTTGATGTCTCAACCTACGCTGGCTACGTAGTTCTGGAATGCAAGGACTGCTTCTAAGGATCACACCCTTAATTGGCAGGTGAGTCTCCATCCTTGGGTCCACTCGGTGCTAAATCCTACTCCCAACTGAATGACACTGAATATATTATACTAATCTGGGCTACACTAATATTGAGTTTACTAAGTTTTCCTGAGTTCCGTAGCTGACTGAGTTTTACTGAATTCTGTAACTGACTGAGAGTACTACTGACCGTGACATGACTAAAATTTTATAACAAACACTGGCTCTAGGTAAACAGCTAAATTTTCGAGTATTAAATACCCCCAGGACTAGATAGCATGAAAATTAAAGCATAACATGATCTTACAAAGCATAACAATGTACATTGTTCACAATTTACCTATAAAGACATTTTATCCAACACTTGTAGGGCATAAACTTGTACATATCTTAATATGTCATGATTTCATTAATTTATTCCCATGAACATTCTATTCAATACCTAGGGAGCAAAACTTAATTCACATAATCATGGTTAACACATAAGCATGGCAATTACAATGCCCAAATTTGCAAATTTATGGATTATAACATGGGGATTACACAATTCAATATACATGCTATTCAAACTTTATGAAATCTACAATTAATAATGGATTAAACTCAATTAATATTAAGAACATGAATAAAATCCAATTTCAAGCATGTAAATCATGAATCATAAATCTTGAATTTTTGAAAATGGATTCTTGAACTCTATGGGTGAAAGGGACCCATAGATGAACACCTAACATACCTGAATTGATAAGTTCTTGGTGAGTTTCTTAAGTTTTGTTCTTGATTTCTTGAGAGCTAGGATTTGCTAATTGAGAGATATTGATTTCTTTCTTGAGATAAGTGAGCAAATAATAAGATAATAGGCTATTTAGGGCTTTAATCCCATGCTTAGGCTGACTGGAATGAGGGAAAACACCTTAATGCCCTCAGAATTAAAATTCTGAATTAACTAAAAAATCCCAATTTTTACCTCTGGGGTAATTTAGTGCTATTGCATCGTGTCTCTGAAAATTGACAATTGGGAAAATACACGGTGGCACGATGTAGTGGTATCACGTTGCCACACTAGATGCAAACTGAAAGTTCACCGTGAAGTGGTGACATCGCGTATTATCATTGGTAAATGGACAATTGTGAAAAGAAGCCTTGGCGCGATGTGCCAAGTTTATGAAGTTTCATTGAATTTAACAATTGCCATTTCGTCATGCTCCGCGATACGCTGAAGTGCCAATTGGCACATTGCTTTACAAAAATAGCTATAACTTTTTGCCCAGGCATAAGATTTGGGTGAATATTATATCATTAGAAAGCTGACTAAATTTTCTATGCATTGGTAAGCTCTAAACTAAAAAATACTAAATATTATAAAAAATTTATATAGGATAACTCATCTACTGGGAGTTAAAATGATCTAGGGAAATATGAGGTATTACAATCAGGGACAATCCTATTAGATATATTCTATAGAGCCCTGACCATCAGTTCCAAAGCCATGTCAGATATCATCTCTAGAGGAACTTTTATGAGACTACACTAGGATACAGCTTCAGAGATTCTAGATCATATCTTTCTCACTAACCGAGGGTGCCAAATGTAGGAGGCTGAGTGGGGATCTGGACTTATGCTATTGGTTAATCCTGTAACCAAAAAGTAGCTGATGATTCAGTAGCACAAGAGATTGAGCTGCTAAGAAATGATCTTAGGCTATTGGCAAAGTAGTTTACAGTAGTAAGTGATGAGAAAGTGAACATAGTAGGAGCATAGGGTTCAGCTTCCAAAGTATACGAGTAAGAATTAGAGGAGGAAGCAAACTATCCCGATCATCAGTTGGTGGGTTTTTGAGCCCAAAGGAAAGGAAACCAAGGTCAGAACTACTATGATAGGTAGAGAGACTATAGTAGGGAGAGAGACGGTGATGGAAGGAAGAAGGATAACTATAGAGAGAAGGGAGATCGATATATTTCACCAGGCAGGAGAGATGCCGAATAAAGAATAGAAAAGATGCTGACCAAGCTAGAAAGGGTCAAGAAAATCAGGATATTAAGGCTGACATTTCAGGGTTGACATAGAAGGTTGAATCCCATTCCACTGCTATCAAGTAGTTGGAAAAATAATTCAAGCAGATGTCAGGAACATTGAACCTGAGGCAGCCAAGTACCCTTTCGAGCAATATTGTTCAAATTTTAAAAAATGACAGTCATGTTTTTTCCATTACCACAAGGAGTGGTATGACTATGGTGACCCCTCATTACCTATTATAGAAGCTCCAAGACATGATTAGGTTGTTGTTGATGAGACACATATTATGGAGTCGGAAAAGGCAATAGGTGGTAATGATGTAGTTAGTAAGGAAAGAGGTAAAGATCCGATTGTTGAGCAAGAAATAAGACAAATTCTAAGACCACCACCACCTTTTCCTCACCGACTGAAGCAAAGAATAGAGGAAGAAAAATTCAAGTGATTCATTGAGATACTAAAAGAGTTAAGCTTGAGTATTCTTCTTCTTGAGGTGTTAGAGCAGATGCCTGGATATGCCAGGTTTATGAAGCAATTGTACAAAGAAGAAAAAAGCTACAATTGAGGATGCTTATGGTTTACACCAGTGTAAAACAGTGTAGTGTAGGAACTACTAGGTATCTGGCTCAGACTAAGGGTGATCTCGGAGCATTCATTATACCATGTACTATTGAGACATCTTGATTGGCCAGAGCCTTATGTGACTTAGGAACAAGTATAAATTTGAATGTCGCTAGCTGTGTTTAAGAAATTAGGCTTGAACTCTCTTGAACTGACTACAATGTGACTATTAATGGCCGACCACATGGTGAAAAAACCAATGGGTATTTTGTTTGATATGATTATGAGAGTTGTTAACTTTATCTTTCTGACTGATTTTTGTCATTCTGGACTGTGAGGTTTACACTAAGATGCCTATCATATTGGAAAGATAATTTATTTCCATAGGTAGAGCGATGGTTGACATGAAAAAGGGAAATCTAAAGTTCAAAGTCAATGGTGAGGAGTTCATATTCAATATTCAAAAATCAATAAAGCAGACAACCGATATAAGGGTAGTATCAGTGATAGATTATATTGATGACCCTGGAGGGTACTCTTATGGGTATCTTGATGAATTTTATGTATTCAAGGTAACCGCGTCGTGCTGCAATGTTAAAACAAGTGTTGCATGGGAGGAAACTCATGGGATTATTGGTGAAGTCTGAGTAACCAACATATCCACGTCGTGTCGCGACGTTAAATCAAGCGTTGGGTGGGAGGTAACCCACTATTTTAGTGTTCACTTTTTGTTTGTTTTTCTTTTGTAGGCTTATGGCTTATGGACTTATCCAGAATATGGTAGAATTGCTACATGTATAAATTTCCAGGTAAGGGGACTATGTGACCAACCCATCAGGGTCATGAGTCCTACATGAGCCAAGTAAAGTAAGCAATAATTGAATGATGAAATTTTTAGGACGAGAATGGAAAGTTGTGGAATTTGGCACAAAATCATACGTTTGGAACCATAAACTCAAGTTACGGGACCATAAGAAGCTGGGAAAACATCAAAATGCCAGGTCTAGAACATAAAAAGTAGTCCAAAAATTTAGGCCCAAATGTGCCCTGCACATATGGGCTGCATGGGAAACATGTGCCACATGGCAGGCCACATATGGTAGCTGCATGTAGATGCCAAAAGTTCCTACTTGTGGGCCCAAATTATAATTGAAATTTCAGGCCAACCAATGAATAATTAAGACCTAAATAGGCCCCTCCTCAATATTTAAGCACATTTTGCCTCATTTTAACTAATTTAAATCCTCAAAATATCACTTTTCTCTTCAAATCTAAACTTTTCTCTCAAATAAAAAACTAATCCCTCACTTAAAGAAAGGCTAAATGAAAACTTTTTGAGAAACCAACTTGTCCTAACTCACTAAAAGCAAGTTCCATCTTGGGTTTTGCTCAATTTTTTTCATTGTCCACTTTCAGATTATCATAAAGGAGGTAACTTTCTCGACTCCTAAATGGTTATATATTGATTTAATTATTGAATAAACAAATTTATATGTGTGTTTCCATGAAAAATATATAGAATTTAGCATTATTGTATGTATGAGCCATGAAGTAGCCTTAAATCTTAATACAAGGCCTTGTTTTGAATTAAATACTAAGGTTAGGCCCTAAATAGAAGTTAAACTTGAAAAAGTAGAGTAATACCAAAGGATGGAGATGTAGTTGGGATTGAAAATCATTATTCTTGATATATGTTGGCACATTGGACTTGTTGGGACTTCAAATAAGTTATAAGGGGTGTGAAAATTGAGGAAAAAATTAAACTTTTTAAATTTTGAGTTTTTTTCAACGTTTGCAATCCCTCATTTTAGTTGGAATCTAACGAATAGCTTTTCAGGTACACATGTCACCAAAAGATACTATAAAGAAGAAGGTTGATACCTCGAGAAGACGAGATGATTCCCTTGAGTCCAGTTATTTGGTGGAGGAGTACTCGATTGCACAAATTAAAGAAGCTGCGGGTGGTGTGACACACAGGGTTACTAAAGGACAAAAGTGCAAGGTAGCCAAGACTATTATAATAGGCACTACGGGATAGATACTACCTAAGTAGTCACAGTGGGGGATACGACCATATTTCATAAGACCCAGGTCTTAGACCGAGGCCATACGGGTTGTCCAAGTTATTCGGGTGAATCTAGCCTGACCAAGGATAAAGTCAGCTCAGAGATCACCTCCACCAAGTTATGATGATAATAAGAATGAGGTAGATTTAGAGCCAGTTCCATAGGGTATAGCTCAAGACCCCCAATCTGACGAGGGGTCCTAGGATTCATCCGAGACTACTGAGCAGAAGGAGTCATAATTGGTAACCCAGACAGAGAAGGGTACCTCAGTTCATGTACAGTAGTCAGATCTACCCCAATCTAAGAAGGGTACAAAGAAGGATTCCCATGTGATGTCCATTCTAGATGAGGGCACACCAGTATAGCAGGGGCAGAGTTTCGCACCCACACATACCTCATAGGTACCTCTTGAAAAGAAAAATCTGAGGTGTTATATGGAGGGGATGAAAAAGATATTTGATATCGACAATCGCATTTAGGAGACCAATAGTACCAAGAGGCTTATTTTTAGAAGTGCAAGATTGATCTATCTGGGATAAGTAAAGTACCATAATTACGGGCTTCTTTTGATTATTATCAGCTGGAGTGGATAGCTAGACTGCTTGGTTCTTACAATCCGGCTATGGTAAATCATATCGTGCCATAGTATCACTTTAGATACATAGATTTTCAGGATTGATGAGACACATAGAGTAGCCACATCTTGATCAGGCCCTTGTGAGAGGGGTCAGGGTTAATCATTAAGTAGAGTCTATCCACTGGTTCATTTTTGGTTCAGACTATATCACTCCCGCATTAATAGTAGAGTGTGACTACAGACTAAGAGTCGCACATAGCAGATAAATTATGTTAGTAGCTGATCATAGATAAGAAAGAGTTGAGATAGATAGGTAGATAGCTGGCTATATTTAACTTTTGAGTGATAAGACCCCGATCAAAGGACATGGTGTGATAAAGAAGGGTCGCTAACTTTTAATGCCAAGTTTTGGTGGTTGCTCATTCGATATCAACTATTCGCTACTGCTTTAGAGAATATGTTGACTTGGAAGGGAAAATCCCTAATTACTATTTTAAGGGTCAAATATGCTATTGACTTTGTGTCTATCCTCCGGCATAAAATTCATGATAGAGCTTTTGGGGAGGTATTGAATTTTCTATTCCCTTAACTGATTCATAGATTATGTAATGACGCCGGAGTACTTAACATATAGGGAGTAGATAAGAAGGGACTTGTGACAGCTACTGTACAAAAAAAGAGTATGAAGGATCTGACATGCCTGGTCTTTCCTGAGAGATCTAGTGAGCCTGCCACAATATCTCGTACCCAGACTGAGGCCCATCAATTTCCATAAAGGAAGATGATGTACACGGAGGTGATGTGGAAGTTATTGTTGATCTTGAGATAGGAAAGCAGAGAGAGGCCCCATATTTGAGTACTCTTGGTAAGGGTTCACGAGCACTTCTTCATCAGCCCCGACTTTGACCTCATAGTCGGTTGGCATATCTTCAGATCCTACTTACCCATCAACTACAACTTCTGTTATAGGTATGGATACGATATCTTGAGAGTTCTTACACATATTAGTGGACAGTCAGAGGGACACTAATGCTTAATTATGGGTTGTTGATACCGAGATGACTACTCTGTACGAGCAGATATGATCAGGGGTTCAGACTAGATTTGAGATAGCAGAGGCTAGATGGAAGGTCACACAGAGAGCTGCCCTATCCGAGCTGAGTGCTAATTTATATGTACATTTAGATATTTTTTAGAGACATATTAAAGCTAGATTTATAGATAGAGAGACATTAAATTTAGCCCAATGAGGGAGGATATGGACATATTACGAGTAGAGGTACGCTCTTTTACAAAGAGCTATATGGTAGCCACTCCTTAAATCATACCCCAAGTGATCCAGATATCACCTTCACAAGCATGAGCAACTAAAAACCCTTAGCTGGGGTTGTAGAAACCCCAGTGGATTGACGAAGTAGGGGAAGTGCTATTGTTGTTCTGAACCAATACCCATGCATATATTGTATTAAATTCACTTCAATAGATATATTAGCGGTTGCAAATATTAGGATCCCCCCTAGGTTATTGCTACGTACTCCAAAAGAGGAGTAGTGACTAGGAAAAGATAATTACAACAGTAATTTGAAGTTTAACTGTCGATCCACGCTAGTAGGTATTATCTAAGTAAGATGGTTAGTTGTTATCTATTAACTAGAGACTTAAAATATAATACTTAACTGGGATCAAGATAAGGGTTAGTAAGGTGACATCCTGATACTCAAAAAGTAAAGGGTGAAATCCATCAGCTCATTCAAAAGACTATTAATGGTACATAAATTATTAGATTTTGCATGAAAGTTATCGAGTTAATTCAATAAAGAATGATATTCCTACGGAGTTAAAAACCTGGGGTGAACACAATCCTAGTGAGCACCTAAGACTAATTACAACCAAAGTTGATATTCATTACTTGTTTGATATTGCTACTCAAATCCCCCAATTTAATTTTCCAGCTTTGCCTATTGATTACAACGCTGAGATCCATGATTCTATGTATTCCCTTGGTATTTGACCCCATTCTTTTTTGGGTTACTTTGTTTGACAGCGACCGTATAATCCTTAGAGTGAAGGTGTAGCTTAGGCATTATCAAGGACTTTATATCATTCGTGATTAGGTGATAAGTTGTGATTCAAGAAGGAATACCATAGATACTAAAGGTATTTGGAGATTCGATGGCCGCAATTATGTTTTGAGGTTGGTGACTTGATTCAGTCAATATTGTATGAGGCTCACAGCTCCAGATACTCTATTCACCCTGGGACTACTAATATGCATAGGTATTTGAGGCAACATTATTGTAGAGTGGCATGAAGAATGATATAGTGCATGTTGTTGCTCGTTGCCTATATTGTCACTAAGTAAAGGCCGAGTATCAAGGTCTTGATGGCCTTATTTAGATATTACCCATTTATCGAATAGAAGTGGGAGCAGATCAACATGGACTTTGTTAGTAGTTTGCCTCGCACCTCCCATATTTTTTGTCATTGTAGATCGGTTAACCAAATCGGCAGATTTTCTTCCTATCCAGATATCTTTCAGTGTTAAGAGGTTAGCATGTATCTATGTTTGTGAGATAGTTCACCATCAAGGATTACCTATATCTATCATTTCAAATTGGGGCTCGATATTTACTTCTAGCTTTTGGAGAGCTTTTTAGGAGGAGTTGGGTAGTCAAGTAGATCTTACATATATTTTCTATCCTTAAACCAGCGGTCAGTCAGAGCGAACTATTCTAGTTCTTAAGAATATTCTCCAAGCCTGTGTTATGGATTTTGGAGGTCAATAGGAGAAACACTTATCTTTGGTGGATTTGCATATAATTATAGCTACCAATTAGGCATTGAGATGGAACTATTCAAGGCATTATATGGTAGGCATTGTCAATCACCAGTTAGATAGTTTAAGATCGATGAGGTTAGGCCCCTATGGTACTAACTTGCTTTGGGAGACATTGGATAGAGTCAGGGTGACTCAAGATAGACTGAGGGCAGCTCAGAGTAGGTAAAAGGCTTGTGCAGAACATAGAATTTATGACTTGAAGTTTGGAGTTGGAGACTGGGTATTCTTTTGAGTATCACTCATCCAGGGTGTGATGAGGTTCAAAAGGAAAGGCAAGATCATCCCCAAACACATTGGACTTTTTGAGATCCTTCACACAATTGTAGATGTGGCTTATGAGATAGTATTGCCCCCAGATTTTGTCATTGTTCATCCAGTTTTCCATGTTTCTATGCTACGGCATTACATCCTCGGTGAGTCACATGTACATTGGTGGGCTTCGTGGGTTTGGTGGGATCGATTTAGTTGGATGAGAGATTGACTTTCGTGGAGGAGCCAATGTTAATTATAGCCAAGGATATCAAGTGGTTACGTTCTAAGGAGATCCCAGTAGTTAAGGTTCAGTGAGACTCTACCCAGTAGAGGAGGATACTTATGAGATCGAGAGTGAGATGCGAGCCTAGTATCTTCACCTGTTCGAGCCTTCAAGTACATCCTAAACTATTGCTTTTGTACATGAAAGTTCTTTAACTAATGGATATTGAATGACCCTCCAAGTTATTTTCTACATTTCAACATATTCTCCCATTTAAAGCTTTCCTATATATGTCCTAAGTCAGTTGTGACTTTATAGAGATGACAGTTTAGTTACAGGGCAGTTGTCATGACCCGAGGCTATCGTCTAGTCATGACACGATGCTTAAGGCCATGATTGACCCCAAGATAACCCATGATCTAGTACCTGTTGTGAGAACTAAATAAAATAATTCTAAAGTATTATATGCAGAAGCTGAACTAATATAATTACTGTCAGGGTGGGATAATGAAAAAAATACCAACATGTTTGAATTACTGATAAAAGATACTGAAAACAAATCTAAATATCTAAACATTTCAATATCTTAACAGCTAATATGAAATTCTCTAAGACATGTAGAGTTGATAGGACAAACCCCCAACTAACTCTGACTAACTAAACATGAAGAAGTACTGAAAATAACTATAATACCTCGTCCTCGATGGATGAGGACTCACCACTACTGTTGTTGAGGGTCATTGATCTGGCTAAGAGAGATCGGGGAACTGAGCATCCGAACCTATATTATGAAATAAATATAGTGCAAAAGAGAGTATGCGGTCAGTCCTTTTAATGTACTGTGGATACTAAACATGGATGCATGAACATGTAAAAAGAATGTAAGATCAAGTAAATCATGAACTGAGATAATCTGTATAACAGGAGTAACTGAATGTATGATAATCATACACTTAGTCCTGTAAACCTAGTCTGATATAGTTTGAATATTGAACTGAGACTACTAGAGCTAACTACAACTGACATGCCCCAATCAGAGCTATCGGCTTCCAACCTATAACCCAAGTTGGAAAGGTATTGGTACTTTGCCAAGGATACCAACACATGAATGATGATGTGGATCCACAAAGCTAATGTCACAAATGATGAAGGTGTCATGCATAATTGATGGGTCACCCCTTATAATATACAAGGGTTTCGTAGGTCGGGAACTTAGGGATTGCTACTAACGACTCATGCCTAACTAACAAGAGAGTCGCCATCCCTGCGTTCACTCAGTGCTTAGTGTTACTCCCAACTAAATGACACTGGTTAGGTTTTTTTGTTTAACTTGATATGGTACTGTACTAATAAGTGCTCAACATGAACATGGTAATCTGAATGTGATAATAAAATCATGGTCTGACTGCCTTGTTACTTGAAAATGGAAATATGTAAAAATACTTAGGTATCGGGTGTTCATAACCCGCCTGTACTGAATGACACTTTAATTATTACAACATCATTTAAAAAACTAGTAAAAAGTCATGATTCAGAGACCCAAACATAGCACATTTCACTAAACTAATGGAACTATGATATTTAGGTGTGGGGATACATTAAATTTGGGAGGATAACATGATGACATAGTTTAATTAATGAATTGGTAAGTTAACATGATTTCAACTATACATAACATGGGTGATTGGATTTTAAAGCATAGAGTGCATAATTCTGATGATAGGCGAAATTACGCGCCTATATCAATATATTTTGCCCATATTTTAGCCTAGTTTCGAGAACTAATTATCTATTTCGTACACTTTTAGTCCTTTTTCCTGTAAATGAGCTAACAAATGTGATTAGGAAAGTTTCAGGTATAAATGATGCAAAATACAGCAATTTATGGCTTACTTGACGCAAAAGAAAGCTCACAAACGAGATGGAAAGGAGCTGGACGCATAAAGGACTAAATCTGCTGCATGGAAAATCTGTCCCGGGCTAAAACAGCATTTCTGAAGACTTTGGGACTTACAGACACAAAGCTGGATTTTTGCCATAATACATTAACCTAGTGCAATTAGGTTATGTGTTTCATCATTCTATTTGGATTATAATTTTGTAACCTTACCCTAGTACAATTGGGTCAAGGATTTCATTAGTATATTAGGATTTGGTTATTTATTTTATTAGTTTAGTAGGAGTAGGATAGGAGTATTATAAATACCCTATCATGTTAGAGATTTTCAAAAAAGAAGAAAAGGGGGGGGGAGACATTCTGACAATTCATTCATCTCCTTACAATTAAGACATCTTCCTACAACCCATTCTCAATTCTTCATTCTTCTACTCTTAAATTCCACAACAAGAGAATCGTTACTTGCTACGGAATCACTAAAACCACACGCCAAACACCTACTATTCACGCCATCCACCATGCAAAGCGTGATATCCTTCGCATTCATGGGTAACTAAATCTCTTAGTTGGGGTTATGGAAGCCGAATGAGTTACTATCTATAGCTATGAGTTTGTGAGTTCAAGACAAGTATATTGCTTATATCATTATTCTCTTCATCTTAAATCTACATTCTTTGCGGTTCAAACACAAGAACACGCCATTCTAACATCTAACCTGTTCGAGAGAAAGGTTATTTGTCTAGAAAAGAAGACGCATAGACCAACGCCAGTCTAACATCTGACTTGTTCGAGAGAAAAGTTATTTGTCTGGAAAAGAGATAATGTCAAGGTAGTAGGACACCCTTTCCTATTAAAAAGCTAGTGCCGTACCTGGACTAACTTCTTGGAGAATTCGTACCGTTAGTCACGCTTTAAGCTCGAGAGAGTTAAAGTGAAATAGTCCTTGTTTAGGTCGAGAGACGCTTGGATTTACCATCGACTACAATTCTCTATAAGCAATTACATGTCAAGACTCTACACACTCATAGCCAATAGAGACGTATACCTCAGAAGGTGGACATAACCCCAACGCCTCAATTCTCATTGTTTACAACACACGTGACAATCTCTCTTTATTTTGCTATTTTCAGTTCTTACATTCTTGTTTTGGTTACATACTACAATCCCCCCTCTCCTACGAGACTTGCACTAAAAGTCTAGTAATTTCTCTTGCTTGTTGGCCAAGCTATTCTCTGTGGGATCGATACCCAACCCAGGTTGGGTTCTATATTTGCTAACGACCGCTTTACACTCCCACGAGAGCTGTAGATTGAGCGTTATCAAATTCACCTGTGGAAACTTATTGACATGGCTTGAATTCAAAACTACTATGAAAACATAGATTAAATCCATCATTAACACTGATATTTCATAAAAGAGGATAAGAAATTTATACTTGAACAAAAAGGGATTTTGGGACTCAATGAGTGAAAAGAACCCATTGATGAATACCCCACATACCTTAATTACTTAAATTCTTTAAGAAGAAGCTTGGAATTGGAACTTGAATGCTTGAATCCTTGAAGATAAACTTGAGTTTTCTTACGCTCTTGGGAAAGAGGGATGAGTTAACATGTATTAACTGGTGGGTAATGGTACAATCGATGCCCCTATTTAGGTTATTGGTCATCAATTAGGGGTTTGAAAAGAGGGGAAAGGCCAAAATCCCCCTCTTTAAGTCAATGAAAATTCTACAGAAAACACAGCCTCCGTGGCATAGAGGCTATTCTCTGTGGCCCGAAGGCTATCCTATATGGCATGAAGGTTATCGTGGAGACTAACCTCCATGGCATGGAGGTTATTATGGAGATCCACCCTCCATGACACGCCCCAAATCATGGATGCATTCTACCTCTAATGTCTAAAAATACCCCAAACCTATTTCGAATATCCCAAAACTCTCCCAGATGACCCTTTTAATATACCTAAACATGTTTTAACTCAAAAATTAATTTTTCAGACTCGGGAAGGCCAAAAATAAAATGGAGACATTCTTGGGGTCTTAAAATGGTTAAGTCTTTTTGTACTTAGTGTGAATGCCTTGGACCCCTTTAAACATGCATCTAGTAGCTAGAATCATGTCTAGAATCTTACTAGGTATTATAGTAGTTTATTTAGTTTTTAGTGCTAATTCTTATTTTAAAGTCTTTTTTGGTAAGGATTGGATATTAGACATAATCATTAGTTTAACGGCCTTGTATACTAATTCTAACAGTTCCATTAACTCCGAAACATCGATTTTAGGCTAGGGGGACCTTTGATTTGGTTCCTAAGGCTTCCAAACTCATTTTGGGCTACTGTTCAGAAACTAGTAAAAATGGTCCATGGGTGTGGGTCCTACATTTTAACAAAACAATCTCATATGGAAATTTTGATAGCGCCATTGAGTTTGAAATATCAAATTTGATAGGGTATCATTGTTCATTTGTGTTCATGAGATTTTGAATGAATTCCAAGGGGTCGGAGGAAACTTGAAATTTTTCCAAGTTTTAGCTGATACAACTCAGCTGGTGTAACCCCTAAACCAGACCTTGGTCACTTTAGTGGTGTCTGATACAGCGGCCAGCCAGTCACTTTAGCAATTGAGACTTGCCCAGTCGGGCCGCTAAAGAGGAAGCTAGTCCACTAAAGTATAGGTCATTTAAGCCGGTATATTATTCACTTTAGCGGAAGGGCCAGATAGTCAGGCACCGCTTTAGAGGTGACCGCTTAAGCGGAACTGGGGAGGTCATTAAAATCCTCCTTTTCCAAATTTTCTCCATATTTTTCATAAGTATCAAGAGCCAAAATACCTAAAGAGTGTGAAAAATTGGGAGATCTATTATTGGGATACTATGGGGTGTTTGTGAGCTCAAAATACCATTCCTTCTTTCCAATTAATTCATTGTTTAATTCCCAATTTAGTCATAAATCCCTACATTCATAATGGGTTGATTTTAGTATTATTTGAGCTTGGAATTTATCTATTCTTGAGGGTAAATGATCCTTAAGCATAGAGAGACATGTTGATGGTTTCAAAAGTACGATCCTACTAATGGGCCCCATATGGAATTTTGACTTGATTTTAGACCCAAAGTATCAAATTGCAATATGGGTACCACTCTCCTTGTATTAATGTGTAGACAGCTATTTTGATAGTGTAGCATCATACGAAAACTTCTCAAAATGGGAAATCATTGATTTAGTAAACTTTACCAGGCTTTCTCAGGTGTCTAGGTAGTCTAGGGTTACCTTTTTCTTAGATTGGGCTTAATTATTGTATGGATATTATATTGTGCTAGTTTAAGTTAGGAATTAGGTCATGGAGACATACTTATTGTGATTTGGATTATTTAACTGATTAAGGGATCGTAATTAGGTGTAATTAACTTAACTACTCATTATTTAGGTAGAATTGCTATATTTAGAATCAATGAGGCTTATTTACCATGTTGTACTGAGATTTTACACCTTATCCTAGTTCAGGGTAAAACTTGCCTTAGAATAGATTATAGGGGTTAGAACTGGGTTGCTCCGGTCCACCTTAAGCCAAGATTTCTATTGATTAGTTCCTTGTAGATCTATAGACCTTTATACGGTATTTTCATTACATTCTTGAGCTTGAGGAGTTTAGACATATTATATTTTACTCTAGATTAATGTTTGGGGAGATGATGAGTTCTGATTTAAATTCGACGATTTATGATATTAAGACCGGTTCGATTTTGGAATTATTAACGATACTACTTCTGATTCAAGTTTGGTATTCATGATATTGGTTCTGGTTCAAGTCTGATATATGAGATATTAGTTTTGGTTCAAGTCCATCATGTGGGATACTAGTTGCGATTCAAGTCCAGCATTGAGAGGTTATTTATGAGGGTTATGGAATTGGTTTGAGTCCGATGTTTATGGTATGGAAGGATCCACGGTTATGGTTTTGAGATATGGATACTTGGCATAATTACAATTATTACTTCCTCTTGATTGTATCCATCGGGTTTGTGGGGGCCCACCTTGGGTTAATTTTTTTAATACCTTCAGGTCTTATGGGGGACCAGTTATGTAGAAGTAGCTATGTTTCCCTATTATTATTATTATTTCAAGTGTTTACTTTCAGTAACTAGAGCATTATTCTAGATTTCCCTTTTTCCTTGACTTAGCTTATTTATCTCACATTTTATTATATTTATACTATGATTTAGCTTAGTCGATCGATGATGCCTATTGAGTGCCCATGGATTTGGTACTCATACTACACTTCTGAACCTTTTTAGTGTGGATTTGAGTACTAGTTACTGCTATTGACACTATAATTGTGTTGGTCAGAGTTCAAAGACAGGATGAGCTCTCAAAGCTGGAGTTGACCTTTTCTCCATCTTCTATTTTTGGATAGTCTTTCTATTTTTGAGACGTGTATATTAACTTTTATAGTACTTGTATTATTTTGGATTAGCAGCTCTAGTACCGACCTTACTAGGTCGTGGGATAATACTACTTCCCTTATTTTATCATTCTATGATTTATTGCTTGTAATTCGTTTACTTGCATATTTCTGACATGTGCTATTATCCACCAATCACCCCATTACTTATAGTTCTAGGCTATGGTTCGGCATATATGTTGTAAGGGTAAAGTAGGTGCCATCATGACTCGAGAAATTGAGTCGGGACACTCTATATCATAAATGCAACCTAGATCAAGATGTGACTTTATAATTCAGAATTGCAAATTAATCAAGGAAATTATGAAACAAGTAACATTTGGTCATTACATAGTAATAAAGAAGCAAACAACAACCAAGCAATAAAACAAAAGGTGTGGAACTAACAAAAAAGTAAGGATAAGGTTGTAGAGGTTACCTTCCGACAAGTAGTGAACTAAGATGTTTGAGAGTTGAAGATTAGTTTACTGGATGACTCTACCTCAATAATTCAAATGTTAGCAGAATGTTTACCCCAAAAATTTATGCTAAAGACTTGAGATCTTTAAAGATTGCAATACTTAATTTGGGAATTCTTAGGCTTAAAACTCATATACTTAATACTAAAGGAAAACTCAAAAAAAATTGAATTCAAGGCTAATGCTCCTATCTCAAAGACTCCTAGATTTAATGTAATAGTGAGGAAGGGCTCTATTTATAGGCCCCAATTTTAGAATTTTCAGATTTAAAAGAGATGAGGGATAATACAAATTTGAAAAACTTATAAAAGTGGGGATTTTGAAATCCAAAATCAGGTAAAAAATGCAGATATAATTCTACACCAAATTGGTGCAAGAATCAGAATGAGAGGATCAATGAAAAGGAGAAAAGATTAAAAGAAGATGTTGAAATTAATGTGAATCTCAGATGAAACACGTTTTGGAGAAAATTTATTGAAAAAAAATGAGTGTCAACTGGGAATATGAAAGTGGAGGAAAGGCTAGTGAAAAATAGTTGTACTTAGAGGGAAAAGGGGTAAAAAATCAAGGCAACTGTGGAAGGTTTTGCTGACTAGGTTTTTTTAGTGTATTTAATTGTTGTTTTGTGGTAGGTGAAAGAGATTAGGGAAGCTAGTTGAAGGATTGGTTACTGCCCCGGGTCACCCAACAATTTGATGCAAGAAATAGGATTAAAATTGAATTGCAGCTAATAATTTTGGGTCCTAAATAATCCTAAACCTCAAACATTAAACCAAATTGATGTTCAATTGAGACTAATTAATCATCTATTAAATAATTGAGCATCCTAACTGTCATGATCCAATTTCTTAGGTCATGATGGTACCTACTATAACCACCAGTAGGTAAGCTAATTCATAGTCCGGAACTAGTAGTAACAGACTATCAAAGAAAATGCAAGGAAACATAGAAGAAATATATTAAAAGGTCTAATGTGTATAAGACAACCCCAAGACCTAGTGAAGTTAGTACAAGAGGCTTTAATGAAATATGAGTACAAAGTCAAATAGTTAATAAATATACATGTACAACTTATATCTAGATATGATAAAGAGATCAGTTTAATCCACAAGAGGGAGAATAGTGGTACTCTGAATGCTAGGAGCTCACCCCAATTCTCCCATCCATATCTACTACGCACGATGCACACAACAACAACGAGAACTCATACTGTGATCTATAAGCCACAGAATTGTAGTATGAGTATCAAACACATGGTACTTAGTAGTCAACTACTGAATGAGCTCCAACGATAATACAAATATAGATAACATGTAAAGAAGAAATATAAACTATTGGTAACTATTTAGGAAGCTAACATAATAAAGCTAGAGAGGCAATAAGGATAAACTATCCTAGTCTAGCCATGTTCAGGAACTAAAGTACTATATTGTATATCACTATCCAACATACAAATAAAGTGTTTAAGGATATATAGTTGTACACAAGGCCAAGGACTACATATACAATATGAATAAACAAGGAAAGAGGAGGATATAGGATAATACCATAGCTATATATATACATATATATATATATATATGTATATATGTATATATGTATATATGTATATATATATATACATACATACATGCATACATACATAAGGTATACAAGACTAACTCAAAGGTAAAAACCTAAGATAGCTAGCCTAACCTCTCCTAGAAGTCCTAACCAAGTAGGAAGGCTAATACTAGCATGATCTGGTCCTATAATCAATGTCTAACCATGAATACACTATCCATAATGTAATTTACCTTAAAAAGAAAAGGACTCAAAATCATACCTCCACGCTTAGTATTAGTCCATAATCAGCCTGCCATGAATACACTATCCATAATGTAATTTACCTTAAAAAAGAAAGGAATCAGAATCATACCTTCAACCTCAATATCTATCCACAATCTTGTTATGAACTAACCATAATAACAATAATAAGGTAATTGGATTGTCCGAACAAACAATACCTAATAGGGGCCCCATAAACCCAAAAGGTTCAATCAACACTCAGAAAACAACAATAATAGTCTATACCTATGCAACCCTCTATAAGGCTGATAGATATAATCACTAAATAATATATTGGTGATAGACAATGCATATGAATAAATGAATGCAAAGTAAATCCATAGTACCATAACCTATCTAACTTCCATAACATACCTAGCGTATACACCTCCTCTAGCTCAACAGCTCATAATGGTAGGACCTATGGCAACCTCTCACTAAGGTACGACAACTCATGGATGAAAAGGATCCTAGGAGATTCAAAAACATCTGTATACACTAACCTGGTCCCAATTCAGGATTTCCAATAGTCATCATTATCATTAGTCTACCATGTTTAGTACTAGAGAGATGTATATATAATAAATGCATGGACTTGAATCGTGTCTAAAAGAATGTAAGTCTATAAATCCATTGCCCGAGATTAACTTCAGGACTAAATCATCATAATATAGAAGAAAAGGTCAGAATTTATCTTGATCAAAGTGAATGATAATGGTAAAAAAGTGGATAACCCATAGACTAGAGTCAATCTGGGTCTAATTTCCAAAACCTCATAAATCATCAATTAAGGTGGTACGATTTTCATTATAAAAGAATCTATTTAAAAGTGAAAAGTGGGAGATAATCCCTTTTTATAAGATAGTACTAAAATCATGGCTTTGGTTGGAGTACTATTACTAAGTGAACATGAATGTAACATAACCTATGCATGTCATCACCTATATCTAAACAATGCAACTGTAAGTATGTAAACATCCATAGACTAAGGCTATGTCTTTTATAAGAATAAAATGCTCAGTTGGAATCCAACTGGTATTGTAACCACGACCGTAGACCCAACAGTAATAACTAATATAAAAATAGTACTACAATTCGAGAAACTATGATAATCCACTAAGTCAAGTAGTGAACCTTAAACTAAAGGATACTTATCTTGAACTATGATTAACATGCTTATAATCTAAGGTGATAGGCTTCTATCGCTATAGCATATATTTCATCTTAAAAGGGTCGGTTCACCCTTCTACCCCAAAACTCCTAAATTAGGCTACGTCATGGTATCTTTCCCACAGTCATATCCTATCATCATTACCTAATATACAGTATATTCCATATGCTATCACATAAAGAAGAGTAGTATGGCACTCTACACACCCATAAAAAGGACTTTACTAGACATTACTTCGTAGACACCCTCAAACACATGAACTTGTGCTTTGGTAAAAAGTTTTTCATGACCCAAAACTAGCCCTTGGACATAACAGGCAACCAGAACCAAAGAAGGCCTGAGATTACCTCATATCATTCAATATAAGCATTTCAATGGCATTTGAAGGATAAACACTTAGGAGAAAACTTATCATATTGTATAGAATCTCTGAGAAAAATTTATAAACATTCAATACTAAGAAAATACTAAAATTTTATCCAAAAATACCATTTGTCTACGAATCCTCTAAACAATAAAGGAAAAATTATCTAAGCCGGGATAAGGCCCTAGTAATACCATAGAACGGATACTAAAATACCTTAAATTGGGAATGATTTCTAAAGTATGGAGTCTCACAAAATATGAATCCGTCCAAAATGAACCTAGTGTTGCACAGAGCCATGAGAATATGTTTTCAAACCTACTCCATAAAATAATATAGTGCCCAGAGATGGTTAATACATTAAATGTATTGGTTTAAAAGTAATAAATTGATAAGATATAGTTCACATGAAAAATATTCATGAACATAGAAATAAAACAACAAGGATTACATATATATATATGTATATACACAAAAAAAAATAGTGACTTCAAAGTTAAAATAAAGATTTTATATTCTTTAATTCTAAGCTAAATGGTATTATCAACTTCTATTAAACCCCATGGACTATGTGGATCTAATCAAAGCTTGGCGGAAAATCCCCGATCCCCATTTTCCACATGAATTGATATTAAATTTGTTTGACTAACACAACCATCATCGTGGATGAAATCATAAGGTTATCCAATTAAGGATCGAACTATACCTCTGTCGGCGAAACATAAGTTTAGGTGTTGAGCCATTAAGACTCACACATTATCGCTAACAATCTAATTTTTTTCAGCTCATATTTTATCATTGTAAAACCATCAAATACCATTAAAGCATTTCATTCCTATTAAGGGCATAGATCATAATTAGTATCATCATACCAAGACTTGTAAGTTATCTATTTCATCTTTCATATAACCATAAGGTCTATCATCAGTCTAATATGTTCATTGTATAAAAATTATTTATAAAAAATCATTTAATAACAATCAAATCCATTTATGAAATTACTTAACCATTTAGAAGCCATAATTCTCAAACCGTGAGTAAAATGATTTAGTATATATTAGCCCGTCCATGTTTCATAGTAACATTTACATAACACGGTTTCTTATTCAAGTAGTAAGGACTTGTTGACCCAAGATATTACATTAACCACATAAGGAGGAAAATAAAATATTTAAACTGATGTCCCTTAATTTAATTTACCCAATCGTCTATGTATACCTTAAGAAAAGAGTTTTAATCACAAGTTCATACTCATCCCATAAATTCAAAATACAATTTAACAATTTTACCATCTATATTCAAAATAACTAAACATGCATATGGGTTAAAAGATTATACATTTGAAAACATAATTTAAAAATAGTTGCTCTACATATATTTTTGACAAGAACTTAGCAAGGAAATCTTATAGAGGAATCTTAAGATTAGACCCTAGGTGTTCTTGAATCTTAGAGTCTTTGGGAAGAAGAAGAATGTAATTAGATTGTTAAAATCATGCTCGAAAAGAATAAAAGACCCTTAAAAATGCTTAAGAAAATAAGAGGAGGTACCGCAAGACAGCACCTCTGTGCCATGCAAATATCATGGAGGATGACCTCCATGATATCTCAGAGGTTCAGCTCTATGACATGGAGGTATTGCGGACCTCCATTGTTTTGTGCTAAATTTTGATTTTCTAGCCTTTTGCTCCGTGGCATGGGACTAACACAGTGGTACACTATTTTGGCTTCAAATGTTATAGTTTTCTCAAGCTCCTTACTCTCTAAAATTCTCTGATTTAATATAACAACTTTTTCAAAGGTTTTATACTCTAAATATTTCACTTTTCTTAGCTCTAATTACACGATAAGAAATGTCGGAAACATGAGGCATTCTATTAACTGTCTCTTTGTGTACTTGTTGTAATGCATGTTGTAAATGTTGACTTGTAGAATGATATTACAATTGTTTAATCACCTATATTTTGTAGGTATAAAAAGACTTGTTGAAGTACATGTGTGTTTTATTTCATATTGTAATTTTATTTATTGGGATACGAATTATTGTTATGAGATAAACCATATCATCATAGAATTGGTGAAACTCGTGAATTATAAGGGTGGGATATTGAAATAATGATGGCATACCATTTGATTTGAATTAAGGTGGCAGACACGAGTTTTCAGGGATATTTGATACATGGACTGAGCTCGTCCCTTGCAGGTCATGGCTAATGGGCAATCATAAAACCCTTAGCATGTGTGTATACGGTATTGATGAGTTTGACTATTTCATAAGTGAATCGGATTGTATGATTAATGATATTATTTTATTTGATTCCATGAGTGGTCTGGGCTAGTGACATATTTGAATTGCACATTTAATTGTCGAAAACTATTAAAAGATTAATTGTTATATCATTGAATTTATTATTGTTAGTCATGATATTGAGGTGGTGAATTGTTTGTACTATCTTACTTGTCTAAATTACTCAGTATTGTTGAGGAAGACTAAATAATAAAAGTTGATTAAGTGTTACGTGGTTGTACTTGTTTGAAATACGTGACTATGTGTTCATTTTATACGTGTAATGCCCCAAAAAATGGGTCCCGGAGCGTCACACGGTGCTTGAGGCTACGAGTAGCCCCAAGCTAACCCTTTGAGCCATTTTCATTCAGTTCAATACAAATCAATGGGGTTTCCATAAATAACCCTCAAATATCAACAGAGTAATCATCATCCAAGAATAAAAGAATTTTAGAAAGATAACAAAATACGACTTATTAGTCAACTCCCAATATCTATACTAGTCTAACAAGCCTCTAATAAAATTAATAAAACCAGCGAGCCATTGAGACATGCCCCAACTGACTTATACTCAGTTATCAAATGTAAACAATTCCGTGAAACCAACATCAGACATCACGTCCTCAGAACATGAGGACTCACCACAATAGAGGATGTAGAACAACGTGCCTGAAGAATCACTGTCGAACCTGGAACTGAGCACCTGAACCTACATTCTGAGAAAATGCAGCCCATATCCGAAGATGTGGGTCAGTTCTATGGAAAGAAACCGAGTATATGGGAGTGTATGCAGTTGTATAAAAATCATCATAAATATTTATAAGAAATATGCAGGATGTATGAAAGACTCACATAGCCTAAAGAAAATCATCATAATCATGAGAGGATGAAATAAGTACAATAACACATGTGAGTCATCATATAATTTATCAATCACTTTCAGTTCATCAAGAATATCAATTCTCATAATGTAAATATCATTTAAATCTTTCGAAAGAATAACTTTCACAATTCCACTTTCAAATCACTTCACCATTTACCATAGACACAAGGAAACACACATACACTGGGAGATCCTATAACCGACATAAACCATGTTAGCTACATGGAGTCCAACGTACAACCCACATTGGGGAGAGCCGCCCTATCCTTGCCATCGGAGTAGGACTATCGATATCAAATTCATACAAACTAGTGATCACTATATAAATCAGCCTCAGGGTCACTCCTATGGGGGCACGTAGATCTAGGAAAGTAAGGTCGCTTTATACCTTCCACTCGGTGCTAAATATTTCTCCTGAACTTAGATCAGATCATTTCAAAGACAATCCACAACAAAATAATTTCAGTAATATATAAATATACATTGGGAGCCATCATGCTTCCCATCTATCAAAATCAACCACGTTGTGGATTTATTTCACACTCGAGTTCAAAACAACTCCATTAAGACCAAAAGGTCAAATCATTCAAAATATCTCAAATATTCAACATCAACATGCTTATAACACACACTTTCTCAAAAAAAACACAATTTCCAATGGGGATTCATGACCCAAATATCAAAATCATGATAAATATCGTTCAAGATTCATGCTTTATATCTCCACACTTGTAAATTCATCTTTCAAAAACATAAACATTAAGATTTCATAATAATCATCACAAGATATGGATACATGCTTCAAATTTGTTAAAATCAAATAAAAATCATGCCTTTGTAAAGAAAATTACTTTTGGGCACAAGAACGAAAGAAAGTTCTTGTTGAAAAACCCCACTTACCTTGAATGATGAACTTTAGATCGATACTCATTTTTGAGATGTTAATCGTGCCTTTGAATGATGGTTCTTGGAGTTCTTGAACTAGGAACTTGGAATCTTGAATAAATTTGCAAAATTAATGGTGAACTTTGGAGGTTCTTGAAGTTGGATGTAGGAGCTTAGGGTTTTCTTTTTGAGGGAATTTGATGAAATATAACATATAAAGCTTCTAATAGGCTTTAATATAGTGTTTGGATGGATTTTGGGTGAGGGGAAATGACCAAAACGCCCCTAAAAATCAAATAATTCTCGAATCTGTCCTTTGGTGGACTATTTTGATAGTCTGAAGTAGATCAACCATAATGTTTTACATCGATATCCAAATTGGATGAAACTAATTTTATTAGAAAGAGGACTCTCATATCTTTCCGTTGATATATAGTAAACCACCCAGATCATTGTGTACGAGGATTTATGATTGTTTGAAGTTGACCGAAAAATTTACTTTTGGTAGGCAGAAGTAGACCGACCATAACTTTTGTTCCGATAGAAAAATTGGATGAAACTAATTTCATTGGAAAGAGGACTCGCAGAGCTTTACGTTGATATATAGTAGATCATCTAGACCATTATGTACAAGGAGTTATTGTCATTTAAAGTTGGAGCAAAAATACGCCAGGCCTCAGTACTTTTTCCTGCACGTTTTACTGTTCACTTCTATTCACGATTCGATCGGAATGTTCATAACTCGTCGCTCGGGTGTCCGTTTTTTATGATCCACATATGTTGGAAAGCTTATTTGATACTCTACGCAATGGTGGTTCATAATCTAAGACATTCCACATGAAAAATTTATAATTCATTCTAGAAGATAGAACCCAACACGTTTACACACAAAATTTCAATGAAAAATTTTTCGGGGTATTACATCATCCATCTCCTGGAAACATTCATCCTCGAATGACGCTAGACATGACAAGATTAGATAGGGAATAGAGCATATAGATGAAACCATTCGTTTGACTCATCACCATATCATTTCTCACTCCGAATGCAATATAGAATGCATAAATTCAAGAAACTACAGCTGAACACATAATAAATGACAGCTGAACTGCTGCAACTTTTATCAAAAGTGCATGATTTAGGAAAGAACGGTACTTTTGGCTTGATCGGAGTTCGCGGAAAATAGGTGCGGGTACTTGAATCGCATATCCGCCTCAACTTCCCACGTTGCACCCTCAACAGATTGGTTTCGCCACAACACCTTGACCAAGGGAACTTCTTTGTTCCTTAGTCTTCGGACACTAAAATCAAGAATCTCAACAGGAATCTCATCAAAAGAAAGATTTTCTTGAATGTCAGCACTCACAGAGGAATCCACTACCACAACATCGTTAATATGCTTTTTAAGCGTGGAGACATGGCATATTGGATGAACAGAGGACAACTCGGAAGGCAAATCGAACTCATAAGCTACCTTACCAACACGGCTAAGAATTTTGTAAGAACCAACATAACGGGGACTAAGCTTCCCCTTCTTTTCGAATCTCTTCACCCCCCTCATGGGTGAAATTTTCAGATACACTAGGTTACCAACTTTAAACTCAAGGTCTCTCCTTCTAACATCCGCATATGACTTCTGACAAATCTTCGCAGTTTTCAACCTTTCCCTAATTAACTTAACTTTTTCCATAGCCTCAAATATCGAATCAGGACCACTCACAGCTGCTTCACCCACCTCGAACCAACCTATGGGTGATCTACACTTCCTCCCATATAAGGCTTCAAATGGAGCCATGCCAATACTAGAGTGGAAACTGTTATTGTAAGCAAACTCTATCAATGGTAAGTGATCATCCCAATTTTCCTTAAAGTCAAGTGTACAATCTCTCAACATATCCTCTAAGGTTTGGATGGTCCGCTCAGCCTGACCATCGGTCTATGGATGAAAAGCAGAACTCAAAAGCACTTGGGTACCAAGACCCTTCTAAAAAGCTTTCTAAAATTGCAAAGTGAACTGAGTATCCCTATCCGAAATGATAGACAAGGGAACTCCATACAGTCTGACTAGCGCTTGGATATACAATCTAGTGTAATCCTCAGCAGTATATGAAGTATGAACAGGCAAGAAATGAGCAGACTTAGTCAACCTATCAACCACAACCCAAATGGAATCATGATGGTATCGGGAAGGAGGTAAACCAATTACGAAGTCCATATTTATCTCTTCCCACTTCTAGGTGGGAATACTAAACTCTTGCATTATACCACCAGGTCTTTGGTGTTCAACCTTAACCTGTTGGCATGTTGCACACTTAGCTACAAACGCTGCTATATCTTTCTTCATGCCACTCCACCAATAGATTTCCCGCAAGTCTCAGTACATCTTGGTGGCACCAGGATGAATAGAATATCGCACCCCGTGCGCTTCAGCCATAATCCTCTGTCTCAGATCATCAACATTCGGTACACATAATCTACCCTACAATCTCAACAAACCATCTCCCCCTTGGGAGAAAACCTCTACTTTTTTGTCCTTGACTGACTCCTTCAGTCTGACCAAACTAGCATCTAAGTATTGCTTTTCCTTCACTTTCAAAACCAAGAAGGATTCAGAACTACTCTGAACCCCTATACTACCTTCAGCAGAGTCAAACAACCTAACCCCAATCTATTCAAATGATGTACATAACGAGCTAACTCTTTCTTACCTTCTACCACATGTGAAACACTAACCATGGACACTCTACTTAGGGAATCCACCACAACATTGGCCTTACCTGGATGGTATATCACACTCATATCATAGTCCTTTAACAATTCTAACCATTGTCTCTGCCTAAGATTCAATTCTCTCTGGGTAAACACATACTGCAGACTCTTATGATCAGTGACAACATCAACATGGACACCATACAAATAGTGTCTCCAGATTTTCAAAGCAAACACAACAGCAGCCAACTCAAGGTCATGAGCGAGGTAATTTTTCTCATTGGGTTTCAACTGTCTAGAAGCATAAGCTATCACCTTACCCTTTTGCATTAATACGCTACCCAAACCAACTCTTGAAGCATCATAGTACACCATAAAACTATCAACACCATCATGCAAAGTCAAAACAGGGGCTGAAGTGAGTCGAGTCTTCAACTCCTGAAAACTTTTCTCACAAGATTCGGACCACAAGAACTTTACTTTCTTTTGGGTCAACCGAGTCATAGGAGACGCTATAGAGGAGAAACCCTCAACAAAACGGCAATAATAGCCAGCTAAACCTAAGAAACTTCGAATATCAGTTGGAGAAATAGGTCTAGGCCAATTTCTAACAGCTTCGGTCTTTTGGCGATCAAATCTAATACCCTCAAAAGAAATGATATGACCTAGAAGAGCAACTGACCTTAGCCAAAACTCACACTTACTGAACTTGGCAAACAACTTGTGATCTCTAAGGGTTTGCAAGACAATTTGGAGATGATTAGAATATTCATCCTCACTACGGAAGTACACCAGTATATCATCGATGAACACTATGACAAACATATCCAGATATGGTCTTAACACTCGATTCATGAGGTCCATAAAAGCTGCTGGGGCATTAGTTAACCCAAAAGACATAACAAGAAACTCAAAATGGCCATAACGAGTTCGGAAAACAGTTTTTAAGATGTCACACTCCCTAACTTTGAGTTGATGATAGCCGAAATGAAGGTCTATTTTTGAGAAATAACTTGCACGTTGCAATTGGTTAAACAAATCATTTATTCTCGGAAGGGGGTACTTATTTTTTATGGTGACTTTATTCAGTTGGCGGTAATCAATGCACATATGCAAAGAACCATTTTTCATTCTCACAAACAACACAAGAGCACCCTAAGGAGAAACACTGGGCCTTTTGAAACCCTTATCTAGTAGATCTTTGAGTTTCTCTTTCAACTTCTTAAGTTCTGCAGGGGCCATACGGTAAGGAGAAGTAGAAATGCGCTAAGTATCGGGAAGAAGATCAATCCCGAACTCTATCTCTCTATCAGGAGGTATCCCTGGGAGATCATCCAGAAAGACATCATAAACTCATTGATGACGTTAACAGACTGGAGAGTTGGAGTCTCAGAATTAGTGTCTTTGACTCTAACCAAATGGTAAATACACCCCTTGGAAATAAGCTTTTTAGCTTTGAGGTAAGAGATAAAATGACTCTTGGGTGACACAGAATTCCCAGACCACTCAAACATGGATGCACCCGGAAACTGAAACTTGACCACTCGGGTCCAACAATCAGTAGAGGCATAAGAACAATACAACCAGTCCATACCCAGAATCATATCAAATCTACCATGTCTAACTTAATCAGATCAGCCAACAAGACTCTATGAAGAACGATAATAGGACACTTCTTAAACACTTCCTGGGCAATAATCGAATCACCCATTGGGGTAGAAACTAGGATAGGCTCAGGAATAATCTCAGGACTCATTTCAAAATTCACAGCAATCAAAGGTGTAACATATGAGAAACTGAATCCAGGACCCAACAAAGTATACACATCAAACTGAAATTTACGAAGCATACCAGTAACAACATCAGGAGAGTCCTCCTGTTCCTGGAAGGATGATAAAGCATAGAATCTATTCTAGCACTGCCCGCCAGCATTGCTAAAAGAGATACCCTGAGCTGGGGCTAGGCGAGTCGCTGGAACTAGAGCACTAACAGTCTGAGTCTGGGTCTGAGCGTGATAGTTACAACGCCCTTGTCCATCCCGTGGACAATCTCTAACTCTGTTACCCATGTCACCATATTGAAAACAACCCCTCTTCTCACCCCAACACTCACCCCAATGAGCCCTACTATACTTAGGACACAGAGGACGATTTAGCTTACTGTCAGCACTGTACTGGGACCTGGATGTATATGACCTACTACCTTGCTCCTACCTACCTCTAGGCACGGGAGCACTAGAAGATGACAGTGCTAGCAGAGATGAACGATCCTGATACTGAGGGCAACTCCCTCCCTGCGATCTAGTCTGACCCTGTCCGTGGTGCTCGGACCTAGCTCTCTTATTCCCTCTCATTCAATCTCTCTCCTTAATCTTGTCTGCCTCAATCTGTTGGGCATGAGTTATCAGCCTAGAAAGATTTTTCTCACTATTCAGCATAGCAGACCTACACTCCTTAACCACATAACTAGATACTCCAGTCACAAAATTACTCATACTATCCCGATTATCAGCCATTAAGTCAGGAGCATACTTGGCCAACTGATTGAACTTTATACAATACTCCCTAACAGTCATAGAGCCCTGTCGCAAGTTCATAAACTCTTTCACCTTTACCTCTCTCATCTCCAAAGGGAAAAACTTATCCAGGAATGTATCCTGGAACTCTTGCCAAGTTATAGGGATAGCTCCCTCACCTCTACCTTTCCTCTAAGTAATAACCCAGTCATAAGAAAGGTCTTTCAACCTATACGCAGCCAACTCCACACTATATTCTTCAGATACATGCATCACCTGAGTAATCTTCCGCACTTCCTCTAAAAATAACCATGGATCCTGGCAGCAGCTGAATCACCTCTCTGTTGTTGTGGAGCTAGGGCCAGGTTGGCCTAAACATTTGCAGTAACAGCTTAGACTAGCGCCTAAAAGTCTATCCGAAATTCAGCATAAGACATATTTTCATTCAATGGGTCAATGGGTTGAGGTTGCTGACCATCATTATTTCTTATCACTCGACATGGAGGCATATTTCTGAAAGAAGAGAGCACGAACCAATAACAGAGAGAGACACTTTAAGCACGATAGACTTTTGAAAAAAAGAATCACACTTTTTCCTCAAACGTCTTGTAGCCTCTTGCTTATAGATGTGGTACGCTACACATCGATGATTAAGAATCAACTTAACGAGGCTTTTCAGACTCCCTAGAACACCTTAAAACCTTAGGCTCTGATACCAAGTTTGTAACGCCCCAAAAAAATGGGTCCCGGAGCATCACACGGTGCTTGAGGCTACGAGTAGGCCCAAGCTAACCCTTTGAGCCATTATCATTCAGTTCAACACAAATCAATGGGGTTTCCATAAATAATCCTCGAATATCAACAGAGTAATCATCATCCAAGAATAAAAGAATTTCAGAAAGATAACAAAATATAACTTATTAGTCAACTCCCAACATCTATACTAGTCTGACAAGCCTCTAAGAAAATCAATAAAACCAGCGAGTCATTGAGACATGCCCCAACTGACTCATACTCAGTTATCAAATGTAAGCAATTCCGTGAAACCAACATCAGACATCACATCCTCAAAACATGAGGACTCATTACAACAAGGATGTAGAATAGTGTGCCTGAAGAATCACTGTCAAACCTGGAACTGAGCACCTAAACCTACATTTTGAGAAAATGCAGCCCACATCCAAAGATGTGGGTCTGTACCATGGAAAAAAACCGAGTATATGGGGGTGTATGCAGTTGTATAAACATCATCATCATAAATATTTATAAGAAATATACAGGATGTATGAAAGACTCATATAGCTCGAAGAAAATCATCATAATCATGAGAGGAAGAAATAAGTACAATAACACATGTGAGTCATCATATAATTTGTCAATCACTTTCAGTTCATCAAGAATATCAATTCTCATAATGTAAATATCATTTAAATCTTTCGAAAGAATAACTTTCACAATTCCACTTTCAAATCACTTCACCATTCACCATAGACACAAGGAAACACACATACACTGGGAGATCCTATAACCGACATAAACCATGTGAGCTACATGGAGTCCAATGTACAACCCACGTTGGGGAGAGTCATCCTATACTTTCCATCAGAGTAGGACTATCGATATCAAATCCGTACAAACTAGTAATCACTATATAAATCAGCCTCAGGCTCACTCCTATGGGGGCACGTAGTTCTAGAAAAGTAAGGTCACTTTATACCTCCTACTCGGTGCTAAAGATTTCTATTGAACTTAGCTCAGATCATTTCAAAGATAATCCACAACAAAACAATTTCAGTAATATATAAATATACATCGAGAGCCATCATGCTTCCCATCTATCAAAATCAACCACATTGTGGATTGCTTTCACACTCGAGTTCAAAATAACTCCATTAAGACCAAAAGGTCAAATCATTCAAAATATCTTAAATATTCAACATCAACGTGCTTATAACACACATTTTCTCAAAAAAATATAATTTCTAATGGGGATTCACGACCCAAATATCAAAATCATGATAA